>NC_050585.1:10273851-10591351 GCF_013368585.1 Megalops cyprinoides | reverse complement strand
CTAAGACTAAAACTATTTATTTAAATAAATTTAACAGAGCTTCCATGATTAACACTGCTGTGCAACATCAAGAGGGGCGTTGGGTTGATTTTCAGCAATGTTAACAGCAATATATATTATGTATGTGTGTGTGTGTGTGTGTGTGTGTGTGTAGGTGTCCATAAACTGTGACTACGTGTTCGTGAACGGGAAGGAGACGCGCGGCTCCATGAATGCCAGGGTGATCTTCAGTTACGAACATCTGAGCGCGCCTCTGGAGCTGACAGTGTGGGTGCCCAAGCTGCCCCTGCAAGTGGAGCTGTCGGACAGCCGACTCAGTTTCATCAAAGGCTGGAGAGTCCCCATCCTGCCAGACCACAGGTAAGGGACAGAATGGCTGAAATTCCAGTTGCTTTCCTAGGTGTAAGCAGGACATCTATAGAAAGGGAAGCTGATATTCCAGCTGGCTGCCTCAACCTCCCGGTCTGTAGATGTCCTGCGTGAAAGATGAGGACTTAAGCCTCTGAGCCACTTCCAAAGCATTAAGGTAGTTTATTGTACACTGCACTGCAGAATTTAAACACAACCCATCAACTTAATCACCCTCTTTGCTGCTGCTTATCCTCCGGCCCAAATACCTATCCACATACCACTCAGTGCTGTATGCATAAGACTGTTGTCCTTTTTTAAATTCAGTCAAAACAGCTTTTGACTCCTGATTTTGATTTAGGCAAGTGCTCACCTTTTTTTCTTATTATTATGCACTTGCACATTTCTTCTCACGTCCTCAAAGTAGCCACAGTAATGAAGAAAATCCATTCAATATAAATTGATGCCATCCTCCTGAAATTAAAATGTAAATGTTATTTTGACAGTGATGCATTAGACTGAATTTTAACCCAATTTAAGACGAAAGTATTCCACCTGAACCACTCAACGATAGCCAACAGAACTAAACCACTTACTGAGAAAGCTCTTCAGGGTTTTGCTGGCTTCTTTTCTTCAAAAACCTCTATGATGTTTTCTGGATATCTACAAAAAAAATGGATCAATAGATAAATAAGGGTAATTGGCTCTTTAAGTTAGCTGTCAGTCAAATTGGTAAAATAGCCATTCCAGGAACATCATTATAAAATCTCTCAGAACATTAAACACTTAGATGTGCTGATTTTTCCTTGTTGTGGGAAAACAAATACTTCTACACTGTGTCATTAATTTTGCAAGCTTGGCTTTAATTGAATTTCCTTCCATTTCAATTGCTTTCAGAGCAGAGGCTATTTGTGTAAGCACTGTGTGTACATTGTGAGCCTAAAGCACTGTCAGGAGTGAGGTCACCAAATGGGCAAACTAGTATGTTCACCATAATGCAGCAGTCAACCTCACTGACATTATGACTGGCGGCAACAGACCTGCAGTCCTCACTGTGTTTAAAAAGGAAGAAGGGAGAGCAAGAATTTGTAACATGGAACTTCAGGTTTGAGCATCGTAGACCCTGATAAGAACTGACACATTGAAACACTTCAAAAAAAAAAAAAAAAATCAGGTATAGCATGGTAAACTCTTGTGACCTGAATAAAAAGTTACTGTTATCTGTGTGAAGCCCCTTCATAAAATAGAAAGTCTGTCTCGTAAGTTTATTTTATTTACACAAAGGCATGTCTCCTGTCAGACCATCGAAGCTGTTTTATTTCCTGGGTAAAACTGATAAACGCTGCCAGGCTTGCTCTTTTGGTCTTAAGTGCCCGACATAGCCGGCATCTAAATACAATCCTTGTTTGAGTATTGTTCAAGCATTTATGAACACTGAATTCAGCTGCTTTACATTCAAGCCAGCTTTGGAAATCAATGGGTAGGATATGCTTTGTCAGTCACTGACAGACTGCCTTGGTTTATGCAGCCCAAGTTATCTGAGGATAAGGCAAAGAATAGATTAATTATCCGCAGGAAGGAAGGGAGGATGAGGTTTTAGCCTTTGAGAAAATCGGCAGGTTGTCAGACTGCTGAATGAGGTTTGGTAACTCATACATCTTGTGTTGTTACAGATTGTCTGGGCTGGTATACACTGAGCATCTTAGCCTCCCTCCCACACACCCACTTATAAACCAAGGCAATGGCGGTACTAATGGCACAGTAGCATTGCAATGCGTCACAGTTATCATTGGTTTATTGACTTTGTGAAGATGTACTTCACAACAATGTAACATTTGCAGGTAATTACAGGTTTATCCTGCAATGTTCACTTCTCTCTTTATCGGTTATAGTCAAGGGTAGGTAGGACTGATAATTTAAAACTGTGACAGCACATTTGTCACGTTAAAGACTCAAGTCACATTAAAAGGAAAAAAAGTTACATACAGGTATATGATTGTGAACGAAAGTGGCAGTCCTGTCTTGCGCATGTCAGAACCACCAGAGACAGCGATGACGAGGACGAGGATGACCGGAAGGTGAGCCGAGGCTGCACCCTCCAGTACCAGCACGCCCTGATCAAGGTGCTGACCCAGTTCCACACCACTTCCACTGAGGGGACCGACCAGGTCATAACCATGCTGGGGCCGGACTGGCAGGTGGACGTCACCGATCTGGTGCAGGACTCCCTGAAGGTGGCCGACCCCAGGGTGGCGGAGCTGGTGGACCGCACTGTCCTGGTGGGCTTGGAAGTTGGAACCACCACGCTGAAGGTAGGAAGCACAGACCACTGAACAAGATCAGACTGTAGGATTTTATGAGCTGTGATCTCTCTTTGGTTGTCCTCTTGGGGGACAGTGAGAACTAGATTTGGGATTGTAGGCTCGAGTCATGAATTGTAATCCCAACACTGCTGTTCTACCATTGACCAAGGCACTTATGTTAGATGTATAGATAGATGTGTATAATGTAAGGAATGTGAGTTGCCTTATGTTTCTGCAATAAGGTATCCTTTCCTGAATGATAAGAACATTTTCTGTTGCTCCTGATACACTTTTAAAAAATATTCTTCTCAGAAACTGTGAAGTCTTTTCATTCAGAGGGTGTACAGGGGGAAGTAAATGAGCTACGTAATGGCTCACACCGAAGGAGAAGGAAGTGGAGAGAGAATACAGGTTACAGGTGCATGGAAGAAAATTGGCCTGCAGTCTTCTATGCGATGTCATAAATGGAAACCGTTTAACCTCCCTGATTGAGGAATATAAATTATAGGTTGAATAACGTTCAATATGCACACACGGGTGCAAAATACAAGTTAAAAGCTAATTAAAGTTGGAACCAACCAAGGTCATTAATAATTAAAAGCCATACAAAAGAAAAGCACTTTTATAAATCTGCACCCCCCCCCCTCCACTTCCCACCTGGGATTCCTGCTGTGCATAAAAGAATCCAATTGTATTTACTGCCTTTGCATGGCACCGACGGTGTAAATGGGAAGGCCATAAAGAGGACTGAGTACTTATTAAATATTTTTACTTGTTTAGTCAGGTTTGCTATAATTGTATCATTCCTCCATGTTGCTCAGTGTTTTCTCTTATTGCATGTGTCAAAACAATAAAAGTACACAGCCTTGATATGAGATAGAGTTGCACTCTATAGTAAACATCTTTGTCTAAAATGGAAGTGTAAGTTGATCTTATTTTAGAGGAATGAACAGGAAAGTATGGGCTTTGAGTAGGGGTGGGGTTCTGTGGTCAGAGTTGCTTCCAATGTTAATCAATTAGTCAGTGAGAAACGATCTTTTGAAACGGGCAGTTCAATAAACTGAATTGTTGATTTCTGCTCATTAAACTGGCTCCATTGGATGTTGTCAAGTTTTGGATGTGACAGCCGCTGTGTGATTAGTTCCTGCCATTCCTAGAGGCTGCCTTTTTATGTTTGTTTAGCTGTAGATGGGAGAGCTAGAGAACTCAGATAAAGCAGAAAATGTGCTAAAACAAATTCCTCAAGATAATTTCAGTCCCACTGTGTGTAAAGGATTGCAACTGTGTCTTCCATTTCCTGCCACAAAGGTTCAGCTGCAATCTGTGAGACATGCAGTGTACTGTTTAATTTTGCATTCACCCATGTTTAACTCAGGGGTTAAATTTATTCAGACTGGGAAAAGATGTACGTAGATCGATGTGTAGTGAACTGGAACTCTCCTTTCCAGTACATTAGTAAATCTGAAGCAAATAAGATGCGCCAGGGAGTATAACTCCGGTCCTTCGGTACGAATAAAAGATGCACAAAAGGCACAAAAGGCGGTCGCTTCTTGAAAAACGCACGTGGTCACTAACAAGGGCCACGCTGTGAATCGTGACCTAGGGAAAACCAAAAGGCCTTCATCTTCGGGTGTGGAGCGTTTCATGAGCCACAGAGGTCCGCCGCGTCAGAGTAAGCTTGTAATTAGTAGGATCATCTCGGAGACCCTGGGCCTGGGCCAACGCCTCGTGGCTCTGGACGAGCGCTAGGGGGATATGGGGAGTACTATAGTGGTTATTGATTGTTTACTTGATGGTTTTAAGGTTGTTGACTTTTGTAAGGTTGTTGATTGTTAACACATTGTAAAAATGGCTCAGTGGACCAAATTATCAGGTGGCTGACAGTAGAATTATTGCACATATTGATTCATCAGGCAGCCAAGCCTGGCTTAGAAGGGGCAAAAAAAGGTCCCATTACAAACCTTTAGCATTGTTTCACAATGCCCCCCCCCCCCCCCCCTCCACAATCTCCCCCTTTGTGGATTTTTGTGAAAATTGTGTTTTGTTGTACATTTCACTGGCAGTAAAATGTGATGGGTGACCTGCTGGAATCCTCCAAAACTGAGCATTCCATTTCAGAGATCAAGTGAAACGCTTCCTTTGTTGAAGTCTCGTGTTTTCCACCCCATGTGACCTTTAACTGCAATCAGTGGTAACCGAAAGGAGAAAAATGAACTAAAAGTGTCCATTGAGGATTTTTTTTTATATGTACAGAGGCAGACCTGTCAGGGCTCATAGATTACCCCTGAGACAGGTGGTTTTCAACAGCTTTCAGTGCCCGGTGGCTGTGCGATGGAATCTAACTGTTTCTGTCACCTGCCTAAAGAAACACGGACTCAGTGCAGTTTATTTTGGACTGCGGAGGGACTTCCATAGGTCCATGATTTTTTGGTATTAAAGAAGATTTTGTCTTAAAGCTGCACAAGCCCAATTTCAGCCAGGTTTGAAATGGTGGAAGATGTTATCAAAGGCCATTGATACTGTTTACTTGTCTTACCTCCAGACATCTTTTAATGGACAGGATTAAAGGAGAACAACAATGAGCACCCTTTGTTATTTCAGCCAATTATAACTATTCAACATGCTCTTGGATGACTCTAGTGACTAGATGTGGAGCTCCCTTAGGCAAGGTTTTAGTCCTCTTTCCAGTAAAATAATGGCAACTCAGATGAAAGACACAAGTGAATGGATATTATGATTCTCACAAATTGATGCCCAGAAGCCTTTACTTGACATTAAAACTGTATCAGTTGCCTTTTTGTATCTTACACTCTTATTTGAAGTCAAATTTTGTTAAGCTTTAACTCAGTCTTCTAGTTTCTAGTTTTGCACTGATATACGCACATATTAACAATGCAATATTTTGATCTACAGTTAAACTGATCTGTGCATTTAGTTGCCATTGAGTTTTTCTTATTCCCTCTTCTCACTGCAGGTAGAGTCTCCTCTAGCTGTGGAAGCTGTACTGGGAGAGACCTCTTTCTCTGTCATCGATGATAAGGTGTCTATCCAGGAGCTGCGGGTTCATGCCATCTCAGGCCTCTCTCTGACACTGCAGCCCAGCCCTGGTAACAGCCACACCATGGTCGCCAAGGCAACAGGCCTGCAAACGCTGTCCACTCCTAAGCAGGTACTGTTCACCAGCTGGAACTTGAAGAGGGAGATAGCATTATCTCCTTCAACTCAACAGCCCCACTGAATTTTTTTTTGTTTTGTTGTTCCTTACCTTTAAAACAGTCGCTGTTCCTACGCCCTATCTTTTTTCATGCTTCAGCTAGTCTTCCAGAGCTGACACATGCCCTCTGTGAACATGTACCACATGAAAGCAAGTGTATCAATTCACTGATCTTCAAATGATATGGATGAGTCCCCTCACACTCTTTCCATGCTCTCTGGCCATTCAGGCTGCGTAAGGATCAGTGTACATGTGCAGGTCTTACACAGGCTGTGTTACCATTTGGATTACAAGGTTTGATTTGAGACGTGAATTAAAACAAGAGGGAGAAAACAGACTGACTGAAAAGCTTGGAACAGCATGTCGAATGCAGGTTTTATGTTGCAGCTCTCTTTCACCTCATATACTCATTTATAACCATGTACTTCTGTACTTTTTATAAATGACAGAGCTTTACACCAAGAAAGGCAAAACCTAAGTGACCCTGGTCTGATATTCTGTTCACAGAGAATATTCATGAATTAAAGAGGATGTTATTTAACTGAAAAAAATGAGATTATGGCCCCTGCAGCCTAGCAGGTATCTAATTTTTCCACTCCATTGAAACCATTTTTATAACAATTCTCGTAACAGGAATGAACAGTAATTTGTGCAATAAAATTTTCCTTTGCATTATTTCCGGTTTGAAATGTTAAAACCATGTCAAACAAAGCATTCTGAAGTACTACGCAGAAGCCATTTCTGTGGTACCATGTGGAACCATTGCATGTACAAAGAAAATGCCATTCGAATGTATCCTGTGTTTCAAAATTATTATAAAAATAGAAATGGCACAAGGTATGTTTATGAGGATACATTCATATGATACAAGTTGTGTTGAGAACATATGTAACAATGTTCCTGCATGCAAAGTGGCAAGGTATTCTTTGAAGTGGTTCTTATGTGGCCTAATTAATGTCTTCCTTAAGCATTCATGAATATTCTTACCCACTCATGGCAACCATTTACCTTTTATCTAACGGACAAACTACAACTCCTACCTCAATCCGTTAAGACCAACTTTAAGCAGCATTTTAGGGGGTGTGCAGTCTTGGCCAAAAAAAAAATAATAATAAAATTGCATTTCATGCGTAAATTCTCTGCCAAAACAGACCCTAGATCAGCCTATTTGGAGACAGGAAATCAAATGCCAGCAGACAATGCACTAAAGCTCCAGATGAAAACATAACTAAGCTGATTGTATAGATGATTGCAACTGACATGCAAGCGATCTCAATTGCAGGAGATATTGGATTAAAGAGGATCTTGATCCAGATTACAGTATGTTATGTTGACAAACAATAGCTGCATGAAAAACGTAGCTTGCTGCTTATTTTACTTGCATGATATGTGTATTTTTTCTTTTTTTCCATCATCCATCATATGATAAGGTACGTGATTAGGTACAATAGTACGTTTTTTTTTTTTTGTTTTTTTTTTTTTTACCTCTGTCAGTTTATACCATGGTGTTGTATTCATCTGCTGCATTTCTCCATAGTACTGCTGAAATATAACAGACATTTCCAGAGCTGATCTATAGCTAAGAATGGTCTCAACATCTTGAAGAATAAAAATGCGTGACAAATGAGGAATTTTAATACCATTGGCACTGCATCACATATAAGGTAGTCACAGCTCTCTGTTTTCGGTAGTGGCTAATTTGCTTCAGTGCTGTGGGCCAGAGCAGCTCTTTTAGCTAAAGGCTTGTGTGAAATTCTAATTTAATAAAGACTCTGAAGAAGCATCCCACCACAGAGATGGACTCCAGTTTAATTAGGAGAACGCATGCAGCCATGTCTGTTTCTGTGAATTAGAATGTCACCTGGGGAAAGTCCCAACTTCGCTTCGTAATCCTCCTAAAGTATTCAGCAGGAGTGCCTTCTTACCTTAAGAGAGAGAGAACACTGGGCTTTGCATATTCAATTTTGCCCGTTGCCGTGCTTACTAGAGGAAGGCGAGGGGGCTATTTTTGGCAGTGGCCAAACCCAACAGAAGACGAGTCCTGTTTCACCAGTAGCCACATTAAAATCCAATTTGTCTCGCCTTCCACCACTTGGCCACCTTTAAATTTAATTACCGTAATGTATTGTTCTAAGTGCTCTCAAAGGCTGGGGCTGTAAAAGCAAGCAATTCCCACCACTGGTTCAATTCTCAGAGGAGTGCTCGAGCTATTTCAAACAATTATTTTCTGTTACTCGTGAAATCTCATCCATGTCTGTTTGTTGCTCCTCCATCTCTCTCTCTTTCTCTCTCTTTCTCTCTCTCTCTCCCTCCCTCTCTCTTTGAGTGAAAATCAGACTGCAGGAAAGCAGATCATGTGCAAATAAGATGACTTTTTTACAATCCAAGCATCTACTAGTGTTTACGTTAGCAAGTGTTTACGTTTATATTTAAATATTTCAGCTCTTTATTTAATCCTACACAGATCTGCTTGCTGAATTCCAGAAAAATCTATATTATTCTCAAAGTTGTTCCTTAAGTGTGCTTATACTGGTGCTTGTAGGTTCACTTGCATGAAATGTGCGGCATTCAAAGCCACATATTATGTGTTTTCATATTATGATTGATCAGCATGGTACCTGCAGTAGCTACTCTTCTATAACATGAGTTTTAGGACTGTGATTTGTTTGATTTGCTTTGTTTTGAGCCTGCCATTATTCTCTTGTCTCATTCATGTGTCCAGGATCACACTGAGTTTATTGGGGCAGAGCTCTTTATTCACTCTGTTATTCAAATCATGCATTTCAAAAGCTCCCTTTATCTTAAAAAAGAGAGAGCAAGATGACAGAAGCCAGGTCTGTACAGAAATGTCAGCGCAACCTTGAAGTCATTATATAATAGAGCATTTTTTTGCGCTCAACTGCAATGTTCCAGACAGTTTGAAATACATAACAAAAACAATTTTGCAACCCGTGACTGAAAGGAATTGTGGCAAAAATAAAAAAAAAGGCTTTGCATCACCAGACACGTAGCAGGTGCGAGCCAAAGGCTGCTGTTTTAGAGAGCAAAGGAAGGGCCCCTGCCAAGACAGGGCTCATTCTGCGGTGACGGGAGACACAGCCGAAGCCTCATCGCCATTCCTCCACGGCACAGACTCGAGCTGTCAGATAAATGAGGTGCAGCAGCGCGGGTCTGTCCGCCGCTGCCCGCGGGACGGCGTCTCCGCTCTCTCTCGCGCGCGGCGGCATTCCAGTGCTGACCTCCACTAAACCCTGACTCAGGGTTGCTGGGGAATGGGCTGCGGGGCACCCGCGCTGACCCCACGCTGTGATGACAGAAAGGCCGCAGGCGTGGACGACCACCGAAACTGCAGCGCAGGCAGCTTCTACAGGTCATCTGCCCATTTGCAATGCAGGAGAGCAGGAGATTCGAAGTAGTATTTAAAACACCCCCTGTGCATTATTCACAGTGAATAATGTGCGTGTGGCTTCTGAAAGTGGCTTTGCTGTAATGTTGTTGTTATTTGAGCCAGTGCTGCAGAGTTTTAATTTGAGCACTGCATGTTAGGTCATTAGGTCAGAAAATATATCAATCGAATAGTTTATGTAAGATGTGTTACTGTTTTCTAAAAGCGTCACTGACAGTGGTTAAGCCATCCAACACACACACACACACACACACACACACACACACTCACACCCATACACAGCATTCTACCACCAGACAGATGGGAGCACAGTGTGGAAAAGCACATTCCTATTCAGTGGAATTGTGATTTGTTACCAGAGATTCTTATACTTAATTAAACAAATATTTAAATATATCAAACATGCAGTACCACACCCCATATGGCGATATCAAATTTTAATTACATTTTTTTTCATCTTCTTCAAATTATAATCAAAATATGTCCATAAGAGCCAGTCAGTAGCAATCATGAAGGCTTATTTACATCAGAGACTACCAATTGCTTGCTCATGATCTATGTTGTAATTTTGGGAAGTCTATCATGACAAATATATTTTAGTTCACATAGAACTCTGAGGGCTGTGACTTCCAGTAATTGTCATTCTTCTGTATGTTTCTGTAGGAGGCAAGTCTCTCCATCTGGATTTATTACAGTGACAACACAGCAGCTCCTCTGAGCCTCTTTGACCCGAAAGACTACAACCTGAATGCCTCTACTCTGAATGACAAAGTGGTAACCGTGTCCCAGGACCCACAGCTGCGGTGGCCGGTCATTGTGGCGGAGAGCGAGGGGTCCGGAGAGGTGGTCCGCCTGGAGATGACCATCTGCGAGGCTTGCCAGAAGACCAAACGCAAGAGCGTCATCGCCTCTGCCCCAGTGTATGTCAAAGTACACTTTGGGCCGGAGGACGACTCTGAGGAAGAGAACGAGGACTACCCAGGAGGCCGCGGGGGGCAGGGGGCGGTGCCTGGCCACGGTGAGAGCGAAGAGCCGGCCAACACCAGGAGACCATTCGACCCCAGCATCGGTGGGGGGAGTTATGAAGCAGCCAATGAACAGCCTGCGAGCGTGCCCATCGACTACACCAACTTCCCGACCATCAGCAACCCGGAAAGGCCCACGGAGGGAGAGGAGGATGAGGAGGAGGACTTCAGCCACCGTCCCCGCAGCATGACCGACCTGGAGATCGGCATGTATGCCCTGCTGGGGGTCTTCTGCCTCGCCATCCTGGTCTTTCTCATCAACTGCATCGTCTTCGTCCTCAAGTACCGCCACAAGCGTATCCCCCCAGAGGGACAGGCCAACATGGACCATTCCCACCACTGGGTGTTCCTGGGGAACGGGCAGCCGCTGCGGGCGCAGAGCGACCTCTCACCCCAGCAGGTGGAGAGTCCCAGCAACCCCCTGGAAGGGGTGCAGACTTGCTGCCACGGGGATCACCACAGCAGCGGCAGCTCACAGACCAGCGTGCAGAGCCAGGTGCACGGGCGGGGAGACGGAAGCTCGGGGGGCTCCACCAAGGAGCACAGTGAGGAGCCCAACTCGCCCACCTCGAAGCGCAAGCGGGTCAAGTTCACCACCTTCACCACCCTGCCCAATGAGGAAATGCCCTACAACTCCATCCCCATTGCTGACGAGGAGGACATTCAGTGGGTCTGCCAGGACATGGGCTTTCAGGACCCAGAGGAACTGCACGACTACATGCGCAGGATAAAGGAAATAGCCTAGTGGTGGGGAGAGGGGCACGTTCTGCCACCGAGCTTTGAGAACTTTTCCTCTCTCTTTG
This sequence comes from Megalops cyprinoides, assembly GCF_013368585.1. NCBI lineage: Eukaryota > Metazoa > Chordata > Actinopteri > Elopiformes > Megalopidae > Megalops > Megalops cyprinoides. The sequence goes on along the minus strand of NC_050585.1, from coordinate 10,580,252 downwards.
TCTTTTTTCACTTTAGTGGAGATATCTTTTCACAAAAACCTTGGTTTCTCTCTTTTTTCTGTTGCACAGTGCTGTTTCCTGTACACATGCTCACTTCTTGGACAGTCGCAAAAAAAAAAAAAAAAAACAACAAACAAATGGAACGCCAAAGACCAACCCAGAGTAATTGGATCACTAGCTAAATGGCTTTGTGTGGCTATCCCTCCTCTAGTGAAAGGGGAGCAAACTCTCAGAGTGAAACACAGACTCCTCTATGGTGAGCACTGTTCTAGAGATGAATTGACAAAGCACTGTATCTCTCTGACTGGGGATCAGTGCATCAGCTTGGCACAGGTGGGACTGTTATTGGGGGAAGGGGTAGAGTCTTGGCTCTGTTTTCTTCGGTTTATCAATAATCCAAGTACCTTCTCTAACAACGAGGCCTTTGATATGCAGGTCAGAAATTCAGAGAGTGTTGGGAAGGGTGGTTTTGCTAGCATGGACACTGTAACTTCAGTTCATTGTCAAGGACAGTCATGAAATCATTTATAGATCCATTTTTGTCAACATTGTGAAAAGCTTTTAATGAATTTTTTTCTCTCCGTCTCTCATTTCTTCCTATTCTTCTTTGGGCTTTGATTTTACTCAAATACACTTTCTTTTTGTTGCTACATTTCATACTCAACCAAGACAGCTAATTTCATTCACATTCCTGATGGTGTGACTCTCAAGGGTAAACCTCAAAATTGCCTTACAGAATCAACTTCACTGGTTAATACCGGCACCCTGTTTGTTCACATTTATTAGGGATAACGAAAGGGGTTGTTATCTACGACATTGAATATAAAGTCTGTAGAAAGCAACACAGGGAAAGACCAGAGCTTGGACATTGTGACTTTCACATCTTTCCCAACATTCTTTGCATGGAAGGAGAGCTTTGAGGCACAATCAGCAATTTTCCAAATTTGTAAATGTTTGTATTGTAATAATTATCTAATCATGCATAGACAATAATAAAGGACGTATTATCATGCATTACATGCATGCTGTGTCAGACCTGCCCTACAGCCACTTGCGTATGTACATACCATGCCCTGCTGATATCCTCTTCAGCAGAAACATACATAACATGGAGTTACACAAGTATACTTAGGGCACAAGGAGGAGGTTTATGGCCCATCACTGTAATATTAGTTTGTCGCAAGGTCTGCTTTTGCTATATCTTTCTGCTCAGAAGCCCTTCCCACTGCAGTTAAGGAACTCTCCGAACATCAGATGCAGGGGAAGGATTCTTACCCATCTCACCCCTCCCAAACTGCAGCAGTCCTCCTCCCGCAAATATATGTCCCCAATTGATGTATTCCATTTCCACCTCCTGTTGTCATGCATTTGTTCACATACGTGTCCTATAATGAATCATTAAGTTGAGTTTCACTCATGCCAGTTATATTCTGAATATGCGCATTTACCTTTGATGTTATATGTGCCTGGTCAGATGTCATTGGATGACATGACCAGTCGCTCATTGAGTCCTATAGAGGACCATTTTGACATAAAGGGCCCCTTGTCTGGGAAAAAATGAGCCCAAGATTTTCTTTTAGTGTTTTGGACTGCATCCAGTTCACTACTTCACAAAAATGTATGGCAAGGTGGTGTTAGATTAATGGCATCATATGCTCATAGCAAAGTACACTCTAGAATGAAAGGACACAATTGTAGATCTGAGTTCTGACTGTTTGATTACACATTTTGACCTCCAGAATTAGCTTTTAGGCCTCGGGGATGTTTCTCTAACTCAGGGTGAGAGGAAGTCCCATCTTGGATGATATAGATTTGTCATGAATGGCAATGCAGTGTTTTAGCAGCTGGGAATAACTACTGTAGTTTCTCACCTTCCACAAATGTTTGTAAAGCCTCTTAAATTCCCAGGGGATAGGTTAGCCTCATAGCTGTAGCAGTGGACCAAAAGCAGTGTTGACTTGGTGCACCAGGTGATGCCAAAATGCTTAACCAGTGATGAAGTCAAGTAGAAGACACGTTTTAAAAACAAGTCTGGACAGCAGTGTTGTGGCTGGCCTTGGTGGGTTTCAGAATTAGACTACTACTAGTTGAAAGATTAGTGTACAGCACATGTTAAAGTTCAAGAGAATGAAGATTTATGGATATCTTTTAGAAAGGTGCTTTAGAGTGGGATAAAGGGTTGAGGATGTGCGTGGATGGGAGGCGTTGGTTAGGTGGAGATATAAATCCTGCTGGGCACCAGGCTCTGCTAGTCAGTAAAAACACACAGGAATGCATTTACCCCAGATGGCTGTACATTATAACTAGGGCTTGAGCTTGTCTGCATTTATGTTCTACCATGTGATGTCCCCATAGCCACCTGTCCAGCCTTATCACGTACTCAGTCTAAATTTGGGAAGAAAACACTTGTAATCAAGTTGCGTTTCTTCCATTTACTGTCATGGTTTGACTGAGCCAATTAGCAGTCTGCGAGATTGCAAACCAGTGACATTGATCACCGCCATTTTGATCCCGTCTCACCCCAGCATTCACTTCTCATGCATCGCCTCCTTCAGAATTTAATTCAATACATTACTGGTGTGCATCTCCAGTCAATTAATTGAATAATGTTCTCATTATTAAAATGTGATTATGTCTTTATTAAATGACATTAGCGTCTCAAGGTCAGAAGTCTTGAGTATCAAAACACATGAAAATACAAGCCCTAGATATAACAGATCACAGGATGAAAATTTAGACCGATTGGAAGCATTGCCAATTGTCAAAAAGGCTTTTGTTTTACACACAAAGTCTATGAAACACATTTCAATGATGGTGTCTCAGGATGAATGTATGACTCTCATTTGTACCTTGATCCCAGAATGAGTATTTTGTCAATTGTATTTCAGTGGTCCACCCTAAAAGGTACAGAAGCAGAGGATCCACAGCTTAATGACAGTTATTCTAGGAAAGTTTCTACTAGCAGCTTTACAATGCTTTTTTATTACAACTGTTTTTTGGGTTTTTTTTTTTTTTTTAAAAAGTTTCTTTCATCCAGTCTCAGACGATACAGACATTTCACTCATGACTCGATTTAACATGTTCCCTCATCAACGTTGTTTTTATACTTGGTTCACTGGTTCATGTATATATGTATATGCAAACTACTTTTTTGTGTTGTGAGATTCTGGTGATGTCCATGATGTGCATTCTGTGTAATTTTTAAGCTGCTACTAGAGACTTTACCTTTTTACACATCATGTGGTTTAATACTCTGAAACATACCCTGTGGAGACCTGCAGAAGCACGGTTCTGGTGGCCATGTGCTGCTGAAATTATGATACGTTCATGTACAGAACACTGTTGAATTTTCCTGTATTCTAAAATAAATTCCTTGTATCCCCCTTGTATGTAAGTACTAAAGAAATTACAAATGGATAAAGTGTTTTTTTCCTTTTTGACCATTGTTGAATGAACCTCCTGTCTCTCTGGATCAGCTGAGGTGGTGCGACGTTTTCCTTCCTGCACGCCCTGTCCGTACTAGTGTTTCATGATGTGACAAAGTTTAACATGGGAAGCGTCCACATCAACACAGCAACTGACAAGAGTTTTGCTGTTGTAGAGGTTTGTTTTTTCCTACTGTATCTTGCACTTACCAAGATTATGTTCTTGAATTGCTTTATCATTTCATATTGAACAGAAGTGTCCTGATCATACAAGGCCTCACTGGCATTATTATTATTATTATTATTATTATTATTATTATTATCAGGATTATTCACAGAGCTTTGAGTGATCAAAGTGCAAAGAACAGTGCCATGTAAATGGACATTGCAAAATACAGCTACAGTACTATCTGAAGGCCCTCCATTTTGAAGATGCAGACAGAGAGGCAAGGGGAATAAGTGGGGAGGGACAAGACTGGTTGGTCAGCATTGTTCTCCATTTGGAGAGAGACAGATATTGCCACTGAAGTGCAGCAGCAGTGAATGACAGTCGCAGAGCACCAGGGCCTTGACCAGCAGCTAGGTAGGGCAGGTGGTGAGCAGTGAGCAATTAGAAAGAAAAAAAATAGTTTAAGCAGTAAAAACACATCACTCTCCCTCTCTCTCAGTTTAATTCAGTTCAAATGAGCTTTGTTAGCATGACAGATAATTTACATGTCACTATACATTTGTATAATTCTCTCCCTCTCTAGCCTCCTCTCTTTTTCTTTTTCTCTCACTCCTTTCTTCTAGAAATGCATCCCTGACACTCCCTGTCTTACAGGAGTAGTGTCAGACACCTGCAGAGCATTCTCCTCTCATCACTAAGTGTATGATTCTGCATAGAGCAGAGTGACTTTGGGTCCCTTGTATGGATGTCACGTAGATGCCATTGTACAGTTCCAATGGAGAGCCGCGGTGCCATTGCCAGCCAGTTCTCCAATTCAGCTCATTGTGCGTGTAGTGGATTTGCAGAGATTTGCAGAAAGATATGCTGATGGGAAAGACTCTGAAAATACTTTTCTTTGTCAGAAAACACTTAAGTGAGATGGAATGTCATTTTATGGGAGCAACACTGTATCACAGCGCCCTTTCATGTGAAGAATGCTGTCTTTCAGTGCAGTAACTACAAGACCAATTTTCAAATGAGGAAGTGCTACCATTGGGCTGATAAATGACAGAGGAAAAAACAGTATGCTCAAAATTAGATGGAAAAAAAAATGTTTAGGAGGCATTCCTCATATAAATGTATTACCTGTTGTGCAGAAGATGACAAAGTACTTTGTGGAATTGCAGTTTTATGTCACACCGCGTTATAAAGTGTTTTGATTGATCACAAATGCTTTTGCGCTCATAATGCAAGTTTGAGAAATCTTTCCAATTTACTAAGTTTGGTCTGTTGGCCAGTGGTAGCAGGGGAAGTTTACATGTTAAGGGTTTCTGACAAATTCAGACTGATCCAAACGTTACCCTGCGAGGCCTTGCGCACCTCCACCTGAGAAATTCCCACTTTCGTGTGTTACTCTTAGAGGACATCAGTGACCAGTGTATGACACTTTTGTATTTGTGAGGGATGATTGCTCTGGGTTTGTATGAGCATACAGAACATTAGAAGGTGTGGGAATGAGGGTGATCCCAAGATGCTCGCTCCTTCACTTGAGTCCCTTTCCATTTATGATGTGTTTACACGTAGCAAACCTGGTAACAATGGTTGCATGTCTACTGAAAGCACATCGGCTGGTTATGGTCTCAGATGAGCTGAGGTGAGTTACTCTGATTCACACATATGCTTGTAGAGAGACATGAAGGTCAGTAATAGGCAGATAATAAAATCTTAAAGTGAATCTGTGATTTACAGCGGTTCTGTTGCATTGGCAAGACGGGTACCTTACACACAGTATTTCATTCTACCTGAAACACATGGATAGCTGTGTGTTGAACTGTCACAAATGTGAATGCTTAGTCTTAGGGTAAATGCACACACTTTTCTTCTCTAAGATTTTTCTCTGAAGGAACTAAGAGAATCCTTCTAAGAGAATAGTGAAAATCTACTGAAGTAATCAACTGTTACAGGGACAGAAAGACATTGTTTAAACCATTAGACTTTACCCAACCTCAAGACATTTTAGTTTGTTGTTTGTTTATATTTAATGTGATAGGGTAGCCTGTAGCATGGAGATATTGAAATTTGCTGTTAACATTTCTTATATATGTAAGTGGCTGAAAAGGTTCCTGGTAACGAATATTTTGACGTTTATTTGGGTTTATTTATTTATTTATTTTGTTGGTGTTGTTTTTCATTTCTTGAACAATTTATATTGTGTCAACAATGATTCTTACAACACCTTAAAACAACAGTGGGCATAACTTTCTTATACAAATGACTATGACATTTACATCATCATAAGGTTAATGTTGTGAATTAAATAGTGACATTCACATACCATGGAGAGTCACAGTGTGCATGACAGAGAGCAATTCTTTTACCTGTGAGGTTCACAGTGATGTTCAAGAGCTTTCCACACCATTCTCGGATTAAAAACTTGCTGTGAAGGCAAGCTGTGCTTCACGCTAAGGTGCTTAATGTCATTACTGAGAATGCCGACTTCCACTATGTGACCATTTCAGACACTTATAATGTGTGCTGGGAGATCCTGAAGCTGAAGTTTAACTGGGAAGGAGCTGTGCTCTATACCCAAATCAGCCATTTGAGAAATCAACTTGTATGCCTAAACAGCAATTTCTGCACTGGATAGCAGATGCGAAACTCACATTGTCAGAATAGCTTGCCAGCATACTCTGCAGTACTTTCTCTGTCATGTTTAATTACAATCAAAATATCTATAAAAGGTACCAGCACATCTTCTATCCGTCTTAAATGATGGATAACATACTGCTCAATTTCACATCACCAATCCTGTTCTGTATATCAGTGCTGTTCGCACAGCATCTTTGTCAATTGACATACAAAGTAACATTGTTGATTTTTGGGCAAGTTGTTTTGACCATTTTGTGGATTGTCTAGTCACCTTTTGACATTTAATTTGAATGCATCTTGCCGTGATGGCCTTGTAAGTGCTGTGTCTAAGATACTGATAGAAGCACCTACCAGATAGAGGTAGATATTAATTTGTAATAATAATAATTAGGATTATAATTTAGCTGCTGCTCAGGTGGGAAATGCCTCTGAATTAGCAGTTGGCTGTCTTCCCTCCAAACCTGGAATTCATAGTCAATTCCCCTCTTCACCACACAGGATAGAGGATGGAGGATGCCAGAGTGGGGCAGATGTTAAACCGAGGCCCTGTGTCCTCTTGGACACATCTGAGACACATATGGTCCTTTAGCCAGGCCAGAAAAGTAGGTCATCGTTCATTTCGGCCTGGACAGTCTTTTGTAAATAATAAGGCTTTTGTAACAGCATGATTGCATTCTCTCAGATTCTGCCATCCTTTAGGTTGGCCTTGGATTTTGTAACATTTACGTTATTTATACTATAAGTGCCCAAAGCAGGGCCCAATGGAAGTAAGCATGGTTTCTGCGATGTTGTGGAAAGGGGAATGTCAGTTTTTTGTTTCTGCATTTTACCCATGAGTAGAGAGAGTAAAGAACCCATGAGTAAAGAAGGTCTTTGCTCTTTGCATTATTTCTTACCATGAAAAGCATCATAAAACAAGGGTAGAGGTATAGTAAATTCACTGGATAAGAGCTGTATATTATTCCAGGCTTATTGTAATGAATGACATCTCCAGCTATGTGAGACAGCATTCTCTTTATAACCATTTAGATGCATTCGGGGGAGGTGCCAGTTGGTGCAGCTAACATGATTCAGCAGTTTTGAAGACGGCTTCCCCGTGGACTAGTGCACATAGCATGCACACATAAAGAAAAGCTGTAGTCTGTTACGCTGCTTCAGCTGGCTCACTGATGTGGACTGTTGACCTCTTACACCGTTGGCGGGGATCTATGTGTAGTGGCCTTCATTGATGGCGGGTATTTAGGGCTTCTGACTGACACGATATTGCCCAGGTGCACCTGAGTGTGACCAGTGAAAACCCTATTTGCCTGAATGGCATCAGTTTCTGCTTTTGGTAGACTCTGGCCACGTGAAAACATGATTAGCGTTTCTGTGTGGCGGCTGCTGAGGTCGGGGGACAGCTACGTCTTTCTACCAAAAGACAATATTTTACTACGCTAAATCTCATGGGCACAGCTAGTGCTTTTGTAATTTTATTGGTAAAATTGCTGATGTGCCCAAATGATGGGCTGGGCACATGCACATAGCCTAGATCCATCCCTTTCAGCATCATGTGCATGTTCTATGACAAGTTAATGTATGGCTTGATGTGACAGTATGACACACAGCTAGATTATTGTTGTGTGACCCCTGTCAGTCTCTGCAGCAAAATGGCACTCAGAGGTAAGGGAAGCCATAAATGAGTATGAGGCTTGAGTGAGTGGAAATGGTTCACCAACGTACTCTGTGCAAGTAGTGGCTAACAGCATGTCGCCTGTGTAGTAGGTGTTTGCAACATATATGCAGGAAACCTTCCAGTGTGACTTGGCGGGCAGCTGCCGTCCTCTTGAGGTGGGTATGCCCACACACTACATGAGCAGAAAGAAGCATAATGAGAGAATGATGGATTTGAATAATAACTGAACATAAGCAGGGCTAACATGTACGCATGAAGAAAAGAGCTATGGGTGGCAGAGTGGCTTTAGTGATTAAGGAGCTCAAAGGTTGCAGGATCAGAACCCTGTTAGTTACTGCTGCTGTACTGCAAAGCACTTAACTACGTCAGAAGATATTCAGCTGTATATGTGGATAAATATTTAAAAATAAAAGCCCTGCCAATTCTTGCACATAAACACATAATGTAAAAAAGAAAAAAAAATGCTCTGGAAAGCACAGAGTTTGTCAGCAGGGTTGGTAAGATACCAAAGAAACACAAGGAAAATATAGGGGACCAAAGTCTGAGGTTAATCCAGACAGACCTGGAGCCAGCTGAGCAGAGATGACGAGACAAGGTACATCATGCAGAGTCAGGGCAATGTGCAGTTCATACGCAAAGGTCCTCCGGTGGCTTTAGAGCTGGAGAGTGAAAGAGCATGCTGTGCTTCTATCTCTGTAGGACATTTGGAGTGTTCAGAGGATGCAATACCCAATGCTGAGAAGAATGTATTACACTGAATAAGATGTTTGAGAAAGGTCAAATCTTGTTGTACAGACAAGACAGCAGCAGACACAGGACCTTGACATGTCATGGTTCACAGGTGATGGCAATTCAACATAGAGGAAAAGGCAGTGTATTAGAGCTAGGAATACATTACATTATTGTCATTTAGCAGATGCACTTATCCAGCGACTTATGTAGGTTACAGTTATATTCATTTAAACAGCTGGATATTTAATGAGGCAATTGTGGGCTAAGTGCCTTGCCAAAGGGTACAACAGCGGTGCCCCAACAGGGAATGGAACCAGCAACCTTACAGTTATTAGCCTCGCTCCTTACTGCTAAACCACACTGAATAACAGTGATTGGGGTCATCAGCAAGTCAGCAGCATTTGTGTCTCAGGCATTTGCTAGCTTCATGAAGCAAACCATCAAGGGAAACCCAATTTTAAAAACAGTATTTTGTCATGATTTATTCTTTTTTGTTAGTGTCATTTCATGAAGTGTTTGTCTTGTGTTTTTAGCCACCAGACCCATGAGACAATGCAGAATGAACAAGGAGAAAATAAAACAGTGGCATTGCACCACAAATAATATTGCTGCCTGCCCAGTATTTTTATCTACTTATTTAAGACTTTCCTACTAGCAGTTTTGAAAACATGCTGGCATTTTTAAGATAACGACATTGAGTCTAATTTGGGTTATGTAAGTTATTTAAAAATGTGGCAACAAGTAATTGCATATTTGGTTTGAGTTGTGTCAATGTCCGTGACAGAATGTAGGTTTTGACAAAGTGTGGGCTTGAAAAGGAAAGCAGTATATGTGCTCACGCTATGACATCTAGCTTGCAGCCGGTATGTCTGTGTTTAAAAAAAGGTGGCATCCTCACCAACAAATGAAATCACGGGCACAGCAACAAGACTGAACAACAGCACAGGTGAACAAATAGTTAGAATTTACTATAGTCAGTAGGAGAGTAATTAAACTATGCATTTCTTTCAACACACTGAAGTGATGTTTGCACCAGTGCAGGGGGTTAAAGTAGGAAATGCTGCTGGGCTTACACATGGCACACATGTGAAAAAAGCACAGGTAAGATTTAGCTTTTGTCTCTTTTCCTGTAGCTAAATATATATTTATCGGGCACCCAGGCTACTGTGGTAATAGCTGTGAATTGTAGAGAACTTTGAATCCCTGCTGACAAGGTGCTACAGTGTCCAAGTTTTTCCAGTGCAGGGAGGAAGTAAAAAAAATTGGCCGGCTTCTCACTTGCAGTAGTTCCAAACAAATTGAATCAGCGCCTGGCCAGCAATGTAAAGTGTTTGTGCACCCAGCGGGGAATGGTCTTATTACGTGAGACAAGTGAATAAGTAAATAAGTGGTAGCAGAGGACAGTGATGAAGAGCACGGAAAATATGTCCCCATATCCTCTAATAATTGAACCACACGGGAAAGGCGTGATGGATAGGGTTGTTTGTCTTCCTCAGAGGTGGGAATAGAGAATCATTTGAAAATGATTGAAGGTCATTTGTAAACCTGTCCATCACGCTCTATGGGGAGGAATGCTTGAACGTGACCTTCATGTGTACCGTATCAACAATTGAAGATGACTAAGAGTCACACTTGAGTTTGTATTGGGAGAATTCAATTTTGCTCTGTCGGCGCTGAGATCCCTGAGGTAGCGAATTTACTGGATTCCGATCATTTTTGTGTGGGGGTGTGGGTGTGTGTGTGCGTGTGTGTATGTGTGTATGTGTGTGTATGTGTGTGTGCGCTCGAAAGAGAGGGATGAAGAGAGAGAGAGAGAGAGTATCCACATCCTGTGTCGGCTCTGTTCTACGAACCATTTCATCAAAATACCCATTGCCCCTTCTCAACAAGATGCGCTGTACAAAAATGCAGTATGGGAGTTGGACTTTTCAGAGAATACTGTCTCATGCCAAATTATTGTGTGACAAGCTATGTTATCCTTGTTCACTTGAATGATCAAAGTGATGAAGCAATGCCAGAAAGGGATAGCTCATTGCAAAGGTCAGGTGGAAAAGGAAGCTGCTGCTTCAAGGGCTGGAGATGAACCTTCCGTGGTGTGATCTAGCTACGCAAGTGACGTGAGTGTTTCCTTTCCTTGGATCCTCCCCGGTTCAGTTACTTGAAAGTCTCTAGTTTCACAGCCAGAGGGGAAACGGAAGGGCCTCAGCGATTTTTTGTTATGTTCTGTTGAGCAGAAATTAAAATGGTGTCTAAAATAAGGATTTGAGCTGATGCATGTCGACAGGGAATTGGTAAGGCGATTTATTTTAAGGAGTAGTTTATGTATCCTTGCAACACAAGTGGCAATATATTAAAATATCCCGCTGGATTGTTTTTGCATCATAAGAAGAGCCGATACAGTTTCATTTCCCCTGAGAAGAAAACATGTCTGAAATTATTCCACAACCAGCATCCCAAACGAATCCAGTTGATTGAAATTAGTGGGTCTGAGGAGGCAAAATATAGTCTATGGAATGCAGGACCAAAACTGCGCCTCAAATAAAAACACAAATAAAAGATAAAACCATATATTTATTCAAATGGAATCGCAATAAGAAAAGCAATTAAACAGTTCAGAGGAACAGTAAATGGCTTTGGAAATTTTTCAAATTTTTCACATTCAAATAATTATTGCTATTATCAAATCATTTATCCAGGATGACTAATATCGCATGACATTTTTTATATTACTAAATGCAAGAAGATACAAAATATAAAATTTGAATGTAGATTGATGATTATAATAATCAATACCAATGCAAGCCAAAAATAAAGAAAATAAAAGTAAGCTCAAAGGTATATTTGCATTCAATATTTACTATGATATTAATATTTATTAAGTATTAGCATTTATTAATATTAAATATTTTTACTGTACTGGTGTATTGCTTTTAACACAGAAAAGAAACAACAAAATATCAAGATTAACTAAAAGGTTCATATTTCTTCTTTTGTTAAGCATAAGCTTTGCATACTGTCAACCCACAATGCTTTGTGGGTACCTAAACAATTGGACTAAATTGGCAAGGGTTCTTATTATACCGAATTGCTTTTCTTTTCTTTGGCAAATGACTAGGGAGCATTGGAGCCATGTGCAGGCATTCATTCATATCAACAATCAGTTGCATTTTCCTATGCATGCCTGTTCTCATTTAAATGTATAATATTCAATCATCTTCTGTCAGGGAAAGCTTTTCAAGCCATTTCAGAAGGTGTCTGAAAAACGATGCTTATCTTCCTTCTGTGAAACACTAATAAAAGACCTAGTCACATCAACAAGATCCAGTAGACACCACCTGCTCTATTCAGCTTTCCCAGTGTATCTCCTGTAATCTTTAACAAGTACTCCATGTGCCAGTTCTGTGTTTAGTAAGACAATGAAATTCAGTGAGAGTGTTTTTTTGAGTGTGGCTGAAGGGACTCATTGAATATAGTTTAACCCCTTACGAAAGGCTTCTCCACAGAGTACTGCACATAATAAAAATGCATTACAGCTGTTGTCTGTGAACACACCAGATCAATGACCAAGTCCTTTTTTATTCATTTTTGGTTCTTCATTTCTCTGTTTCTTACATAAATTGGACATAGAGGGCATCTTACCATTAATGGCCATTTTACATCAGTTAGAAGCTACTTACAATTAGGGAATCATAATTTTGTTTTGGACAAAAAAAAAACAATGTCCACAGAGGGGCTCAGGAATAAATTTAGGAAACAATGCCATAGAGGAAACCAATCAACATTTCTGCCATTTTTGGTTCTTCAGAGCTGCATCAGGTCAGCAGAAAAGAGTCTGTCCCAAAGCACAGTCCCGGGGTGTTTCCCTGTAGGGCTGCTGTGCCATGGAGTCTAGACTCACTGCACACTGAGTTGGCACCGCTCTGGGGTGCCTCCTGTCTGTGTTTCTCTGCACTGTCAATACACAACCTGGCTATTTACCTGCAACAAAAATGGCAAACGTTTCTGCTTTGCTGCTATCAGAGCTGTAGAGCAGCTAGCATGATTTGCTCCGGAACATTGGCTGCTTCTCCACAGGTGATAAGAGTATATTATGATAAAGAAATGGAATTATTAAGACTATGCTGGTTAAGTATAATCTCATATTACATTGGTGTGTTGCAAATTATGCATCATTATATGAACATTAATAGGTATAAAACATAAAATTATATGTACTGGTACCACTTATTTTCCTTTGGCCTTAAAATCTGAAAATATCAAGTTCTGAATCTCGCTATATGCAAAGAAATGGTGAAGCTGCAAAATTCAATAATATTAAGTAAGCCAGTGCTTTCATCTCCACAGTGAATAATGGGTAAACTTTTACTGTTAACTCTAGTCTGTAGGGAGGCCTGAGGTAAGAGTAGCCTGTGGGCAGTTGCCAAGCAACTAAATACAAGATTAACTGTGTAAGGCCATCTAATCAAGGAGATGCACATTATGCTCTTTTGATGGAATTCACAACGTATTTATAATAAGCAAAATGCATAAAAAGCTGTGTAAAATACTTTTACAGACTCCCTGATATAATTCCTCTTGCATCTGAAGGGAAGCTAAGGATGGTATGTACAGGATCTATCTATCTTTTGATCTCCCTTTAATGTTAAATAAACTAAGAAAGACGCCATCAATTATTATTTTTTTTATTATGAGCTGTAAAAATCTAACTCTTGACATCATCTTCATTTTAAGAAAATCCCCTTCTCTTGGCTTTGGCAGTTCATGTCTAAAGTACCATCAGAGCAAATAGTGTATGTTTTTTTCTTCCAGAAGTGTTGCCCCAGTGAAAACTTTTTTACTTACCCAAATGTAACAACTCAGCCAAATATAAAAGTTTTATATTGATGCCTTTGATCAGATACCGCTCTTCAACAATCTAAGCACAGGGCCTTGAGCAAAGGTCATTACTGAATGATTAAACATTTTTAATCACAGGGTCCTGAACAGGACTGATAACGCTTTTGGCACATGCCTTGTATCCCATAAGCATTTAGCAAATGTGCTGTAATCAATTGCTTACAGGCAGTACAAAGGCTCTTACGCATGAATTGAACACGAACTCATTCCTCTGCTCCTGATATTAATGATAATAGTAATAATTGGAAATTAGACCTCTTTGACATCATTGATTCACAGTGCCACCTAGCTGCGTTCATCAACATCCCACTTGTTGTGACATGCTTTGTAATACATCCATGTAGAGACAATTCATCTGAAAGAGGAGACAGGCGCTGGCAGTGGCATTATAACATGTTTGAATGATTGTAGAAATTATACCATCCCTCTTTTTTTAATGTGAACAGTGGCACTCCGCATGAGATTCGCCTGTCATCGCTCACCGTATTTACAATTTTGCAGAACAATGGCACAACATTACAATACTCTGCAAAGAGGGTTTTTTTTTTTCATAGACACAGCTCATCATTTGATCATTTGTGTGATCACCTTATTGGTTAGCTACTGTAAGTCCACACAGACCTCTGGTTTGTAACATGTGGAGATGTTTAGCTCTGTCCCCTGCTGTTGCTATAGCATAGGCTGATGATGACCAGACCTGACAGAGCCCATCCCTTTTGCATCACTGACCTGTGTTTTAAGGCGGGGGGTGGGGGGGTTACAGCACATTTGTGCAAACCTCTGTGGGTTGACTCACAGAACCCTCAAGGTAAAAAACTTTCACATTCCAGGTTTATAACTAGAAAGTTTACTTGAAACTTTCTGAGAGCATCAGTAACTGCGGTGTTTCCATGAGTTGTGTTGACAAAATGGGAAATTATTCGATCTCTAGAAGAATGCCCAGTGAAAACAATACTGCTCTACAAAAGCATCACAGAATCTATGACACTCATGACAATGCAAATAAATTGCTAATCGGTTGTGTTCAATGTGATATGGATGCAGTATACGTACAATAATCTATGGTATGTCATATAACTAAATTACTCTGTTAAATGAAAAGTGGTATATGTTCCAAAAAGTAAAAAGTAGCTAAAAGCTCCAGTTAGTTTGTCATCATCAACCAGTGTAACCACTTGCATGTTACATAAGCAAGTACACTCATGTTGTCTGCTGATACCTCAGCCGTCCCTGCATTTAGTCAGCAGTACTACATTTAATGTTATGAATGTGCTGAATCCAAGCAGCGTTCTACATTGTCTTCAGTTTGACTGGCTCACATGCTAACATGATAATCTGCATTCGTTCAATTAAAAACAAACTATACGTACTTTAACAGCTTCGAACATTGCAATTTACAGCTACTATTCACCATGGAATTGCTGCTTGCTGGGCTTGGTGGTCATTAAAAGTAATTAAAACGTACACTCAGTAAACTGAACTACAGAGAAATTGTCCTAAAAGGTGTTAGTCAGAGTTAGGGAGAAAGTGCATTGTATTGGATTGAATGTGCCTTTGTATTTAAGTTCCAATCACATCAACTTGAATTATAAATAAGTTAAGTGGGCTTAAACTATTTGTTTTCGAACATCTCCACGACCAAAGATTTGTTAAACTAATCCAAACAGCCGAAGGGACCCAGTTCAGTTTCCATTCAAATGCCATTCCATTCCCTCTTTTATTGTAATGGGCTTAATAATAGAAGCCAGTATTTAAAAGCAGCATAGTTTCATTAGAGACCAGAGCCAAGCACTGAAGGAAATTAACAAGCACAATCATTCATGTTAACAAGCTTTCAATAATTAATGCTGCTTTACCGAGGAAACCAGAGTGAATGGCACATTTGCTGGTGGGAGAACAGTGCCTGGAAGTTTGACTTCATTACAGCATTACAGAAGACTACATTTGAAAAGGATATTAACTGGCGCAGTTTTGTGAAACTACCATTAATGAAGCTGTTCTGCTTCTGAATGCGATAGTGTTATTTTATAGCATGGTACTTTAAATGCTCGACTGGATGTTGGTAGGGCATTACAGTCCCTCCGCTGCAGGTCTCCACCTGTTTATTTAATGTGCATTCAAGTTTTTAATTTCCTATACATAATCAAGCTTGAATGTTAAGAAATATCCTTTCAGTGTGTGAAGAAGTCAATGCTAATGTAAATACGAGACATCTGGTTGACGTCTGGCAATAACCGTGTGTGAAATTCAACTGTAGACTTTATCTATGCAAACATTCAGAGTGCGCTGTTCTGTCTATCCCTCAAGAAGGAGAATGCCTTCAGATACATTTATCAATATGCATCTGTTATGTTTTTTATACGCCCACACAGCTACCTTTAAGACATGTAAAATCTCACATCTATGACAACGTGCTATAACTAAGATCCTCTCTCGTAACTCCACATTTTCTCTGTGATGTTTAAAGAGGTGAGACAGCAACAACAGAGTAAAATATATGCATTCTGATTTAAGTTCAGCATGCATCTACTTATTATACATTCATTTTTAATTCAGAAGACTCCAGAGGCTTCAACCTTACAGGGGAACAGACAGACTTGTCTAAGAGACTGGAAAAGGCAGCAAAGATGAAGAACAGCTCTAGCTGTGGAGCCAGAAGGCAGTTTTTGTCTTTATACCTTTAGTCTTGTCGAATTAGTAACACTGTGCATAAGTCATTTGTATGCGGCCTATTAAAAAAGCCTGAAGACGGAAGGAGCATCTCTTAATGGGTCATTGAAAGAAATGTCTTTCCCTCCGCCTGACTGGAGTTATATGTATATATAGACATACATATTGTGATTATTAGGCCTTCAGGCCATGGAAGCACATCAGTATTGATGGGGAGGAAAGGGGAAAGTTTTAAAAAAGAAAAAGGTGCAGTACAGTTGAACGAGCCACGTCGCCCAGGGGCTGATGTGGCTAATTGGTGGATGGAGACAGAATGACGTCTCGCGTAGGGAACTTCGGAGTTGTTAGGAAAAAGAGCATTTGCATCTCTGAATTATCCCGCTTCACAAGAATGCTTAGCCTGGGGTCATGTGTTTAAATCGCAACTGTGATCAGAAAACTCTCTCTCTCCCTCCCTCTCTCTCTCATATACACTAACAGTTCAGTTCATTCTCTGCTCCTATGTTATACAAAATGTTAGTCATTGCTTTTACTTTTTCTGATTCTGTGTTCTTATTTCTTGTGATTAATTCTCCATGTCTGCTCTTTAGGTTTACTGTTCTGTGTTACAAGTTTGTCCATGTTTAAGCCTATGACTGAAGTGTTACATGCCTGGGTAAATTATATAAATTATAATAAATTATATTCATAAATGAATTTGAATGGATAACCTGCAGGCAGTTCAGAGATCAGTAGTTATCTTTGGGAAACATATGTATAAACATATGTATATATTGGAACATCTTAAGGAAACAGTGCTTGCACCCAGCATGCACCTGCTCACCTAAAGTTCCTTCATATTCCTTTGTCATAATTCTACTTTGCAGAGTAAAAATCAGACCCAATGACTGCCACAAGATGGCTGCCCATAGCAGACCCATCATCATGCTTAATAGCTGGGAACAGGCACTGTGGGTTTGGCTTTCTCCAAAAACCCATCCAGATGTAAGAAAAAACAGTAATAGATAACACATCTTACCATTACTTCCTCCCAATGTCAGAAGTCTAGGTTTTGTGTTCATTATGGCAGATTATGTGTTGTTGCACATTGGACTTGGTTACAAGCAGTTTCCGAATGGCAGTCCTGCCATAAAAATCAGCTTTGGGAAGCTCACAACATGCATTTTTTTTGTTGAGACTGGGTCATAGAGATGTAGATTCATTTCTGTTGTAATTTTTGAGGCCATGTTTTATGGCTTTTACAACTATCCTGTTAAGTGTGTGGTTATCCTTATTGGCGACTTTCAACATACAACCACTGCTCCTCTTTTCTAATGCAGTTTTTACTTGTTTGGCATTTGCTATCATGCTATTCCCTTCCACACATTAAATTTCTGTGAGTGACATATCTGCAATTCAAGCACCAACTATTTGCCCTCTCTCAAAACCTGTTAGATCTTTCATGCTGCTTTAGAAACTCACATATTAAAGTGTTGATTTTACAACACAGGCGTAGGCTTTTTGAAATTGAGATTTAGTTACTTCAAAATAAGAGTCATTTTTATTTGGCATTCCATTTTGTGTACTTGTTGTTTACATGTTGTATATATACAGTGCCTTACAAGTTCTTTTTTTCCAGTTTTAAATTTTTCTTTTATTATTCATAAAACCCAGTGTTACATTAAAATAATTGAGTTAAAATAATTCAGTGTTTTTAAATAGAATATCTCACATCACAATATATCAATGTATCATTTGTAATTCAATAAAATCAGAGAATTGGTCAAGAGTGTGTATACTTTTGCATCGCACTGCATATATTACAAATAATTTTAAATGTGCATACCTGGAGAATTTCAATATAAAATATGGGCTTCCCAATAACAACAACCTGACAAAGTTATAAAGTATTAGTAATAGTTAGTATCAGTTAATATTTAGATCATGTTTGATGTGTACTTGGTAATGTTTCCTTTACTTATTGCTGGACTCAGTTTTATTAACTTTTAACTTTAACTATAACTCTTAACTAATAACTAATAACCCACCAGAAGTATCAGAATTGTTATATGCAGCTACTTGCATTACATCAAATGATTTTGAAAAGTATTTTAAAGGATTATTTATAAATGTAGGTTTCCAGGATAAACACCTGGAGGTGTAGCATTTCATTTTAAGGGAATCTTTTCAGCAGCCAAGGCAAAGAGAAAAGCATTCACAATAACCAAACAGATTATTCATTTCAAAGAATATTCTGTCTGTCAACAGACAACACATTTTTTGGAAGAAATAAAAAATTCTGACTTCACATGGGCTATCAATCCTGTCATATGGGTCCTTAAAACTCTGGGTAAAAACGCAGTGGAAAGGTTTTTCATGTTGCATATGGGTTGAGAGGAGCTAATGGCTCTAGTTAAATGCATGCAGAGGATGGTCCTTTGTCCCACTACACAAAGAGCAGCGGAAATCAAGGACCAAATGAAAATTCTATAGCTATCTTAGCTATTTGATGGCTTGAGTCATCTTTACTACAGGAAGAATTTATCAAGTCATTCTCAACAGCTTAAAGACCCAATATCTGTTTGTTCTTCTAATATCCATTCTCCATTTCTGCCTACTGCTGTTTATTCACATTTTCTTTCTGGACAGGTACTTACTCCAAAGCACACTTGGAAGGGGGTGGTATTACACTTGCTTACTGAAGGGAATGCATCAGCTTGGTTTCATAAGAACTTTGACAGAGCGGAGTAAATTCTCCCAGCCTTCACCAACTGAGAACGCTTTGGTTGTAATTACTTTCAGACGTTAACGGCAGGAGCGGTGTCAGATGAACCATGGCATGCACAGGGACAGGAGTGGCATGGCTTCCTTCTTCCAGCAGCTGTGATTAATGCCAGATCCCGTTATGCGATAAGTCTTGCGCCCAACGTGTCATTTATGACAGCATTTTGCTGTGGAGGGGAAAAAAAAGGCAAGGGTGGTAGCCTGGGGGTTTGCCATGGGAAATTAATGGAAGGGATTGGATTTGCAATCATGGTTCTGTTATCTCAAAAACTACTGCTTATTCCCTCTGGGCTTTTTATCGTATTCCACCAGCACAGAGAGTATATAGATACATGCATGGCGGATGGGGGGAGGGAGAGGACAATGATTTCAGCCCACAGTGAAATGGATTCAGTCAGATTTCTCAGCAGGAGTCTCTACAAAAGGAGACAGATCTTGACTAGATTGTGCAAAGAATTAAATGTGGGAGCTTAGTAGGGCTTTCTTGCTTTTAATATCCTTGGAATCATGTAATTGAACATGTAACCTGTGAACACAAACACTTGTAATCCAAATAAGGTTTGTACAAATTAAAAATCTGCTTTTTCCCATTCAGACGTAGATATTTTAGAAAAATCTGTTGTCTAGTTGAAACCTCCAGAGTATTTTTGATAAGATAATGACAGAGCTGATGTAAAATACAATGTTTGTGTGCACAATGTTGTTTCATTTTACAGATATTAAAGATGTCTGATATGATTATTGGTGTAAACGGTGAGCAAAGGGGAAAAATAACATGAAGATAACTACTGTTCCACTGCTCCATTGTTGGGTCTGAACTGGGTAGGAAACTGTCAGGAACAGGAAATTGTTCCCTCCCTGTCTCTCACCCACTTTTTTTAGCACTGGATTTTCTCAGGCTGGTATTTCTAGTGGGTCTTGCAATAACATTATACTGGAAAATTGGTAAATTGTGAAGCAGAGGTGGTCAGGGTAAGGGCCTTTTGGATTGTTGGATTATTACTATTGTAACTCCAGCCTGAGGGTGAGGGAACCAAGTGTACATTACCATGGTTAACCGCACTGCTTGGCCTTATGATAGCAGACAGAGAGACCAGATGATATACAGTCTTATTAAGCAGGGCTGTTATATGATGAGATGTGGCAATTCCATGCGTAGTGATTTTTGTCTTGCCCTAGGCTCATTTTACAAATATCTATAGCTGTATCTATATCTATATCTATAGCTATATCTATAGCTTGTAAAATAGCTACAGACCTCTAATGATAACAGGCAGATTTACAGCCTTCTTACTGGGACGTTACTGGGCTAAGCTACAGTTGATATAATAACTATACAAGGGCTTTAATAGACGAATGTCTATCAAAGACTCATTTTTGTAAAACGTGTGGTATTAGAACTCCAAAAATGTGTTGAACATTGTATTTTCAATTGAAAGCATGTGTTCTTGTCTGGTGTCTTTTATATAACTATTGGAGTTGCCAAGCTACTTGAGAGAGTATGAAGAGCATGAATTATACACAGCTGGTTATATTCTACAAGTCTCTGAAAATGCTGAAAAACAGCATTATGCATTCTGTAATAGAAGACATTGCTCCTCAAGATCAGCTGCCCAGACAAAAAAAAACAAGTATAACAGGCTTCTGGCAAAGTGGACCAAAAGTGTTGCAAAATAATGAATGTTTTCAATATGTGTACCGAAATAATTAGGGTAGTATTTTACTAAGCTCAATGTTTTTTAGAGTGGAGTTCAAGCAGTTTCCTAGGCCTATATGTATGTATGTATGTTTGTGTGTGTGTATATATATATATATATATATATATATATACACACACACACACCCTGATGATAGTAATTTATACCCTGATAATTCATTGTAGGATATGAAAAATAATTGATTAACAGGCCTCCTTCTCACCCTGACTTCGTTCTAAAACAACCTTCAAGTTAATTACCAGCTTTGAACCATAGTTAATTGTAAATTCTGAATGAGTGCTAGGAAATCAGCTTCACCACGTGAAGATTCACCAAGTGAATCTTGGCAGGATACTAATGTGCCTAATTGGCTACTCGGATCCAGGAAGGAATCATGGAGAGAGTGCATGTCAAGGCACAAAACCTCCTGTTTAACCAAGGATTTTATCGCTAATTATTGGCAAATTACATTGCTATGAACAGTCACAAATGAAGGTCAATTATGCTGTTGTTTCTAAAGAATTGTCTTCTGAGATGATAAACACTTGTGTATGTGTTTTTTTTTTTTTATGAATAGCAGTCTTTACTAAATGATCTTGATGATCTTGTCTTGTATTGAAAATACAACACAATAAAAAACAACATGATGTATGTGTGCGTGTCCAGGCTCTTGCTCCGGCTCACTGCCTGCTGGGTTCCATAGCCTGTGGAAGAATCCAAAATGAAACAATAGTCCATAAGTATAGCTTTTTTCAACTTTTGTGCTTTGGATGAACTTCAGGTTGTCAGCCTCAATATAGAAAAAATAGAAGTGCAAGGTTTACTATATATGAATATTAGACAATATTGAACAGCCTCAACTTAAATGTCAGCCCATTTGTTCAGCAGAAGAGCTTTCAATATTCAGTATATTCACCTGCAGAAAGAAGCTGTAAAACATTGAATTTACCTGCCACAGAGAGTCAGCTAAGACCTGTCATATGCAATGTAATGTACACAGAATGGAAATGTCTTCTAATAGTACCACTGTAATGCCACTGTTTCATATTGTTTGTGAATCACTATAATATCTCACAGAAGAGATGTTTTGATGTATTTGACAGCTTGTATCATGTCTTGATTACATTATTTACATTACATTATTGGCATTTAGCAGATGCTCTTATCCAGAGCGACTTACACAGGTTATAGGTATTTACAATGTTATCCATTTATACAGCTGGATATTTACTGAAGCAACTGTGGGTTAAGTACCTTACCCAAGGGTACAGCAGCAGTGTCCCAGCGGGGATCGAACCGGCAACCTTTCGGTTACAAGTCCTGCTCCTTAACCACCATGCTACACTGCCACCCATTATCCACAGATTCACCAAATGACCAGATGTCTGAATCTGAATGGCTAGTGTTTAAATAGGCACACACTGACCGCAGGGCTTTGGCAAAGACTGTAGGAGGGCAGAGGCTTTAATTGGAGGGTATTAATGGAGACAGCATCATAAGAGTGGGAGGGCACAACACTATGAAGCTGTCAAAAGAAATGGCTTTGATCCAAGAGTAAGTGAACCTAGAATCAAATTACGTGCACTGCGTGGTCACGCCTTAGGATGTGTGTAAATTCATCTGTAGAATTACTGTATTTCTTTTCTTTGTTCCCTCTTTTTAAGCATGTTATTATCAGATATTTCTGCAGGCCTCTGCACTGTAACATTGTTTCTTTTTGTAACATACAGTAAGTATAATTGGTCAAGAGGTGGTAGAGTTGACAGAGTGCCTGAAGGAGTCTGAATGCTTGACCTCTTCAACTCAAACAATAACAACAAATGACACAACAACAACAAAAGCTTTTTCATCTCCTGACTAAATTTCAACAGATAAAAGTTGAGGAGAACTGGTTGTAAATAATGTGCTGTTTCCTTTTTGGAATGAAAAAATGAGAACTATAATGCGCATAATGTCCTTATGATGATACCCCAACACACTGCTCACATTATTTAAATGATGTAGTTCGCATTGCGAATAGAATACAAACATAACGGACTTAGTGCTGACATGGTAACATTATACTCTTGGGCAGTAATATTACTGTGAAATAATCTGACCGTGAAGCTATTTGCAGAAGGAATTGAAATGATGACATGGGCTGGAACAGCAGTGCAATCATGGCCATGTGATGTAACCCGTTTCCCACAGACATGAAAGTGTGGAGACCTCTCTGCCAGATACCCACTATAGTCCATACAGAATTTTGTTACAGCATTGAAGCAGTCAGCTCATGTACAATATTTCATGGCTGGGTAAGGTATAGCTCTGAACCAAAAAAGTATTGCAGTATTTTCACAATTTTTGTTCATTACAAACTCATCTTGGAGAAGATGAGACAAGATTCTCAGTTTTAAAAAGATTGATTTAGACGATGGATGAAAAATTGATGAAACCAGACCCTAACCGCTGATCTGTAGCATAGTAAATTATTTCATAGCTTATTCATCTATGCCACTCATTATTTGAATTCTTCTTCTGTAGCACAAAATCCTGAAAACAACAAGTGCAATGCCTATGTGAAATTAATGTCTTTTTTCAGTTTCTAATAACAACACCATGTTTCACTGCATGATATGGGGGTGAGACTTTCTTCTGATTCTCACAATATGAGATAATGGAAGCTCTCTTCAGCCTGGATAACTACCTGATACTACCTGAATTTCTACATGCCAATTAGCAAGCACAGAGAGGATGGCAGAACAATTATATTATATTCTTAGTGACTCGTTGACTTCCAAAGGTTGCTCATCATTGCGGTTGCTGTTGATTTCATTGTGTTTCCCCTGGATTTGTTCTGTCAGTGAATTCCCACATGTAACATCCATGGCTTTTTCCTTCATACCTTTCCTGTCATAAGCTCCAGAAGACTGAAAGGCTGAAACACTGTACATCCCAACTGTTCCTCTGCCACCCCACAGCCTTTTTAACCTCAGCTCTCTTAAATTGGTTCCTTATTCATTTTGATTCCAGTTTAACAAATAGACCAATTCATTTTGGAAATGCCACTCTGGGTTTTATTTGGTATTTTTTTTTCCTGTCGTAATTAATGTCTGAAGCCTTGTAAGCTGCCATGGATACGGCCATAAGGTAAGCAACTCAATAATTAGCTATAATTAATAATATTAATGATAAATCAAGCTCATGCATGTAGTGAAATGGTTTATGCACAACATAAAGGAGACGAATGCATAGAAAACCATCATTTAAACACACTTATCTCCTGTTCTGTTTATTGCCAACACTAATCTTTGCCCCTGAAATCATTACACAGTCTTATTATCAGGCACTTGTTTAAACAAAATAAATTGCATATTCTCTGCAACAACATTTGGAAAGGCTTTTAATTACTTTTAATTAATTTGTCTCTTTATAATTACGTTCAAATCCCAGATTTGAACTGGCTGGTTTCTTGGCATGTTCAATCCTGCCAAATGGTTGTGCATCAACTGTGCATTTGCCCCTCTCCAGCAAGCAAAAATGTGAGCGGCATTAATTGGTCAAAGGAGGCTCATGGCTTTGTAATTGTAAACTAACCTAATGCACAGGGACAACCTGCAAATAGCAGATTACAAAACACCCTGTGCTGTTTTGTCTTGCCATTGTGCCCAACTGCTACACTTTTGGATCATTCTGAAGTGGTGCTAAAACAGTCACCAGTAAGTACAAATTCATTTTACCATCGTATTATACTTTGTTCTTCTTGCACATCTTTAATTACTTGACTGTCTTCAATTACTTTTACCCCCACCTTGAATGTCCACCATTTTAGATTGCGTTCAACATGCCTACATTGAGAAGGCCCATCAGCACATCCCATATCCAAAAGATGAAGGAGAAGGAGAGGACCATGTGAAGAAATTGAATGTCTTTACAAAACCTCATGTATGCCTGTGTTTTTAACTGTATAATAAACAACAGTTATGTGCTCATGCTGTTTATTAAGCATTAATAACTGAATTGTAATCTAACGTGTTACCATTTTTAATTTTACATATCCCAGTTGAAAGATATGTTGCAGCTTAGCAGTGGTCTCCATCACAGGTGCTTTCAGCTGACACTTTTCACCATTTTACACTTTTGATGTAACACATAACACTCAAGAGAGCACATTCATTCCAAAGAGTTGTTTGTTTTTTTGAGATTTTAATTCACAACAGATGCCTGATGGCTTGATTAAAAATTACATGTAGAGTGGAAGGCAGCTTAGTAACACTCAGTTTTTAACTTCTGCATTAAGCACTGATTATGAAAGCAATTGCTTTTGCGTTTTCTTTAGGGATTTCCTCATAAAATTTCCATTTCATTTCATCCTATTCTGCCTTCAGTATGTTGTTGATATTTCAATCTCAAGATGTAGGCTTTCCTCCTCAGACTGAAGCCAACAACCGTAATTAATGCAAGCTGTGGTCTATATTCATTGATTATCATAGTTATTGTTTATGATGTACGTGCTGCCATTGCATTGAATGTACCTCTGCATTTTAACACTGCATCTTGCACACACGCATATGTACAGCATATGTTCATGCTGCATTCGTGCACCTGTGAGACTGTGCCAGCATGTGCATTTACAGTTGAACAACTAAAAGAGGGACTAATTTGGCCAGCCCAATGCAAGGCTTGCTTCCGGGTTCAGGTGATTCATTCAAATTAAATGTCTCAACACTGTTTTTTTTCCAAGAATAGTGAGGGTTTATGGCTGCAGATAAAATATCAGGCCAGCACCATGGCAAGAGTCCTACTGCACCTTCAGTACTGGAGTAGATAGCTGTACATGGAGCCCACTATACAGATTGCAGTTGTTTACAAACTGCTGAAAGACATTTGCAAATGATGAATGTGTATTTGTGAGTGAGAACAGATGGAAAGAGGCTGAAATGAAACCAAACTATCAATGTTCATAATTCAGAATGAAAGCCAGGTATATTAGAGCATATGAGAAAAGCTTTCAAGGAGAAGCTGTATCTCTGCATGGCACTGAATGCTTGTCTTACAATGTTCGCGGGTATGGAGCAGCGAATGCTTTTTATATGATAGCATCTACTGTGGTCCTTCTGCCTTTGTGAAATTAATGTAAAACAATTTGTGTTATTGTTTCCGTTATAAAAAGAACAGCCAGCTTCAAGGAGCTTGTCAGAAAACTCCTCTCATTATTATTCACAAACATTAATGTCATTAAAATGATTAGTATAATTAAAAGAATTCAATATTATGGTAATACTAACACATTAATACGGAGTAAAAATGAGTGTGAGCCTGCAGCCAGAAAGGGATCCTTACTAAAATTGGCAAGTTTGTTAATCAGAAAAATCAGGATCATTTTTATACAGAAAGAACCATCCAATGTACCGGGACAGTGCATCTTCTGCTTTTGAAGTTGCTGCTGAGATGTTTTAAAGTGCTGTCACACATAGCATTTGAATTCTAACCTATGGCTTTCTGATGTTTAAATTAGCTGCTGAAAAAGAAGCGTGCAATTTGTTTGATTTTACATTGGCTAACTGGTATCTGTTTCCTGTCCTAGCATTGCATGATGTTTCATACTGAATATGCTGCTTAAAATCATTCACTCCCAATGGGCTGGCAGCTTCTTTGTCTCTTTGAAAAATGGGACTACCAAAACCCAAAGATAGAGCAGACCATGCCAGCAGGTTTCATGCAAGTGGGCCAGTACAATGTTGATAGGTTACCCCTATCAAGCCAGTGCTAAATATCAGTATTCAACAACAAGTATATGTGTAGCTTTTATGGACTGCATGAAACATAACCCATACATATCTCACTAATAAAAATTCTAGATTAGCTCCAGTATTCACACCCGGCACAGAGGGCCTTCAGATGCTTCTGTTGCAGTTTACTTGTTAGAGAAATGATTGAATGAGAAATCAAAGGTAAATATTCATATTCACATGGGTGATCCGTTTTCCTTGAACAACTAATCAAGAGAACCCTTTCTCTTTAAGTCTGATGTATTTGCCTGCTCTGTCACCATGGATGTAAATCATCATTTATTGATATAGAGAAAGCATGTTGGCATAACTGGCTTGACAGGAATCTGTCTACCAGATGAGTTATGGAGAAAATAAACCTTTAATGCCAGCAATAAGAGCAGTGGTCTGATAATCTGATAGAATTAGCATGCCTATCTTACCTCAGAATCTACTTACAGTAGATGTGGCTCAGAAAGACCTCCCACTATCTGTTGAAACTGGGGTTCAAGGCAAAAAGTATATTATGTAGCAACCGTTGTTACATTACCTTTTGCATTATTGTGTATTAATTATGCATTAGATGAGGGCAAAAATAGGAAACTAAAACCTGAAGGAGCTGCAGCTGTTTAGTTTGAAGATTAGTGTTTACTCTAATCATACAATGATAAATACATAAAAATGCCGGAATTGTTTTCATAGTTATAGCTGCATGGATTTTAATTATGCTGATATTTGTATGTGAGGAACTCCCAGGTCACAGAAATTGCATAAAAAAGATGAAGCAGTTTTGTGCCTGTGAAATCAGGCCTCAGAACATTCTTCATCTCCTTTGGCAGTAATAAGTCCTGTATAAACTGTGCTGCTTAATTAATATATTTCCATATGTATCTCTTCAGTGAAAATGCAAGAATGTTAAACACATGAAAGCCACAGAATGGACCACAGAAGGAAAACACACTGATGTCCATTTGACTTAGATGCACTGCTGCTGTGTAGGCAGGTCACTAGTTTTGGCAGCTCTGTTTCTAAAATATTGTTATATTTTGGGCATCAACCTTGGTGCTGATGGATTGTTTTGTTCTCCTTCTCTGAACATAGTGGTCTGGAATAAAGTAATATATACTGTAATAAAGCAGCTGTTATTTATCTATGGATATTTGTTTGTAGACAACATGGCTTTGCAGAGGCTAAGAGCACAGGGCAGCTCTTGCCAAAAGGGTCCAATTGCTGAAGGATCTCAAACAGCATTGGTCCTGCTGGAAAGACAAATGTTTGTATGAATTTGCTCTCTTTAGAGATATGGTCTGACCCTGGGCTAGACAGCCTTGCTATAGCACAGCCCTAGAACCATCTCTGTCAACATCATGTGTGTCTCTGTGGACAGTGACCTACAGGAGCCATAGGAAACACTAATGTCACAGCTACAGTGAAGGCCACAAGGCCAATACTACGTAAGTACGATAAAAAAACACCAGTGCTGTACAGCACCCAAGCTCTAGCTTAGAGTACAGGCGCTGACTGGTGTATGACTACAGGGGGCCATGAAATCTCTTCTGCTTGTTTCTGGAGTGTGATTGCTGAAAGAGCATTTATTAGAAGAAGTCCTCTCAGACAATGCCCCCAATGGGAGATGGGCGCATATTTGTGGGCAGTAGGACCCAGAAATACCTCAACTCATCCCTGAGGCAGGACTGCTGACCTGCTATGGTGAGGCAATGGCATCCAGAGAAGATGGAGGTGAGTGTTGACTGTATAGCACAGCAATCACCTAGAAACAGGAAAACGCTCAACTAAATTGGTAAGAGATTCCATGTCCCCTAAAGAAATTTTATAATACATGTTCCCATGACATCACCGAGACAGTTGGACTGCTACACCGTGGATGAGAGAAAACAAACAAACAAACAAAAAACACACAAGGCGAAAAAAATAGCCGCTGGGAAGCCGGGGCCTCAGTGCCCCTGCACGCATGGGAATGTCAAAAAAAGCCAGGAGAAAAAGGTCAATCCACAGCACATGGGGACAGTTGTGCCGAGAGCAGGGCTTGTTGCGTGTTTAACAGGGCTGAGTCTGACAGGGGTCACGTACAGAGGAGGTCTAACGAGATTGGAAGGGGGACGACTCAGCTCTGTGGTTGTGGTTGCTGGAACAGCCAGGGATGCGCAGAGTGAATGGCATCAGAAGGCCGAGTTTCAGCTTCAGTGTGGATGCTGGCATCACTTTTAGGAGAGGAGGGGGCATTCTGTAAGGGGCTGCATGTAACATGAAGAAAATACGGGGGAACATTGCATTACACGTAACAATGACCATGGGAGCACCATTAGCAATGGGATCAGTTTGATGGCAGTTTTCATAGTTTTCCGTAGAATAAAAGGGACAAAGATTGCATTTTGCACAGTGATGTTAACAGAAGCATATTTAGCAATGGAATCAGTTTCACAACATGAGAGAATGCTATATATGGCTAGGGTAAAAGTGACATCAGATGGAAAAATGTTATGAGCAGTTTGGGGATAGTGGAGGAAGCAGCAAAAAACCATGAAGGAAAAGAGCATCCTACATAAGCTGCTAAAATCCAGAATGGGGGCTGGATATTACACAGTGAAATTCAGTACTTATATGCAGAGGAGTCAGCAACCCTCATCTATCCTTTTAAAGAATATACATACAGAGGAATTGCTGAACAGACATTTGAATAGGCGTTGTTACACTTGACATGAAATTAAATACTCTCCACTGAATTCTCCAGTGGGGAAGGTGACACGTGTCAGTGTGAAAACTGTAACATGCACTCAGGAATAATGAAAGCAGAAAGTCACATCAGCACCAAATGAGACTGAAATATAAGAATAACTCATATTCCCTACACAAAATACTGGAGAGCAAGTGTGACTATTGCCACAAAGTTGACATAACAAAGTGTGCCGTTTCACAGTCCATTCACAATTGAAATTATTTGGAGAACTAATAACATTATTACAAAGACAGGACCAAATGATCTTTTGCTGATGAGACTATAGTGTTCCAGAAATTCATCAGTGACAATAACCTGAAAGACCAAAACATTAGCTTGCTAAATTGGTATCACTGCAACATTACATAAATATGCTAGTATGAACCAAAGTGATCAACAAGCAGAGTCATATTCATGTCATGTAATGTTCTTACATTCATTCATGTAAGAAGGCCCCAAAGGGCAGATTTAAAACTCTATGTCCTGACCAATAAGGTCATACCACCAGAAAAAAAAAAAAACTTTCCCATCCTGTGTTTGAGACCCACTAAAGCCTGATGACATCTATATTGTACTTGTTGAAAAAGATGGGACTTTGAGGGAGAACTGTTGTTCCGGTCGGCGAGCCTATGCCATGTTAAATATCAAAAGTATGACTGGGTATATGAGAAGATTCAGTCACATTCTACACAAAACCTATTGAATGAAGCACAGTCAAAAACCTCCTTATAACGGCTCAGGTAAGGACTCAGTCGCAGACCAGGAGAGCTTCAGGTTCCAGGCGGGTTCATTGATATCGTCAGGCAAAATGCAAATCAAAAGCAGGCAGGGTCGAAAACAGGAAGGCAGTCCGTGGACAAAAACAGGATCAGGAACCGGGCAGGCAGGCGATCAGGCAACGGGACAAGACGGCAGGCAGAAACAGGTACAGAAACGCTGAGACAAACTGGCAAACAAGACAGGAACAAGCAAGGTAGAAATAGGGCTGGGCTGATGAGGGAACTGGAAACAGGTGTGCGGGCAGGCAGGTGGAACAGATCAGGAGGGCGGAGACAAGGCGGAGAGCGGGGCAGGGCTAGAACACAAGGAGAAACAAACAAAAGCACATGGACAGGGGAAAGAAAAAAAAACAAAAAACACCACAGCTAGGGAGGCGGAGTACTGACGCTCCTCAAAGAATAACTTCTCTGTCAACCTGAATGTTAAAAGCTTCCAGAGTATAGTCTCTGCCTGCTTCTACAACTACATTTGATTTAAAAAATCAGGTTCAACTAGAAATGATGAGGTGGGCCCTGGTGGTGTACAGAATTAACATTTAAAAAGTTTAAACTGAGCCAATTTTAAGATGTGTTGCTGCTCAAAGGAAGAAAAGTCAACAGACAGTGCTGATATGCAGATTGGTGCTAAAAACAGGAGCGATGGAAGAGACAATCTTTGCTAAACAACCCTTTGGTGCCTCTTCTATCAAGGGCATATGGCATTTAAGCCAAGTCTCAGAGTAAATATGCCTTTTGGAATCAGTGAAGAGTTCATTTATTAGATTGCTATATCAGCCAAAAATGAACCAAATGCTAGCAGCCCAGAACTTTATATTTGGGTTTTATTATTACCCACTGTACCCTTAATTTCTTGCTTCAGAAATATGCAGAGTGCATGTCTTGCTTGTAGCAAGATGCATAAAATATGGTACTAACAGCACAGGGTACAGATTCTCAATATGAGAATACAATTATCTAAGCTATAACAGGTCAGAGCATTATCTGGGCTGGCAGTCGGTATCAAATGTCATCAGCCTGGAAGGTGCTGTGTCATCATTTCAGACTGCTGAGTATATTAGTGGCTAGAAGCAGTGAACCACTCCAGTGAAGATTATATTCCTCTCATTTAAATAGACCAGACATATCCCCAAAAGCTACAATTGCCAAGAGGTAGAACCTGTCTGGACATACAGTGGCTAGTCAACCAAGAGATTAGAGAAGGGAACATGTTAAAACATTCATCACATCTATTAATAATGGGTGGGGGAATGGGATGATATATTGCATTTGCTTTGTTGCATAATGAGACAGTATGGTCTTGAGTGTTTTCCCTATTTGCTTTTGATGTCTGAAAAAATGCTTTCACCATACAAAACTACCAAGTTACTCACATGTACAAAGCAGTCATTCACCATAAGTGTTTAAAACACTTTAAAAATAGGTCTGCCAGTAAAATAACTAATATTAGTAACCTAGAGCAACTTAGATTTAAAGCATCACAGCATGATTCCACTTTTACAGACCTCATCTAGGGCTTAACACAAAGACCTGCATATCCAATGGTGTAGCATTTTAACATGTGTTTTCTCCCTTTTACGTACATATGTATTTGTGGGCAACAGGCATTGCAGTTAGCTTTAATCAAAGGTGGATTCAAGACACAAACAATAAACCAAAACCTGAGAGGAGCAGCAACACATTGCAATGACACAACACAGAAGAAACCACTACCAAAAAAGACAGCATTCACTAACAGGGGAAAGAGGCTTGCTTAGAAGATAATCCTGCCTTTCCATCAAAATAGGGAGAGTTTGCCCCACAGAGCTGTGGCTAGACTTACATGTATGTCTCTCAAGCTTGCGCCAACAGCAAAATGGTCTGAGCGTGGAAAATCCATAACGGGCTGAAAAAATACGAACAGCTTCCAGGCAGATATCAATATTTAACAGGTCAAATGAACAGTTCCTGTTAATATCCGCAGCTTTGCCGCTTTGATTAAAAAAAAAAATACTCTGAGATTGATGCTCTGCGTCTCATGTTGAGAGAACATCATCTTGAGAGCCAAGAATGCTAAGAGGCACATCCATCCATTTTGCAATCACATCTCCATCATCCCTGAGGCCCACTTGAATGCAGGAGGAGGATGTTTAATAAATGGACAGGGAGAATGTAGGCCTCAGAAATCAGTTGGCTATGCACAAACAGTACAATGGCAAATGTTAGCTTCCATTGCTCAAGCCAGAATACCATAAGAGACTCTGCCTGATTCTTGTAACAAATGTCTGAAATAATATTTCTCTTTGATGCATCAAAATGTGAGTTTGTTCGTTTTTGATCCTTATTGATTTTTTGCAGTTTTTGCTAAGCCAAACTATTCTAATACTGCAGCCATACCAAGAAACATTCTTCTTATTTATTTATTTATTTATTTATTTATTTATTTATTTATTCATTCATTCATTCATTCATTTTTATTTCCTTAAAGCAGTGCTTGCAGATATTGAATGTTGAATTCACCAAAGAGATTCCTAAGGTCAGAAACCTTGCTGTCCATTATATTCTCATTTTTTCATGATAGCAGTAAGCAATTGTGGGCAAGTGATTTGTATGTAGACACAAGGTATTAATCAAATTGTCACATTGAAATGATTGGGAGCAGGTAGGTTCGGCTGAATGGAATCTACAGTAGAAGCTCGATGGCCCTTATGAATAAGGGTCACGCACACAGGGGATAGCAGCTGAGAAGCACTCGGCTTTTTGCTACCACATTTAGCATCAGTTGTGAAAGTAATTGTTTTTGCATTTTCTTCAGGGATTTCAACAGAAAATTTACATTTAAATTAATCTGACACTGCATTTTGTGTGCTGTTGATATTTTAATTAAGTGGAGCATGGGCTCGTCGTCGAACCTGAGGCAACAAAATCATGCAAAATGTGGTTTCGATTCATCAACCACCGTACTGATTGTCTTCTTGCAATGGGTGTTTTGTATGGTTGTCTGCATATTCATTGAATGTCTTCATGATGCATTTTTAGCTTTCAAGAGACTACCCCAGCCTGTGGAGCTAAGGATAGCCATTTTGATTCATCACCTACCCTACTGATTGTACTTTTGATATGACTGTTTTGCCTGGCTGGCTACATATTAATCTCACCTCCTCACGCTGCTTTAGTAGTGTTTGAGGGGCTTTCTCAGCTTGTTGAGCTAATCATATGCAAGTTTTGAATTGCCACCTACAATGCATAGCTCCCTTCTGTGTTCAGGTGACTCAATCCCATGTTCTCAAGTCTACACCGTTGAATGAACAGAAGATGGGTGAGGAGAGGTGTTGTTCCAAACAGATTCTATACGCCTCAACACACCTCGTCGTGCCTTCTGCATGGCAGGGTGTGGGCAGTGGTAGGGAACAGACCACTGTAACGGAGCTGTAATCAAAGTATTGCTTTACATATTAATGTTCTGCCATTCCTGTATATAGTGCTGAAGCTGAACACACTTGCACATCAGGACAGACTGAAGATATGCAAGATGCAGGAATGAGAGTTATGCCATCGGTGTTTATCCAGTCACCAGGAAACCAAGCGCAAACCATGACAAGTGACGTTTTCAGGAAGAGGCCATTATACCTCCGTGGGTCCCAGAAGGCTTGTACTGTGGCATAATGTACCCCTGCCAAAACTGTTTGACAGTCTGATCAGGAGAACTTGCCTCTGAATTGTTTTGCATCATGCTGAAAGAGCCAGGTCAGTACATCTGGGGTTTATGGAGCCTCAGTCTGGATGTTTTTGCCCCAGTCAAACTGATTTCATTCCACATTGCATAGCAGCTCTTCCTGGTGGAATTCTCAATGAGGAGCATGCTGGTTCATAGACGTGCTCTTCCCTGAAACTGACTCATAAAATGAATGGGGAACAAGGGATTTTTATTCTGTGATAGCACATCAGGTGTAATAAAGAACTTTTTTAATTAGTTGTGACCCACCAAAATTGGTTGGTTGAGACCCCTAAATGGAAAGATTTCAGGAGGATCAAGTGGATCTAGTTCTTGACAAAGACCACCTCAGACTTTCTTCTGAAGAAAAAACAGTTGCTTGGTTGGTTGTTAATCACAAATTTACCATATAATTGCAATTTGAAGTGTTTACGAAGAAGCTAATAACTGCTTGAAAATGAACCCTAAGAAAAGTGTTGAATGCACCAAGGACAAGTGAATTCAGGGACTGGATTTGTGGAAAGAAGCACCTTTTCAGTGATGTATTGTCTTGCAAAACGGCAGCAGATGTGTTTTTTTTTTTTTAAAGCATTTGCTCTTTTTTTTTGATAATTGAAAAAGTGGTAAGAAGTGCATTAGAAAGAAAGAAAACAATCTGATGTTCATTCAGCTCAGGTGTATTTTTGGCAGCAGGTTGAGGTAAGCATGATAACCTCTCTCCTAATATTGTTTACTGTTTTGAGTTTAAGCCTCACTGGTCCCCTTGCCAGCAATACTTCTTGCTGTGTTTTGCCCACTTCTGATGAGAACACATAAAATGTACCGATACCAAATTCCAAGAACCCCCGTGAGGCCTTGCATTGTATCTGAGCCAGACATAGAATAAACCAATGCAATTTGTTACCCCAATATACTTTACAGTGAGAACTTACTCAGGAAGATGTCAAAGCTTGTCCAGTCAAATCCCTGTTTGTTTACCCTGGGGGTTGTATGCAGCTGTGCCACACTAGGAGCCTTCCACTTAAGCAGAGAAGGATTAAAATGCAGTTGTGCCCATTTACTGAATATGATAGATTACAATAACATGATATTGTAACACATGATATAATGTTAAGCACATTTTATACTATATGCTTCTGCTTTACGTTTCAATGGATTTATTATTGACAGTTTTGATTTTACTTCATGCTTTCCAGCAAAGTGCCAGTTTCTGACACTGCAAAGTATTCCTCATTGTCTAACTTTGAGGTCTGCAAATAATTTAAATCTGAATGTCACTGCTTTCTTCAAATTAGCCTGTGCAAGGAGAATGTGAAGAATCAATTAATTCCACCTGATTTCAAACAAACAACAAATCAAATTTTACAGCTAGAAAATGTGGGATAGGTTAAATAAATAATTTTATTTGCATTATAAAATGTGTTTTCTTCTCTTTTTCTTTCTCTCTGAGGAACAGTCCAAGGCATGCTGATATATTACCCCAATTATATTTCCAGGGGACTGGGCATTTTTGAGCATTGATTAGTAAAAATAGATGTGTGCCTCTGCCAAAATAACATGCTCGCCATCTTTTACATATGACTTCACTCTTCTTTGTTCTTATTCTGTGTTCAGCCATCCAGCAGAACATAACTTTTTCTTTGTTGTCTTTTTTTTCCTTTGCAAACAAATTGCTCACAGTTCCTGTCATAGCTGTCGCCCCCTGTCCTCTGTCATTGTTTATATTCCCTCTGCAGTTAACACATCCCAAGGAGCCTGTCCCTCAGGACACAACATCAGACATCAAAAAATATCAGACCCTCTCTGAGGAGTTTACACGGGAGACCTGAAATTAGACAGCGGCAGTCAAATCTACTGCTATCACGCACAAAGCAAACAATGTTAACTCTCAAAGAGGTTACTTCTAAAATTGTCATGTATAAATAAACACACATGCTTTCATGAAACCATTCTTCACAAACCCCATTTGTTTTGCTGATACAGTACCAGGGAAGTTGTTTAGATGTGGCTTTGAGATCAACAGAGCACAAAGAGGTGAGTCTGAGCCTCCATTTGCAGGAGGTTGTGTTCTTTAAAGCCACAAATTTAAAATGTGTTCAAAGATACCGAGCATCAATAGCAAACAATGGTTTCTTATCCCTACAACTCATACAATACTTTCATTGACATATGCTATCTGGTGCTTATGAATATATTGTGTTAGCATTTAAGCTATATACATTTTACTGACACAAAAAACCTGATGTAAAGCTTTAATTTTGTGACCTTGATATGACAGTAGGAGCTCAGCCCTTGCTAGTCTAACCAACATTTATATTTTCTGTACTTGTTTACCTTTTTGCTACTTCACACGACATACTTCTTGAGTCACTTTCACTCAATGCTCCCTTTCAGCTGATGATGAATCCTTTTTTAAGGCTGAGAAATGGAAGATGAACCAAATGGACAATGTTGAATTTATGAGAACATGTTCAATCATACACTGAAAGATGATGTTGACCAGGTGGGTGGAAGACACCAGCTGAACACTTACCGGCCTATGCCTTTTAGAAACCGTGCTGCAGTGGGTAAACATGAATTTATGTAATAAAAAGTCAAAAGTCAACAGAGTCAGCACACTGTTTTACAAAAACACTCCCAAATATTTCATTTTTAATCTTCCATATTGATGTGGGAAAAAAAACGTAATGGTTGAAAAACAATTAATTATTAAATAATTAATCATTAATTGACTGTGCATAACTGAAACCATGCAAGTAACGTATAAGGTCTGAGTGTATTATCAGTTATTCTGAAACAATGGTGAATTGCTGTCAATAAGTTCACCCTCATTTTCCTCAGAAGTAAGATTTCTGATGGTGTGTAATTTTGCTACCCTGGCAAAAGTGCTTTACTCTGAGAACCGGGGTCACCTCTCTAGATAGGACAAGAATACACAATGGAAGATGTACTTACAAAACAGGAATGTAACACAAAAAGTAGCTGTAAAGCATGTAGTCTGGCAATGTGATAATCTAATATAGGCAGATTTACAGTGTGTAGACCAAGAACATCAGACGGACTGAAACAGTCCACTGTGCCTGAGAGCTGGCTAAAATTTTCTCTGATTGCTGCTTATCATTTATGTATGAATGGATCTGACTGATTGATGTAGGCGATATGAATTCAGGTGGACAGGCTTCTGTACACCTGGTCTCAGACCTGGTTAACATGTGGGACCTGTGGCGCCCTTCATTTCCACATTATGTTCGGGTGAGTGAAAAATATACGCCTATGAATTATGCGCATCTAATTTCTCGTGTATACTCAACAGGATGCATTTGCATGTGTGAAAGATGATACAAAAACATAACCTTCTCCTTTTTCGCAATTATGTCTGCTCCCAATATTATCATCTTTTTGTTCAGAGGATAACCACAAGGTGTGCAAAACCATGGCAAGGCCAGTGTCACAAAGTTATAATTGCTCGCAATTTTGCATTGCCATGTAAGAAGGAAGCTAAATGAGAATGACAGTGAGATGTAAAAGTTCCATGTTAGACCAGTACCCAGAAATATGACTATACAAACTAGTCAAACTGTAACAGAAACATTCAAATTTAACGCCATGAGAAACAAGCCAAAGTATAAATCTCTTTTATTTGTTATTATCTCTTAGTTGACCCAATTCCCTGACAGAGCTTACATGGCACACACTGCTCATTCTACAGCTGTATATTTGCTGTGGAGGTTAAGGTTGAGTACCTTCCTCAAGTGTACAAGGCAACAGCAATGGCCAGCCCATGTTTTTGATCTTCAGCCTTCTGATCACAGGTCTAGTTCTGGAACCATTACTCTACAGTCAGGGTTTCATAACCAGCCAGCCATTAGAAAAGGCTGAGCCTGGATTCAGAAAACTAGCCCTCGGTTTCACTCTGTACACTTGTGCTAGTGTCTTTTGCAAGTACTCCTCCAGACTGGGATAGTGCCACTGTTTGTTTTCTACTTTATTTTGACCATGACCTAGATTCAGTTGTAGGGGTCCCGGTACAGCATGTTTTCATATGTTATACTCTCAATGGAATCCTGGCCATGCTGTCTATCCAGGGTCTGCTGTGGACTCTTTTTTCATAATTTATAACTGCAGTGTGCTTTGTCCTTAGCTTTAATCAATATGTGCTATCCTTTTTTTTTGTTGTCAAGGAGTACAGCATCTACCTGTAACTTGGACCAAGCATTTTTCAGCTTTTCAACAACTTTTGTGTTAGGACGTTGTCAATTTCTAAAATGAACGAATGATGATTTGTAATTGCAGATATAATTTACAGGCAGTTCTTCACAGTTCATTTGGAACACCTGAGTACCTCAAACTGTCATGGCTCCAAGACAGATAGCAGCAGTAACACCCTTCATACATCCATTACACTGGCACTAGATATAAACATTGAGTTAAACTTTGGTAATATTTGTACAAGTCAGCACGATTTTTAGTTTTAATTTCTCTTATGTACCTATGCCCTTAGGCCTTGAATCTCTGGATAAGAGCATATGAAAAATGAATAAATAAATAATAAATTAATAAATAATTCATTAAAGTCCACTAGTCCTCTCAAAAAACAATAACAACATACAGCTGTGGTGGATTACAGATAACATTATTTGTAATGTACCATTGTGTAGAATTGCTTCGTTTTGCTATTGCTGTTGCTTGCCACCATTGGGTGTATAGGAACACCTCTGTTCTATTCACAGTGAGATCCCAGATCAACAGCTTGTTCGATACATTGTTCAAGGTGCTCACACCCATCGGATGCAGTGCCTCCTGTTCATTGTCACACTTGCCTGGACAGTCCATCTGCGTGGAGCGGGAGGTAGCCGCTTGGCTGGACGTTGCCTTTTCCACCACATTGAGTCCATTTATTATTTATGCAAGGCGAAGCAACGTTCCTCTTGCAGGACAAATGGAGACCAGGTGCCTCTCGTGCTGTTAGCATGTGTGCCTGATGCTCACCTCCTCCTCTGTTCGGTCTGTCTTTCCTTTGCATGCCATGTGTTGGCTTTAAT
The DNA here is from genome assembly GCF_013368585.1 of Megalops cyprinoides. NCBI lineage: Eukaryota > Metazoa > Chordata > Actinopteri > Elopiformes > Megalopidae > Megalops > Megalops cyprinoides. The sequence continues at coordinate 10,541,598 of NC_050585.1, read as the reverse complement.
TCTGTTTGTCGCCGTTGGTTTATTTGACCCTCCCTAAACCATCCAAGAGGAAAAGAGTTAGTCTGCCTGAATGTGGGCCATGTAAACATGACTCAGAGGCTGGAGGAGGTTTTGTTTTTTGCAGCAGCACCAGCATTTGGTGCAGTTCCCAGAGAGCTCACCCTCATTTTTGCAAAAAGCTGTGAGTGCTCTTTAAACTTGATATGTCTGTGTGTGTGTGTGTGTGTGTGTGTGTGTCTGCATGTACGGCACTTTAATTTATGTAATGCATTTTCAGCACTCTATCTACCCTGCATACGTAGCACTGCCACATTTGTGAATATGAAGATTTGTGAATGTGCCAGAGGCAATGAATGTGAGCTGAATCAAAGCCCTGGGTTGTGAAATGTTGATGTACTTTTGGTATAAGTTTTCAAACCGTGTAAACAAAATAGAATGTTGCCAGTCTCATTATTGTTACTCTCATTTAATATTCACCTCTCTCAGTTCCATACATCAATACATGCAGTTACTATAATGGCAATAAAGATAGTCAGTGTGCTGTAGTGTGCCTTTTTGCAAGCATTGTGGGTGGGGGGGCATACATTAGGCTTGCCTTCTCCTTCAACAAATTTGTAAAAAAAAAAAAATCTTAGTGATTGAAATTGTTTTAGATAACAGCATCTGCTAAGTTACTGTAATGTAATAGAATGCAACCACTGCACTCACACAGGAGTGCTGAGGCACAACCCTACAATCCTCCGGTATACCTGCATCCAGCCAATGGCTATTCACATTCAAGTCCCGCGGTCCTCCAGGAGAGCAGACGCTGGACAACCTATAGGCTCGCAACATGGTGCAGGGTGCGTGAGAGAGGCAAGATAAAGGCATCCTGCCAAAGTACCCACATCTATCCTAGCTGAGCAAAATCTATTTGTTCCACCGCTGTGGTTGCCGACCATTGTCGGCTGATGACGCAGTTGGGCTTGAACTGGGGCTGTAGGGTCTAGCCTGCACTCAGAACATGCGCCTTAACTAACTCAACCATGTCAGTAAGATGTATGTTAATAAGTTCAATGGATTTATTATGACACTGTTAAGAGTTTAGTGAATTAAAAAATCTTTTTGCTGTCTAGGGTGGATGAGTTCAGTGCCCCTCAGTGCACATTGAATGGGTTCATTAAAAAATCCCTTTGTCGTCTCAGAAAGAACATCTTTGCTAGCACACATAAATACTGTCCTTTCAGGGGAAGTAATTACTTTGCTATGTCTGCACATTATTGATTTGAAAATGTTATTCTGATCAGCAGAATTTTTTTTTTTCCTCAGTACTCCTCATGCACTTCATCATCAATAACTTGCATTTAGGAGCATCATGAAAGCCACATCCTTATCAATTATCTACTCCTTTGTATGGGACAAGAAATTCAGACGTCCAGCATTTGCTGTTGAAAAAAATCTTACTAACAAGTGGCCAAACAAACAGATGTGGGAGAGACCTTTTGTTAGTTCATCAACCATATAAGATCAGCTGGATAATATATTTTGACAGTAAAGTGGCCTGAAATACTTTCTGCTCTTACTCCTCTCATAGTTGCTATCCAGAATTCTAATAATATATTTTCTGAGCCTGCAGTCAGCCCATAAAGATCCTCACAAGATCTTTTTCTGTGTCTGGTTATGGTGGGCTTTCCGTATGTTACGTGGCAAACCTCAGACATAATGAAAAAGACAAGCGCCGAGCGTTAAGAACTGCTCGGTTTTTGAATTACACCGGAGAGTTAGGTTCAGTTAACAGTGTTGTGGGGGAGGCATGCAACATGACGAGGCTGAATGAATGATCAGACTCATTAGAGCGAAGCACCTGAGGCGCTGGCAGCAGCGTAGCTTCCCCGATCCCTGCAGCATCAGATTGCATGCGAGGCACACAGCGAATGGAAAAGGTCAAAAATCCCTCCCCCAAGTTCGCGGCCATGATGGACTGACGCAGGTGGGAGAAATGTCCTCCAGTCATCTTCAGCCATGCTCGCGTTAGGCGCTGCTGCTGTGCCGCAATTTATGGCATATCAATTATTGAGCGCGTTTTTTGGTTGAATGAAAAATAAATCCCCAACCTATGCAGCTGGTCCTCCGGAACCCAGCTTTTAATTTTGCACCAATAAATTATGTATAGGAGTGTCTGCAAACCTACGTTGTGAAATTTTCTCCCTCAGATATTCGCAAATTCCTTTAAAAATAAGCCAATTAAAAGAGCTGCCCTGCACACACAGAGACATACCTCATTTACTTCTGTTCTAATTACGTTGGCTACATTTTGTCTTCAGTTTAATTTTTGTTTCCCTCAGCAAAAGTACCAATGTATTTGTTTTAATGACAAATGAAAAGTAAGCAGTATACCTTAATTATTTTTCTCTCAACAAACTTGCTGTTGATCGTTGCCCCTTTAGTGGTATGACGTAACACAGGAGTAATCACTAAAAAGAGTGTAGCAAGTCCTTTAGTAACCGACTATTATAAAACAGGTGATTAAGAGTGATGTTAATCACTCTTAATCGAAATTCTTTTGAACTGATAAAAGGGATTCATTTTGCATGTTATTATTTTCCGTGTAATTATTAACAATATATTTGAATTTTGTTCTTGCTCCTTTTTTGTAATGCAGAAATCATGGTAGATGAACTGTGAATGTATGTTACCTATCTTTCTAGTCTTTTAAGCAGGGAAGTGCTGTAGACCTCTAGCTGACCCACACTGTCTTTTCATCTCTGTTAAGGGCTGTCTGTTTATATTTATGTTAAAAGAACTTTCTTTTTCAGAAGAATATATCTCAAAAACTATTCATCTGGATATAGCAAGCATGGGAGGTTCAGAACTATGTATATGTCTAACATGCCTCCAAGGGTAACTGCTGTAAATGGATGTTATTGGTATATAATATACATACACACAGAGGATCTACACACATTTTCAAAATTTCTTGTTTTTGGTTTAGTAAAGGTTGAAATCAAGACAAGCGAAGTCATTTATACACTGTAACCAACAGTATCTATGTGAAAATCAAATGCCTCAGTTTGAAAAAAAAATTAAATTGAAAAAACTTTAAATGTCATGGTTGCATAAGTCTCAAACCCTGAAATTAATACTCAACTGAAGCACCTTTTGCTTCAATAACTGCAGTGAGTCTGTTTGAATCAGTTTCTTCCAACTTCTCACATCTAGATTTTGCCATTTTCTCCCATTCTTCTTTGCAGTAGAGTTTGAGTTAACTTAAATTGCGTAGACCACTTATGAGCAGCTCTCTTCAGGTCAGTCCAAAGATTTTCAATGGGGTTAAGGTCAGGGCTCTGACTGAGCCATTCCAGGACATTGGAATTCCTATTTTCAGCCATTCCACTATGGATTTGGCTGTGTGCGTTGGGTCATTGTCATACTGAAAGGTGAAATTCTTTTCCATCTTCAGCTTTTTTAACAGAGGGTGGAAAACTTTTCCTCTAAAATCTTTTGATATTTTCACTTTTCATTTCCCCACTATCCACACCAGAGCTCCTGTCACTGCTAAAGAGAAACAGCCTCATAGCATGATGATGCTGCCACCACCCTGCTTGCCAATAGGGACAATGTTTTCTTAGGTTGTTGGGCTGTGTTGGTTTTGCTCCACATATCATTTGGAATTAAAGCCAAAAAATTCTACCTTAGTGTCATCAGACCACAAGAGCTTTTCCGCCTTGCTCATAATGTCTTTTTGCATAATTATGACGAGACAGGATGTTCGTCTGTATGAAAAGTGGCTTCCATCTTGTCAGCCTCCCTGATTGAGGCAAGATCCTGATGGTGCCATATTTAATCCATTTCTTCATTATGGTTTTTATTGTGTTCCATGATATATGTAAGGCCTTTGATATCTTTTTATAACCCTCTGCTGATCTGTACCTTTCAACAATCAATCCCAGAGATGTTTTGGTAGCTCCTTGTTGCCCATAGTTGTTTCCTTACACTGGCATGAACGAGTACAGTAGCACCTACAGGAGCAGCTGATTTTATCCTGAACTAATCAGAAGCACTTCCATTGGTCACAGATGAAGTCAATTACCTTTACGCATGATTTGGATGGTGAATCGTTAGACCTGAGCGTAATTACAACTCCCATTGTATGTATACATATACAACCAAGGTGTTTTAGTTTTCCTATTTTAAATTAATATGCATTGGCTTTTATTTTTTACTTTGATGTTGTGGGTTACCATGTCTAAATGAAAGTGGAAACAAATCAATTAAGATGTGTATATACATGTGTATATCTACCCACCTATCTATATAGATAGATACATGCATACTTATGTATGTACCCATATATAACAGAGTCCATATAGCAGCAACCATGTATGTTGGTGAAGGCAATCAAGTGCAGCTGTTAACATGAACAATTTTTTTCATAACATCTGCGTATTTGTGTTTTACATACTATTGACATTATAAACATAAGTATTAAAATAGAAAATGTGTGATGACAGAAGTTGTTTTAAACATTTTTAGACTAATGTACCATATGTTTGCATTGTTTTTCTAAAAGTTGCAATCATATTTGCAGTTCACAGGTGGAGGGATTCAACATACGTGACCTTCAAAATGAAGAATGATTTTAAACCATTTATTTTGTCAAAGCATGGATCCAAAAATGGTGGTGATCGTTTGCTGCTGGGTCATACTGAATTATTGATGGCAATAGTGAAGTCCTTAACTGTAACAGATGAGCCAGAAACTGACCAGGGTACCTCCACAGGGAAAAAACTGCCAGCTTCAACTCACTGCACACCGAATGAAATTCTTTAAGTGAAGTCTTTGTGAACTGAACTGTCTTCATCCCCTGGATTTTCTTTTTTTCTGTTTGTATCTTTGTTCTGTGCTTCTTCCTCGAGTGCAATGGCCCTTTGTAAATTTTAGCAAACCATTTCAAGAGATTACTTTGTATTCAGGCAAAGTCCCTTTTCATCTAGTTTCCATGGTTTTCTAGTCATTGCTGGAGGTCTGCTAATGGGTCCAAACTTTGATTGACCCTCTTGTCTTTCATCAGGATCGCGGGGAAAAGGGCTGCATGTTTCCATCTGCAGAGGCCTTCATTGCAACCAAGAAACCTGGTTAAGGCTAGTGTACAGAAGTGCAATCCAATGAGCTGTAAATGGCACAATATTCAAAGTCATAGTCACAAATGCATATTTGTCTATGCAGACATTGAATACTCATATGAATGTAGACAGACGACTTAAATCTCGGAGGCATCTTTCCAAACATGTCCTCCTCTTCTTCTTCCCTCTCTCTCGCTCTGACATTTCTGACCAGCCAGTTTCCGCCAGGTTAAGCTAACAAGCTCAAATCAATAATTAAGTTCCATTAGTGAAAGCACAATGCAGGATGCTGTCATGGAAAATGTTGTAGGGAAACACACCAGCAGGAGACACTCCATCTCACTGTTTATCTGAAGAAAATGGTGCATTGCTGGCAAAGGTCAAACGTCTCAGTGAAATTTCTGGCTCAGCTAGTTTAGACTCTTTATATTTACTCTGCTGCTGAAAATAGCAGAATCATGTTACACGTTTATTATTAATATGAATATTTACTGTAAGAACAACCAAATGTAATACATTTTCTGCTTATCTGGCCTGTGTTTGGTTCCTGTCTACATAGTTGATTGAGAGTCTACTCTATGTTATCAGGATGTCCGCAAATGTTTTAATTAGCTACCAGAAAATGAATAAGCTGATATCATATGGAAAATCGGTTCACCTTGGGTGATTCGATTCTGCCTCCTTGACTTTTAGACTTTTCGTTTGCAGCACCACTTAATTAAAAATGTCATCTACCCCCAAAAGTTGCCGTGTCTGCCAGTGCCAACAAACGAGACCCTCCAGCAGTGCCAGTTTGCGATTAATTAGTGGCCAAGACAGGACCAGCTGTTCACCATGGCACGCACCTGCTACCCTGTCAACACCCACATAATGTCTGCACGTCAGCACGTGCTCTGTGTGTGTATATGTGTGTGTGCGCGTGTTGGGGGGGGTGGTGGTGGTGGTGGTTGTTGTGGCTGCTGGGCAAGCAGACATACCAGGCAAGGTGAGTACGAGTGAAGTTCCTTAAAGGCGGCCACGGTATAGAGGATTACGCTAATTAGGTTGTCGGTTACCGGCTGAACTGCAGTGCACTGCCATCTGGGTGGCATTTGGTTGGCAGGTTTACGTTGTGCAGTCCTGGCCACAGGGGCCAAAGGATCACTGGCCCAGACAAGGCAAGGTGAGCTGAGCATGTGTGCGGCTTATATGCACAAGATTTTGTGTGTGTGGTGGCCAAGGGTTTTTGCTGATCGTTGTTTTATTTGATTGGTCAATTTAATAATATTAATTCAGTAATAACTAATATACTATCTTGGCTCATCTATTTATTGTAACAGTAAATTGTTGGCAGTATTTGGCATAACGGAGCCCTGCAAAATGCTGTATAGATGGGTTACCATTAAAAATGGAAGCATTTGAAATCACCTTTGACACAGTGACATATCTGAAGCAAACAAACAATTTTAACAATTATGAGAACTCTGTAGCAAATTAAGTGTTTGATATATAATCCTTTCATTGATACCTCACATGCCCCAAATGAACTGTTAGGCAAACACCTCAGAGACAAAAGGCTGGTGGGAAAAGGAAGTAAGTTTTATTTCGATTTGAACCCACCCCTCAGAGGCTTAAATCTGCAGCGGTGTTTGCCTCTAAAATCTCTACACCTATTCACCTTCATTAAATAGAATCAACATCATCTAGGAAATCTTGATAAGATCTAGACTAATCCCTGGATTCAGTCGACATAATTGTACGCTTACATGTAACTGTGAGTCAAAAATTTGATTGAATCCAGGGCTGATTAACCATATCCGTGTATCATAGATAATTTTCATATATGATTTCATATATGATTTTTGAAATTAATAGCAATCTTACAATACTTAATATTTTACAATACTACATTGAATAGATGGAATGACTACTGCTACAATGGGAACATCTTATGCTTCAAAGGATGGCAGCTTTGCAGAGAGTATTGCTCCATAAATATATGCTACACAAATGTAGTGAGTAACCGAGTTCTTGTAAAATGAACTCTGAACTTGCTTTTTTCAAGTATGTTATTCATTACCTTAATTAGTTTATAGTGAAAATAAAAAAGCTCTGGATGAAATAATCAATTTATCATGCTTACAGGTACAGTTTGCTATGATTAACTAGGTAGACAATTAATCCGAACCACTAGTTAAGTGGTCCGACACACTGTCCAGTGGGTCACTGTGTCAGCTGAACTATTACACTTGTTTGTGGTACACAAGCAAAGTGGTCATCACACGTTTCTAATGGCTCAACTTCTCCATGCTGTATACTGTTCTCTTCCTCCCGTCCAGCAAGCATTTAACATTTCTCAATTACACCTTCAATAAAATTGTGGGGATGTGATCCTAAATGACATACGTGAAGAGAGCAAGAGTAAGATTTAAGGCTTTTGTGAAAACAACTATCCAAATTTATATGGACCTGCTAAACAAGTACAAAAGGTTGTCTATTCATTATAATATTATGATTATAATGAAAAGACAACAGCTAACTTGGCAAAAAAGGACTATACTTTACATAATGTTCAGAAGATTATATGATGTCTCATATTTGAAAGGGAAGCAACTTACTAAAACACATCAAAAATCTTTCCTGACAGGAAATGGTATTGTGAGAGAGTTGGCCTAATTGTTTAAAGGCTTGTTAATGGTCCAAATTATTAGTGTATATACGACTAGTATGGACCACTAACAAAGTGATTCAGACCACTAATCTAACATTTCAACGGATGACAAAATTTTAGTGTTAGCATAACTATCTGAATGTGAATTATGTTTAATCAAAGACCCCTTGTCATATTATGAAGGTATATGCTGTGCTGGACTTTACACAAGGTCACAGGTGGCAGAATCATGAGCACAAAACAACCTGCTGTGTTGTGCCAAAATACTTCCAAATATTCACAGCCACTCCCCGCATTTTTTTCCCTCCACTCATCACCTGCTTGCACAGTGCAAAGTGCAATCGCAATGGGGAGGGAAACTGAAAACCTGGCGCAACTGCCATTTTTGCCTCTAGCGCAGACACAAAACTATCAAAACCCATGGTGCAATTGTGTGTTTGACTTCTGAGCACCACATTTTTGTCATAAAAATTAGGCCCAAGGATATTGTAGGTAGCCATTGCAATTTCTGTGTGTAGCACATATCTAACTTTTGTTTGCTTGATACGAATCATTTCAAACTATCCAAACACCTTTTCTCTCAGTACTCTGTGATATTATGGCATGTATATGTGTACTCTCTTATGATTAATGTAATTTAAATATTATTTAATATAATTTTCATACAATAGTGTCTGTCCATGTACATCAGTTCACATATACCAGTTGTGTTCATTGTGAAGCAAAACAGTAAAGTATATTGATAATGTATGACTCCTGATGAATTAAAGGTCCAGCTAACACTAGTCTTTGATTTATCATGTGGCTATTACCACCTGTCCACTCTCCAGTGAGGGTTTTGGTAACAGAATGCAGGATCCTTTCTGAATAAGTGCACGGTGATTGTGTTATTTCTAAACTGCAATCTGATCACATTTCGAAACCCTACAGGATTGATCAGCATGAGTATACACATTGCTGACTTGCCTGGCTTAATAAATCAGGCAATAATAAAACAATACTAACAGTTAATTCATCCAGCCTGAGGAGATTTCAGCCTTGAGAGGATGCTAGAGAAACACTGACTGCATACCACTGGGAACAAAAAACTTTGCCAAGGATGCACGTTACACTGAAACACTGGTGATTGGCAGACAAGGTTATGGCAATCAAATTTTCATTAAAAAGTCCTTTCTCTGCTCATTTTAAGGCTATTTTTAGGGAAAAAAAGTTCTCACTCTTTGTCAGCTCAGCTTGGTGGCATTGCCTTCGCCTTCTTTTCCTCTTGGAGGCAACGGCTTTTCCTCTCGCCATCAATACATTCTTGCAGAAGGAACAAGCTCAGCTTAAAAGATTTACTGCTAGGCACCCCAAGGTATTTCATCATCTGCAACACTGCCTCTGTGCCAGTAATTATCTCCATCTGTAAACACAGCTCCCCGGAGCATGTCCACCAACCCACTATTGAACTCTCCTTCCAAGCCCCCCAATACCCCCCCCCCCCCCACCTACACCAAAAAAGCAAAAGTAAATAAAGCATAGCAGCCACTTCATTAGGGAGGTGTGTCCTAATGGACTGAAGCGCTTCTGAGCTAAAGCTAAAATTCTGACTGAGAACAACACCATTTTCCCTGCATCTGCATCAGGCTACAAATGGGTTGGAAATCAGGGGCTGGGTGTAGAAAACAGCTCAGTGGTCAGCAGGTTGAGCGACTGAAATGTCAGCAGTTTTTTTTTTTTTTTGCTGTTACTATTTTTGGTGTTAATTGCAAAGCTCACTGTGAGCTCACTGCAAGAGATTCTTTGTAACTGCAGAAATCACATGGAAGTGTTTGAAAACTGTGAACAAAAAATTCACGGAGCAGAGTTTTGACCACTGGTTGGCAGGTTGGGGTGCTTTCAGTCTACATCATAAGTCAAAGCCTATTCAAAGGAAAGGGGCTGGTAGTCACTGAATAGAACTAAAATGTTGCTCCCCAACTCTTTTATTTAGATACACAAAGGTACTGTACACTGCAAAATCCAATAACATGGTTTGAGCTCATCTTCAACCAAATGCAGCAATATAAAAATATTCTATCATGCATTTAGAAAAATTGAAGCATTTCAAGGTTTAAATAGGGTAGCATCATTTTCAATTGGACCCTCAGGCAAAAGCACAGACATACAGACATGTCACTTGTGAATAGCTTATTTGGATAGTGAACCCATTCTCTGCAGCTAGAATAGATGATACTTAATGTGACTGCATACTGCCATTTATCATATCCTAGAGCTTTTGATTGCAACTTGAGGGGAAAGATACAATTCTGCATTTGATATTCTGTGCAGGAAATCTAGCTGGTAATTGAGGAAAAAAGGCAAATATCTCTCACAATGAAATCTCCTGTTGTTTGGTATTCTTGTAGTTTGATTCACGGCATCTTGGATATATGCTGTGGGGAGTGCTTGTGGTGATGTTTTTCTCTCCTATTAAAAAATGTTGTATGTAATGAGATGTTAAATAAATGTCATCTTCTGAATCATCATAGTACAATGAAGGAATTATCTTGCAGATCTACTTCTAATACATGTTATTTTGAGTTATTTATTGATAAATATTACTTAGAATTGAGGTAAAATACAGAATTTGTCTCGTTATTTTAAAGATGAATTCATACAGCAATACCAGAATTAAAAAAAAAAAAAGCTATTGGGCAATTAAACTGCAGCAGCATTTATTTCCCTCCTAAACTAGCATCAAGTTCAGCTCAGGATAATTATTCTCCTTTTGCAGTTACAGTACATGTTGCATTATGTAAAACCACAACTACAGCTTCTCCTCAGTGGTTGTAGACCACTTTAGTCATCTGTGAAATGCTTAAAAAATGTTTTACCACTAACCACTTATGCATGAAGCAATAGTAGTGCTTGTGTGTCAACTTCACCCGTTCAAATGCTGTTTGCAACCTTTAATCATTTCATCACTGAATGAAAACATTTGAGTCTGTTGAGTCTGCTGTCGCTGCAATAAAATGGCTATGAGTGACAATAGCAGAAATGGTTAAAGATGTCCATTAAAATCATCATGATATGAGGGCATGCAAACAGACACAACAGACATTCTCTCTGGTAGTATATCCCAATTAAACTCATTTTAAAAATCAAAAGCTTAATGGAAATGATTTTCATACTGAGCCTGTTTATGTTTGGAGATTGCTACATATTATCTTAATTTACAATCACATTATGTAGCAAGATGCCAGTTGAATAGTTTTATGAATGAGTGTAAAAATTAAGTTATGGTCTTACTGGTTGTAGTGAATTACAACAGTACAAGTTACAGTTAATTTACAGAAAGTAGGAATGTACTAACAAATGATTTTTTTCAGTGCACATGTAAACTGTGTAAAATAAGTTATCGAGACTACAATTAAGTAGGATTTTATGATTAAGCACATACAGTGCATACGTATAATCATGTACAGGCAGTCATACAGTGGGATCTGTATTACTCTGGGATACCCTTTGTATACAGTATGGGAGAAAATGTGTCTATACACATTTATGATCTTCATAGTGAGACAAAAAAAAAATATTTAAAAGCTCATGCCTTTGTCTCAGAATGAAGATTGTCCAACTCCCAATAAGTATATGCACAACTTTACAATTATTCAAAAACTAGGTCACCGTGCAGCTTGCTTTTTTCTGCAGCGTGTGATGTGCTGCATCAGAGGCGAAGCACCAAACCCCACTGCGCAACTCTATGATCTTTATTTCTAATCCATTCAACAGGGAATATGAGGGGAAAGCAACCATAATTACCACCAAAACAGAGCCCTGCACCCTTGCTCTGAGGCGCCTGGCGCAACGCTTATTTTGTCCTTTACAGCAAGTTTGCAGCTTGTTCAGTTCCAGCAGTTGTGCTGGCCACATGCGGATCAATTCCTACTCAATTAAAATGCTCAATTAAGCCAGGTTTTTAAAGAGAAAGGAGGCAGATACCCAGATGGAGCAATGGGGGGTTTCAAAATGAAAATTTTACCTTGGGAAAATCATTCTTGCTTATGTGACCCCACTGAAGTGCTTCTACAGTGCCTGCAATGAGATGGATCTTACAGGCTTATGCTTCATGCATTATTATGCATTTGATGAGCTATGAAAGTGCTCACTCATGTACCAAAAAAGGGGAGTACCCCAACCATTTGATATAGTTTCAACTGAACTCATGGTTAAGCAGACTACAACAGGTTTTTAATAACCAGCAGGGTCTCTGATGCACTACTGTAAAATTTAAATGCCTATAAAATTCACTATTCATCTTTGAAAAAAATGCTACCGTAATTCAAATTCCTCAACTGATCAGAAACAGAGAACATTTAGCAGTATCTAAAATATCTAGGGCTGTGTTCACACGTTCACACGTAGCGTCTTTTTTGAAGCTGTCAGCATCTGTTTTACACAATAATCCGATGGAGTAGACCATGTCTTCAAAAACGTCTTGAGCGTTTTCTTAACGCCGTCGCCGGCGTTTTTTTTTTTTTTTTCAGTTGAAAAAAAGTTCAAGTTCTCAGAAAAAAAACGCCCTAGGTCAAGCGCTTTTTTGACAGCTGACCAATCACAAGCGGAGTAGTGAGACCCGTCGTTTCCCGTAACAGCCACCAAAAACGGAGAAGGTAGCGGTGGAGAATTCAAATGTGCTAGTTTCTGAGCACAGTAGACTGTAAAACATGACAGTTAAACATAACGTTCATCATAAATAGGCCGTTTTTAGTCAAATTGGACGGATCCTAGGAGTTTCTGGTGTTTGTGTTTACTGCATGTCGTTAGCAAAACTAGCCTGTTAGCTAACGTTAGCTATGCAACAATGTATAGCCAGCAAGATCGCTAGGTGTTGCAGTAGCTGTTGTTATGGCTCTCAACTGCTTTTTGGAACAAATGCTGCCAGCGTTTTTTTCTACCTGAAAAAATGCTCTGGCCAGCGTTTTTCATCAAAAAAGCCGCTACGTGTGAACACAGCCTAACTGTTTAAATGCAGCTGGTTTTTCATAGTATTTTTGATTTGAGAATACCCCAACTGGTTTTGGCTGTTTCTTTCCTTCAGCAAAAGCAAATGTGGGAATCCATAAACCTTGCTCCATTCTGACAGGAGGCTACCCTGACCAAATATTCATTTGCAGTTTTTTTTTCATTCTTTGTCAAAGAAAACCTGTAAAATGCTCTCCTGCGTGAGCAGAAGACAAATCTCCTGTCTACATTTGGGACAGCGGAGGTGATAATTGAAGCATAGCCAAGTTTCTTTCAGGGCAATTAATCGATGGGGGCTGATAGGAGAAGAAAGCTATTGATTTCCTAAGTCTCTCTTGTGAAACACAATGAGTCAGAGGGGTAAGCGATAGGAGCGCCAACGGCTGGCCTGCAGCCATCTCGGTCTCTGTCCCTTCATTACATTAATGTAGGAGGAGGAAGTGAAACAAACACAACAAAATATTTTTCTGTGTTTGTGTGTGTGTGTGTGTGTGTGTAATGAAGCAGTTCCTACACATCTGAATCAAACATCAGAAGAATGCCCTCTCCCCTTTTGCCAGAGTGGACCTATGATGTCAAACCACACATCACTGGAATGGTCAAGGAAACTCTGAGAATCCTTGTTTGAAAACATCACATTTGATAGCCAGCCCTGGAGCCATTTTGAAAATTAGGCCAAGTTGTCCATTTCTTTCAGCTAAGAAGGAAAGCTACCAACAGGAGGGGAACCCTTTTATTTGACATATAAGACATAATAGCATGGTGCCCCTCAGATAATCCTCCATTTCATTACATCTCATTTCAGTACAAATTGCCAGAAACTGGAGGGGTACGTGCAGAATGCAATGAAAATTGAACCATCATTGCCTTGAGCAAAAAATGAAGCAGACCCATTTTTAAAATGCGCAGTGGTCACAACAAAACTAAAACAACGAAAAAATAACAACATGGTTGCAATTATCTTTACCCAAGCTGTGCAATTTATGGTGAGAATCGAAAATGATATTTTTCATTGCAGAGCCTTCAGACTTTTGTAATCTATTCCCATTTGCCATAGCAATCGGGTTCAGGGTAGTTCACTTGCAGCTCAAGGTATGGCTGAAAGAAAATAATTTAAACTGATCTTTGAATTCTGCTCCCTCAGTGCCAAGCTTCCTGTCACAGAGGGTTTTTGAGGGGGAAATGTTCCTGTATTCCATCCAGTCGCCTTTCTCCAGCTGTTTCTCCATCACCTCATAGCAGGACACAAGCACTTGAACAACAGAGTCTGTGTCCATGTGACTTGATGGATTGTTGATTGTTGGAGGCATTTCTCTGTGATGAGAGAAGCATGCAGTTCAGATGAGTGTGCTGGGAGTACACTCAGTGAGGCGTGCATCGCCGTGGAAAGAAAACTTGAAATAAGCAACCATATGGAGGTTTTCATCTAATCCCAAATGTGTGGGGGCTCTCTAAATGCACTGCTAATGATGAGGCAGCAGGAGTTAATCTCAAGGAGCAGCATGTAAATTCCTCACACAGGGCAACCTTTCTCTCTGGGTTCAAATCCACTATGATTTCTTGTGAGTGAAGGACATTGCCAGGGGGCAGTGCTGCATACTGGGGGACATTTGGCAGCTCTGATAAAATGGACTTGATGAGGACATGCAAGACATTGCCACTGCTACATGCAAGGAAGGTCACTGTATATAGAGGGGGCAGTTGTTTTATTTGAATTTTTCATTTAATACACATTCATTTAAGCTTTCTTTTAAAACGAATGTCTCTGCAGCACAATGAGTCTTTCGGCTGGTAACATCCCTAAAGCCAGGAAATCAATACATAATTCAGCATGAATTTAGCTGTCTTCAGTTTAGCTATTTCTAGACTTTGAAAATTGTCCATTTCCACACTGACATTTTAGTGTCATCAGGTTTTCATGAGCAAGATATTAGCTATTGCAAACACTTACTGAGCACTAATGACCTGACATGCCAGAGCATTTTCACCAGAATTGCATTATGTGCAAAGAAGAAGCAGTTGCTTCTGCTGTTTCCTGTAGAGGCATAACATTGTAAGTTTTCTTGGGAACCAAGGTGTGAAAACACACTGTCCTCCTTTTCAATGATATACAAATGAACACACAAGTAATATCTCTTGTATAACTAATAGTGGCAAAATACCATGCCCATATTAGGCAGAGGATGAAAATGTGCAATTGTAATTGTAATGTAATTTACTGAGCAACATTAAAAGCAGGAATCCTTATGTGATCCAATCACAGAGACCTATCTTTCAGTACATTCCGGAAGTCACTGCCATGAGATCATAGTTGGTGACCCATTCTACACTGGCCTAGACTAAAAGGTCATGATGTTCAAAAATTAATTAATGTGTTCCAGGCTGAACTCAATAAACTCAGGTTATATAGCCACCCATTATATTCTCCATTTATATACAGAAAAATATTGCTAGAGGGAAACATTTAATTCTGTGAGACCATTCTATAAGACATGTTGAGATATGTCGAAAAATCTGGGCAACTTCACAGGATCCCAAGGGTGAGGAAGCCAAGAAATATGCCAGGAAGCCCACAGTGGACCGTATGCGAAAAGGCCCTGGTCATGACACCGTTTAACAACATCCCTTTAGGGGAAAGTAGATAATTACAACACAACCCAAGAGGGACCGTCTCTGCCTAACTGGAATGTAGAGAGGTAAATAGTGGAAACAAATCCTAGGTCGACCCACCTGTCTCTGTGCCTGTCCCAAAGGTATCCCTCAGCTTGAGGCAACTCAAAGGAGGCCCTTAAATGAAATATATACAGTACACAGTCCATCACAATGTCACGAGGGAACATTGTATGGCAGCTCAGATCCAGCCTGCAAGCTGATGGTCCCATAGCCATGGTGGCAGCACAGAACAGCCAGGTAAATTAACTTTGAACAGTTACCTGGGTTAATCTAATTAGGAAACACTAAACAGAAGCTGAAACTATGGACCATTTATACACAATGCTCCTCCATGGCTGCATTAAAAACAAACAGGTTCATAATGTTTCACAGAGTGAAGCTTATATCTAGCTAGGCCTATTACCACTGAAATACATTCAGGATCTTGAACCTGCTCTGATGGAGGCCAACTGAAAGTTTGCTTGGCTGTGTAGATAAATTCACATCATCA
Organism: Megalops cyprinoides; assembly: GCF_013368585.1. NCBI lineage: Eukaryota > Metazoa > Chordata > Actinopteri > Elopiformes > Megalopidae > Megalops > Megalops cyprinoides. The sequence goes on along the minus strand of NC_050585.1, from coordinate 10,525,697 downwards.
CTAACTAATCTAATCTGATGTTCTGGTCTGCGAAACTAACATGACCTTGACAGACTCTGTTGATATTAGTGCTGCGAAGAGAGGTGTGTCTTGTTAAAATGTTAGAATATGACTAAATAAAAATGGTCCAGCAATGGATATTATTTGGAATGCAAATCCATTGATGGAATGGACCAATGGTCATGTCAGATGTCAAAAACTGTCAGGTAATTTTAAATGTATTTAAAATTAGCAGACACTGTAGTGATTAGCCAGAAGTTCACTTCTCTTAGAATATTACTATCAAAGTTTCCATAGTCACATTATTCAAACATGGCACTTGAAAGCTTTTAAATTTAACAGCACCCAAAATAGTGAAAAAATAAATACCTGTTGTGTGTACAGTATTGTGACTCCTGGTGTGTAATTGGTGTTGTTAAGATTTGTTCTGGTGCTCAGGAAAAAAATAAACCTTCCAAATCTTCCTTGAGTTTAGCTCCTTCCAATAAAGCATGCAGTTTGAAGGTATTTTGAGGAGAAAGTGCTCTTATGTTCCATCCAGTTGACAATTGACTTTATCCTGCTGTTTCTCCATCACTCATGGCAGGATACAGCACTTTAGCAATATATACTGTGTCCATGTGGACTGATGGATTGGAGGCATTTTTCCTGACGAGGGAAACATGCCGTTCAGATGAGTGTGCTGGGAGCACGCTCAGTGAAGCGTATATTACTGTGGAAAGCAAACTTCAAATAAACAACCATATGGAGGTTTTCAACCCTGGTTAGATCTAATCCCAATGGTTTGAAGGCTCTCTGAATGCACCGCTATCCACAAGACAGCAGGGGGCAACCCCAGGGAGCAGCATGCAAATTCCTTACACAAGTCACCGTCCCTCTGGAGCTTAAGACACTGTGATTGATGACAGCAAATTTGGATGAATCAAAGAGCAGCGAGCATCAAGGGACTTCTGTGGTAAACTAATCAAGTGTATCTAGTGGAAGCTGTACTGGGAGACTATTAACTGTCAAAGTGAGAACGTGGTGTTAATAAAGTGTCCAATGTCCCGTATATTGTGAGCCAGTCCTTTACTATTATAAGCTTCTGTGTTGTGTCCTGTCAGAGCAAAAAAAGGCACATTTTAAGCACAGCAGCAATTAAACATAAATGAACCCACAAATATTTAATCTAATAGGATCTAATAATGATATATTACATCAGATTTATTTTTAATTAATCAAAACATCTGCTATGCTTAATCTTGGCTTCTTGCAAGCAGCACTTCATGCAGAGAGAGTCGCCCTCAGAGTGTCTACAGTTACTTGACTATGGTGATGACACTGTAATTCATAACCGTCACCTTTGGCATCACATGGGGAAATGAGTTAGACCTCCTTAGTAGTTCCTAACTGCTCTTCTTATGTGGCCTTGTAAACTATGAGCTCTCCTCTCCCTCTTCAGTGTTGCCATTTGCTCTTTTGGGAACATCATTCTTTTCCTAATATTTTCAACAAAATATTTGAAATATATTATATATTTATGTATAATAAAAATATTATGCTGAAATATTCAAAAACAAAATTGATAGAGAGTAAAGTCTTCATACTCTGCAACTTTAATTCATCAATGTTTTATCATTTTTCTCATTATTCAGAATATTTAATTATGGTCAATGTTGATGATCTCCTGCAACTATCAGTTACTAGCTGTGCTGTTTAAATCTGGCAACAAATTGAAGCAATGATGCATAGATGAAAAATAGTATAATTTTTGACCAGTCCTTCAAGGGTTTCAGAAACGAAACTTCAGCTCCATGGAGTTTTACACAAAGATTTTCAAGAGGGATTTTCAGACAATCCCAAAGCAATCCACCACAAAAACTGATGTTATCCTCACCCTCCTGTTCAAGCCAGTTAATTTTGCTATGCATATTAATTAAACTTTTGAGGGAAAGACTGTCCTCTGCCTCTTACTCAAGTGTAAAATTGAGCTGGGTGCTTCAGAGGACTGTGGATAGCACATACAGTTCACAATGTGGCAGGAAAAATGGACATAGATTGAAGCCATAAGTAGCACACAGTGTAAACATGAAACATAGCATAGAAACATAGATTCAGACGTAACTGACAGAGTACTAAACTATTGCTGTTGTGCTACTTTGTGTGTTCAACTACTTCTTATTTTGGGTACAATAGAATAGAATAGAATAGAATAGAATAGAAAGCCTTTATTGTCATTATACAAAGTACAATGAGATTTAAAGCTTCTCTATACAGTGCACACACAACTTAAACATAGGGAAATATACAATAAGACTAAGTAAAATATAAAACTATAGTAGAATATAAAACTATAAAAGTATAAAATATAAAACTACAAACAACTGTACATAAACTCTGCAAAGGTTGTGCTAAAGTGACTGAGTGGCTAGATATGCAGTTTGGAAGGAGACAACTAAAACAGATTGTGCAAAAGGGCAGTTAACAGGTAGTTATGGTATAATAGTGCAAATCTGCTATGATAAGTCAGTGCAAGTTCTTAGCAGCTTTGTGGTGGTGATGACATTGCCAGTGGTGAGCGGGCATGTCAGTTTCTTAATGCAAACTTGAGTTGAGTATGGAGACAGCTCTTGGGAAGAAACTGTCTCTGAGTCTGTTTGTTTTGGCTGATATGGCTCTGTAGCGTCTGCCCGATGGCAGCAGGTTGAAGAGGTGGAAGCCGGGATGTGTATAGTCCTTTATGATGCTTCTGGCCCTGCCTAGGCATCGGGAGTTGCACAGTATATATTATCACAGTCAAACTGTAATTGCTATCTGTATGTGTACCCTTGTTAAGTCTTTTGTCTTCCACAAAGGCAGGATCTCACAGGATGTTCAAGATACTGTTTGCATACCATATTGTTTCATAAATGTCTACCTAAATACATATGTGGTACTGTGTGAAGTAAAGATACTACTTCCTTGTGCAACTTCTTTACATTGTGGGAAGACTTTATATAAAATGCTCTTTTGTCTGCATTTGAGAGGATTTTTTATACCATTAAAATAGCACTGCAACACTAAAGATGCAGTGACAGTAGTATTAGACAATTACTGAATAATCATACAGAACAATGTATAACATTACATAACCAGCTGCAATAATATAAATTATTTCTTTAGACCAGTGTTTCCCAAACCTCTCCTGGAGGACCCCTTGTCCTGCATGTTTTAGATCTCTTCCTGCTCCAACACAGCTGATTTAAAATGATCAGTTTGTTATTAAGCAGCTTCAGTAGTTCATAATGAGCTGATCATTTGAATCAGCTGTGTTGGAGCAGGGAGAGATCTAAAACATGCAGGAAAAGGGATCCTCCAGGAGAGGTTTGGGAAACACTGCTGTAGATGATGTAATTCCTCTTACAACAGTGAGTAGGTAAGATAGATACAATAGATCAATAGTGTGTGAAAATGGGCATTACTTTTTATAGTAATGAAGTATAATAATAGTAATGACATTTTTTTTCAGTAATCCAAATTGGATATTCAGGAAATTAACAGAGGAGGCGAGTTTGCAGAAGAACTCCAAGTGCACTTGTCAATCTGGATCTATGTGTGCCCAGCTTTAGTTCTTTGTATGCTAGCCTCAGTGGCCTGCCTATTGCCAGCTGTGAGAGAAGAAATGTGTAGCACAGAAACTTTCTCTTTCTTTTCCCAAAGAAAAGTTTCTTCTGCAATAATACTAACTTTTTGAAATAGTCGTGACTGCTTTTAAACAAGGACATCTTTTTAAAATAAAGATACTTCACTTCACAGTTGCACAAATACCCCTGCCAGCCAGAAGGAAGAAGGAAGGAATATCAAATGCCAAAAGGCTAAAGAGGACACATCCAAGGAAATGTGCCAGCAAGCCTCCTTGGCACACACAAGTGGGATGGAGCTAACAGAGCAGAGGTTCTCACAAATTATGCAGGTGTGTATGTACCTAAGATGGACTATGTGCATGCTGAAGCCACATGCCATATCCAGTCTACCCAATGTATACTATAGGTAATCAGCAAATCGTTGCACTGCAGGGCTGCAGGTTGTTTACACTGTCCAACAATTACAGAAGCGAAACATTGGTAAGAATGTTATGGACACATCATTAACATCTCATGCGTCCTTTTGATAAACTTTTGTTTAAGGGTCCATCTTATTTTGTGTGGCATATTACCATTTGTTTAAACGAGCCTCTTAATTTCAACAAAAAGGGATGTAGAGATTATTGCCATTGTTTCGCTATAGGTAGCTGGCTCACAACACCCTGGCCAAGGCCTGTCTGAGCCTTCCTATCAAGCTTTGTCCTGAGGTCTCTACCAGAAGGGTGGGGCTTTCTTGTCCACTTGATGTTGCTTGAACTGTTCTAGCCTGGAATGAGGTTCCTACTAGTGTATCAACTGGAAACAGATATTATATATCCTTCAGCCACACTCCCCTGCACCTCCAGTGGGAGCTTATGTATTTGCTAAAATGAGGTATTAGAGGACAGAACCTTCACGTCCTTTGTGGGAGTGCAAGACTCTCTAAGGTGTTATCAAAGCGAGTTCCCAATTCAACAGCTAAGTATGTTTTCTGGATGTTATCCTAGTTTTGTTACACCCTGCTCCCTGTGAGAGTTACAGAGGACCACTAAGGAAGGGCTGGGGCTGTCCACAGGAGAAAGCGGATCTCATCCTGCTTCTATAGCCCATTGAAAGTCAGGGACTAATCACTATTCCCTTGTCAGAGCTAGTGGTGGGTGATCTAGTTACAACCACTAGCTATGTATATCAATGGCAAAGTCTGGTAGAGCTATGGGTGCAGAGGGCCGGAACCTGTTGTCTTTCACCCACAGATGGTGAATACAGCTTGTGGCAGAGAGGCCCTGCTGTTGCTTTGAGGTCGATGAAGGCAGCCTCAAGTATACACACCTGTCATGGCCATTATTATATGGAAGCATGCAATGGAAAATGAGCATAGCTGCTCTGTTGAAGTGAGGAACCACTACAGTGCAATGTACAATGGATAGGAACAACCAATGTAGTTCTTGTCTTGTAAGTGAGAAAACAGTACATCGAACAAGATTGCATTACCCACCAGCTTCATAGAGAGAAATACTATGCCACTGCACTGTGAATACTTGGTGAGTGCTTGGGCACCTGGTAATGGTGTAACATAATGCTCTTCTCTGGCCTTTTAAATGGTAAAGCTACTGACAGTAGCTAAAGCTAATTGCTAATAGCATACCCCTAGCTAAATGCTCAACAAATCTCCATAACTGTCAGACACTGCTAGCTAACAATGCAGTAGATACATGGGTAAGCCTCCTTTCTGGCAAATTCTGACACTTTCTGCCAAATTACTCCAAATACACTCTAGACAGGGGAAAGTAGCTAGCTAGCTACTGCAGCTGATAATCCATCTTTCCTGGTGTCCAGTTGAAAAATAATCTTACTAGAAAGAAAGCTAGTGAACCACCGAGACAGCAGCGAATGTAACTGCTACAGGTAGAGAGGGGCCAGCTTAAAGTCACAGAGACATGCAATAAAGCATGAGAAAGACAAGCTGAATAGCCAGCTGTCATGGCTGTCACCTTTCACTGGCAGACAGTGAATGTAGGCCTATCTGTGGCAGGGAGGCCTGCTATCACAACAAGGTAGCTGGAGAAGACAGACTACATACAGCTATCTGCAATTTAGAAGCCTCTATCTCCCTAACTGCATATTTTAAGTCATTAAGTCAAGCAAACAAGTTGTCACAAGGTAGTGGGACACACACAGCCAAGGGAGGTGGCTGGGAAACACAGGACTGCAAAATACCGCTGCAAAGGCTGATGTTTATTTACAGCAGTGCTCAGGGGATGAAGGAATGATGTATACAATAAAAAAATAGAGAAAAAAACAAAATGACATAGTTATAGGCTAATTAATTGGCTTACACACCGCTTGAAACAAAAATAAAATTGTCTGTGCTCACACCACTCAGTAAAAAGGCGTAGAGTGACAACAGCCTCCAGATATCCAACTGTCACTGACTGAGAACGACTGAAATATATAGATTTCACTTCCAGGTTCCCCCCAGATGGAGCATAGCAATTTATGCAGGGAGAGGTGGTTGCTGTGGACATGCAAATATAGCAAACATCAGCAAGTATTCAGATCACACTCAAACATACAAAACATCAGGAATGTTCTTACAGATGCGCACACATTAGTCTTTTACTTTTTACTGATGCATATTTACTGCTGTATAGTTTCTGCTGCATATACAATACAGTACACCCCAAATGACAACATTTAGCATTTCATTCCATCACTTCCCTTTATCCCAATGATTGCCCAAAGCAGAGCATACAATTGGGGTACACACACAGGTAGATGCTGTTTCCTCGCCAACTGTACCCTAGCTGTTACTGCAGAGGATGTCAGGTGTGATGAAGAATATATACCTGCTTTGTATGAGATATAAGAGACTGACACAAATTGGTAAAATAACCCAGAGGATGAGGAAAGTATATTTTTACATGTTTACTACAATAACGCAGAGCTGTGTTTATGGGGAAAGTAAATGCGATGCAAACTGACCGCATCTACAAAGGAAAATTGTATCTGCAGTGAGAGCAAGCACACTTTGTAGATGGGCTCACCTGATACTACAATATTTCACACAGTATGTATGAGAAGCAAAAGGGAATGGTCTATGTGTGTCCATTATATGACAGATGAGGCACAGTGCTGCATATGCACATGCATACATGCATGCATGAGCACCGCTGTGCTTCGTTATACATGGCAGTTTGATAGGGAACAGTTATTCCCTATGTAACATGTATAGCTCTCACAAGATATGTGTGATCCTTCTGAGGACTGCGGTATGTGTTCATTTCTTTTAAAACACTCCATTGGCACTGCTGAAAATGTCATTAATTATTTTGGTATTTTACAGTTACACCTTATTTTATTTGAGGTGATAACATATCAGATTTGTTTCAACCTGAGCTTTGACCCATTCTGAACATTCCAGGAAAAGACAAGCAGAATGAAACTTCTAGGAACTGAAAATGATCATCTCACCCACCTTATAGTTGCTGTCACCTCTCTGCCGGCGACAGAATAATGATAATAAAGCTGCTGAACACTACAGCAGATTAGGAAGACTAAGCAAACATTAAACCAGATGTAATTAAATGATAAAGTGAAGAGGTGCCTGAAGCCTTAAATTGCAATTCCCTTGCTCATGTCTTTAATAGATTGTAATCATAGTTTCACACAGAGGCCCATTCCTTCTGAAATGCTTATTAATACATGAATTATTTACAGTACATCCCACAATGCCACTCTTCGTCAGCTTGTGTTTTATGAAGCTGATTACAGGCAGGAGATGATGGGAGTGGGGTATAAGAGTGAGGAAAACATGCTCCAGTATTAATGATACTCCTTTTGAGTCCATCAGTGGTGATGATTTTCTTTTGTCCCATGATGTTTAATGTTATTCAAGGCAAATAGCATCCATTTTTATTATTTAAAAATTAAATTCCCAATATGGAGAATGAAGGATGAATTCACAGAGATTACTTTCCTGTTTTTTGTTTAATTTGTTCAATCAAAGATGTCAGATGAAATGAAGTGTATTTCCAGGGGCTCAGAAAAGCAGGGTTTTGCAAGAAAAAAATACATTTCATTTTTGAAGCCACACAGCACTGCTGTGTCATATTTATCGGCTGGTGTTCATTGGAGGTGCAATGCTTTCATGAATCAGAGAAAGTGACAAGTTTGGTTGATTTGGTGTGTTTTGCTCAGTGTTTTGCAAGGATAGATTGTCTCCAGCTGGGTATCTCTTCCTTTGTTTATTTATTTTCAAGGTGACGTTTTATTGTTTGGCTGGTTGGTTGGTATATTGGATGCAACAGACTTTAAATGTGGTGTATACTCACAAACAGTGTTTAAGATTATTTTGTACAATAAAGTAAATCCTGGATAATATCTAAAAAAACACAATTTTACACACATGAACACACACACACACACACACACGCACATCTATCCATACATTTACGTTTGAAAATAATTGACCATTATATGGGAGCAAATCTTCATCTAACATCAACAATATGGGCTTTCTAAGGAATATGTCCTGAAAGTTATCCAAATATTATATGTTCAGGGTACATTTCTTAGATTCGTGTAGGATTTCTTTCAAAAGCAACTCTAAGCAGATATCCTTGAGTGGTCTCAGGTAATTTGTTTCCTCTAAATCTAATCTTGTGTAAGCTGATCACCCCGGTCCAGCACATCTACAGCATCAGAGATATTCACAGGAAAGATAAAGACAATTAAATTAACACTTTGTCGGTCAAATTAAAGGTTTCCTACAGCACAGAGGGTCTCTTATCTTCTGCTTGATTAAATTCTCCACCCCCTCCACCCCCCACCCCTTTGTTTCTTAGAACTTTCTCCAGTGACTCTGCCTCCCTCACATTTCATCTTTTTTTTTTTCTTCTTTGCTGCTGCTCATTTCCATTTTCTCGCTTAATTTTTGAAGATGTTATGCATGGAGGATTCAGCAGTCTCATCTTTGCAGCCCAGGCTACAGATTTCTTTACCACTCATCATTTCCTCTTCATTTCCTGGTAATTAAAGGTCAACTCATGCAAATCTGAGAAACAAAAAAACTAGTATACAACCAGTACAAAGCAGCGGTTAGGAACAGATCACTGTGATTGGTTTCTGGGCTCCGTTGGGCATTTGTGGGTGAAAAATATATTGAAAATTCGGGAGACCTTAGCATTACCAATTCGACAAAATGATTTAGCTCAGGCTGAAAATTAACTATTAACAAAGTCAATTTTTGTATCTTTATAACATTTCATGCATCTTTCTCTCTCTCTCTCTTTAAATTTGGTCATTCACATCGTCAAATGGCAGGTAGAGAGAAGACTCCCACTACTAATAACTGTTTTAAATGAGGTTTAGTTGAATTTGAAAGCTTGTTATTGGTCCCAAACTGGATGTTTATTTTCAATGTCAGGTAGGCCAGTCTACATTGATTGCGGGGACATTGAGATGCGCCAGCACCTTTCGAGAACTTGAGTGTAATCAGAAACTGTCATGGCTGACCCATTTTCTAAAAATGAGAAAGATTACCTTATAGATTTATTTGTAGGTGCTGCATCTGGATTCTCACTTTTCGTTAGGAATACAGATCTGTTGTTTAGAGGCTGGCTCAGTGACTTCTCTGGTTCTCACTATGTGCTCAGATCCAAAGTGAGCCAAAACCCTGCTTTCTTTTTTTAATATAAGAACTCACAAAGGGCCCAGGGGGTGCTGAACCTGGTAAAGGGCCAGGGTTAGATTTGTAGAGGTGAATTATCGCATATTTCCCTTTATATAAAAAAGTGAAAAAGTTCACACTGACGAACGAAGTGAAGTTGTTTCAGGTACATAACTAGTCCTCTTTGAGACATCGCCATATTGAAGAACACTGAAAAAGTACAAACAACAGTATCTTTTAAACTACATTTCATTGCATGTATGGAAATCAGAGGTGTACTAAATTTAAAATAAAACATGCTTTTTTAGTTATATATATTTTCAGTGTAAATGTCTCATTGTGTATATTTCAATGTATATTTCATTGTATGTAAGATTGATTTTCCCAAGCTGTTTGGAGATTGGCATTTTCACATGGGTGCCGTTTCATGTTGTTTTGTGCATGAAAACATCAAGCTTTCTTTTTTCTAGACTTTACATACTGTGAAACTACATTTTCTTTTTCTATGATTTTCTTTCAACCATTGTCTTCCAGTGTGAAAGCTGTTTGAAAGCTTTAAACCTTTAGAAACGTTTCAGGGATGACAACCTCTCCCAGTATGTCACAGACAAAGGCATTTTTTGAAAAAATGCGGTATGCGTATTTTAAAAATGGCCAATTGAAGTTTAAAAAAAAAGAGAGAAAAAAATCAAGGCGCTTTTTTTTTCCAAAAATGGAACTTACTGTTATTTGTTTATCCTTGTCGTCATTCCGGTTCTTGCATTAAAATAATTACTTATGTGACTGTTCAGGGAAAATTTTGTTTTCCCTATTTTACATGGCATCTTGGCCAAGACTCAAAATTGTCCAGCATTTTCACTGAACTATGAGAAAAAATACAATATTCAACAACTATTTTGAAGAACAACTCAGTTTGAAGAATTGCACAGACAGAGGCTGCCTCTGAGAATGTGTGACCTTACCATTTTTTTTCCATATGCATTTATTACTTCTTTTTACTTACATTGAAGAATAGAGTGGCATTCTGATCGGGAAGGCAGTGGAAGAATGCAGTGTGTTCTACTTTAAATTCTTGGAATAATAATATACCAGAATGCTGGATTTGAAACATTTCTGAGCAACACACCTATGGACCTCAAATTGGACAATCTTTAAATGACCATATAACAGTAAACTTTGTGGTATAGATTTCACAATTTCTGAAGTATAAAGTAAATGATTCAGAGCAGAGGATGATCAATTGCGTAATGGCCTATGAGGCAAAGTCTGTTCTTTCATTAAGGAATACTGATTTAACTGAGTGATTTGAGAGAGATGTACTCTTAGTACTCTCACACTGGCTATTTTACCAGAACGGGCAGTCCCGTTAGTAAGTGCACTTGACAATCCCCAAAGAGGAAACAAGCACAACTGGTTTTATGCCAGAAAAGAGTATCTTTGAATCAGAAGAAATAATTCAATATTTTTAGCACACTGACGTAAAGACTGGTTGACTCTTGTCTTGCTTGGAGCAAATCCAGGTTATGGAATTTCCCATAAATCTGGAATTAACCCCAATAATCTGTCAGATTACCTTTGCATTACACCTTTTGATTGGTCAGTCTCGCATTGACTTCACATTCCCTACACTGCCCTGAACAGAGCATCTGTCTCATCTGCGCCTTTAATGTGATGTTCCTCCAGGGTGCCCTGGCAGGAAGCCCTGCGTGTGTAACTTCCTGTAGAGGGTGTGATTTAGAAAGGCTGTATTACCTTTGTGTTTACATCAAACATTACTTCTGAGCTTATTTTTCCCATTATCTATTTATACAGCTGGGTATTTCCTAGAAGCAATTTGGTTAAGTACCTTGGTCATGGGAACAACAGCACCCAGGATTTGACCATTGATCATCTGGTAACAAGTGCATTTCCAACTGCTAGTGGCACTTTGCTGGCATCATACAGCAACATGCCAAACAGGGTTATATTTCATTTATAACACTTGTTACACACACACACACACACATTTGTTAATGGTATATTTTCAAAGTGTTTTAGTTGTGGGCCTGTTAAATCTGTCCCTTATTCGAATTTAATAAATGTATCATATGACCAAAAGAGGGATTAAATCCAAATGTAAAGCAGTGCGGCTTTACATTTCAAAGACAAATTTATGGCCAGTTTCTTGTAGGCTGCAGTTTTTAAAGCTGACAACTAACATGAGTCAACCACTATAGTGAATCATATTTAATTTGAATAATTTATGTCAGAATAATTGGTCATTATGAATTTGGCTGATTTCACAGTAAGTAACCCTACATGTATCGTAAGAATTATGCCTCATACAAAAAAGTGAAAAATACATTATGTTCATAGCATGACCCAGAGAATCGCATTCGCTCCAAGTTCAGTTCATATGTGCGTACACGTGTGTGTGTGTGTGTGTGTGTGTGTGTGTGTGTGTACAGTGGCCAGAATAATTATGCCTTTAATTTTATTCCTGTACACATTAAATTGAAGTTACTGAGGCATATACTGAGTGAAGCACTGAGATACACCTCCCTCTGGCCATCACTCCCCGGTTTCCTGGGTAGGATATGTGCTCCTGGCATCCGCAGCGTACAGACGGGGGAGGAAACGGAGCGAATCAAGCTTGCGCAGACAGAGGCGCCATCAGCTTCTACCACTGCCAGTGCTGCCACACTCTTTCCTTCTCTCCCTTCCAGCACATTAGATATTGTGCCACGACCATTTTCATGAATCTTTCATGGACAGAGTCTCTTAGTCAGTCTCTCACAGTCTCTGTTCTTCAGAGGGGGTGTAGCAGCGGGGGGGGGGGGGGGGGGGGGGATGTGAGGGCTGTCACCATGGAGAGTGTGAGATAATTTTTGCATGAATTGGACGTCTTCTGCTGATGTACTTAATTTGTAGGTTATTCAGACTCCATTTTCTTGGACTGCTCTTCCATTTTGACAGTTCTAACCAACCATCGTCAGATCAATTTTTATGATTTTGACTCTCTACTCCACCACAATGGATTTGAAATGAAACAGTCAAGGTGTGATTGAAGTGCAGACTTTCAGCTTTAATTCAAGGGGTTTAACAAAAATATCATGTTAACTGTTAAGAATTACAGCAATCTTTATACATAGTCCTCCCATTTTCAGGGGCTCAAAAGTTATGGAATATTTGACTGAGAAGCTATTTCATGGCCAGGTGTGGTCGTTATTTCATTAATAATTAAGCAGCTAAGGGGTCTGGAGTTGATTCCAAATGTGGAATTTGCATTTGGAAGTTGTTGCTGTGAACTCTCAATATGAGATCCAAAGAGCTGTCAATGCGAGTAAAGCAGGCCATCATTAGGCTGACCAGGCTTTGGTAGGCATTACATCTCAATGGTAATTGGTAAACTGTGAAAGAATGAAAAAGGCTTTACTTTCCCTGCAGATCTCTTTTAATTCCTAGACCAGAACTGCACTCATTATGGTGACTTTCATTGTATAAAACAGGGAATTTTCTTCAGTCTCATCAATAAGTGCAGTTAATGGCAGGATAAAGACAGGTTCATGTCATAACATTGATCACATTGACAAACAACATATGAGAATGCCATCCTTAATTGCTATGATCAGTCCCTCACAATGTCATTGTTAGAGCTGAATCAGGCATAGTGTTTCTGACAAACTCTAAACAAGCATGAGAGGAAGCAGGCTTTACAATGCTTTAAGGCAACTATAACTGTGCAAAAATGTAAAACACACTAATCATATGAAAGGCTTTCTCCGCTCACTTGAGTGTATTTCAGGTAGACTGTAGAAACAAGTATAAACTTTCCTTTTTTAGTTTGAAAGGACTGAATGCAAATCTAGAGGGAATCTCTATAACGTACAGGTGATGTATCTATGATGTTCCATGAGGCTACAACTTAATTTCCATGTTTTCTCGATTTCACCCAACAATTGAATAGATTCAACTTGATAAATGGGCTTCAAGACATGGTAAAACTGCTCCATCCATGCATGCATGACAGTCCCCTGCTAGCTTTGTTTCTGTCATCACATACAATAGGCAGGCTGTAACTGCAGTCATGTGGAAAAAGAATAAACAGATAGACATTTAACGCACAGTCTTGCAATATCTAAACTAATAACCCACCTCCAATTTATCTGTGGAGTAAATTACCCTTAAATTTGGAGTTTAAGGCAGATTATTTGCTTCCACGAAAAAAATACTTCACACCACAAATGATTCACTTATGCAAATGCACTTTGCATGTTTCTTCTTATTCGTGTGTTTTTTGCAGCAAAAATAATTCTCTTTCTCTCTGTGTCTGACAATAATATCCAAGTAGTTACAATATAGTAAGGTTGTGCCTATGTCAGATAAAAATTGAGAATATTGCATTGTTCCAGTATCTTCTCATTTAATTCAGTATGTGTTCTTGATTATGTTAAAATAGTTATTTCACACTCACTCTGCCTCTGTCATTATTTCCGATGCTATAATAAGAGTCTGTTAAGGTGAGGTTAATGTATCTATAAGTCTAGACCCTGCAGACAATTTTCACAGCAATCAGCAACTTGCCTGTGTATGAGCATAAACAAATTTGCTCACAACAGCATTAAACATGCTGGCATTGTCGGCATTCTACATATTTTGTTGATTTATCTAGTGTTGATGGTTTTAGTCCACTTTAGACCACTTCTGATGAATAAGGTTAAAGATCATAGTAAGGGAGCTTCATTTCACATTACAAGGGTTTTCCATCACTCTTCCAGGGGGGAGTTTCTCCACACATATTTGAATAAGGTTGACTTTCTGGGGAACTGAGTCCCATTGGTAGTTATTTATGACGGCCCATTTAGTATCATCTAGTGGCTGAAGAGGATCATTGTAATCATAAAAATCATCAATCAATGATTTTAGATTTGAGTCATATGACACCACTACAAGCTTCTGGAAGTGATTCCCAAGAGTAGTCACATGTTGAGTATCCATGTCAGTTTCTGGATCCCTGTCAACAATCACACATTTCTGGAATCTGGCTGTGGCATTCTTAAATGGCTTGAGATTTTCCCTTAACACATTAGCAGTAATGGAGGCATGGAACTTCAATTGTCAGCTCTTCCATTTGATTTGAACTGACCCAGTACTGCGAAGGGTACGGCACCCTCCCTCTTGTCCTTGAACACAGCGTGAAAATCAGACAGTGAGATGGGACACGGATGCCCCACTGATGCATCGGGAACAAGCGCTGCCAGCTTTGAAGGACCTCATTTGGAAAGAGAGTGTGTAATCTAATTCTTCATTTAGATCAAGGGAAACAACAGCCTTTAAAGTAAATATCCAAAAAGTCTCTTCCTGTGGTAAGCACTTCAATTTGTCTCGGCTCTTTACAGATTAATGAAGAATTTGATTATATACCTTTTTACACCGCAGCAAGGAAACACCAAGTAAATAAAGTTTTTTTAATGCAGTAATTTAGAAAGGATTGCCTTGGATTTCCTTATGATGTTGTCCTTCAGGTAATAAAATAATGCTTAGATGTTTTTGTCTCCTCTGATCTTCTAGACATTTGTTTCCAATGACTGCCCTTTCATTTGGTAGTTTCTTTCCACAGCAGCACACCCTGTCAACTTTTCAAACCAGTTGGAATTGTTCAGATTGCTCTGGGTAAAGTTGTGGGGATATTCAGACTTCTGAGACATAATTCCAAGCACAAATTTGTATTCAAGTCAGGCTTGCAATAAAAGTGTGATATATTTCAACACAAAAGTATGTCACTCTATGTATGGAACTCTTGAATAAGAGGGAAGAAAAGTATTATTATTTCATAATGTCATACCAGTTAATGTTAATCCATTTTGACATATCACATGTTTGTGGATAATATGAGGACACAGTAGTGGTTACAGTCAATTGCCCCCCATAGCTAAATTCACTCTTGGCAATGAACGTAAGATATTTTGCACCTCTTATAATGATGTATTTTAAGACTTGAACACTTTTTACATTCATCTATTCACAGCACTTGTATAACCAAGGATTGTGACAACATATATACGTGACAAAAAATTAATTAAATTAAATTCACAATACAGCATGAATGTTAATAGATTTGCTGGATGTTTACAAGGAAGGACCACACCTGATTCCCCTCAGTCTGGCAGCTGCAGTAGTGTATATGCTCCTCCTGTTTCAGCTGTCATTGTGTGCTACAGTCTGTCTCCTCCCTCTCTTTCAGATTCTCTCATTCTGTCCCATTGACCTCATTCATTTGCAATGAAAAGTCAACTCCATGACATGATCCAACCCTCATAAAGTTACTATTTTTTGCTATCTAAAGAACAAAAAACGATATGTTCTTTTAAGGATCATACTAGCCATCATTATTTCTGCATAAATGATAAAGAGACAGGGATAACTCTCTGATCTATACATACACATAAGTTACTATAATGTTAAATTACTGGTGTCGTAGGAAGCTGAGATACTCTTCCACTCCGCTAAATCAATAACCCCAAGGGATTAGTGTTAGCAATGGGAATGGTAATTTGAAAGGCCTTACTCCCTCGAGCCCCCCCTCCTTTTGCCCCCAGGTGGCACAAAGTTGGCTCCGAACAGCAATTAAGGAGCCTTTCCCCCCCATACCTGGGAACCCTCTCACCTTGCTGCACTCTTGCCCGCCCCCACTACGCAGCCACCTGGAACTGGGGGAGACGGATGGCAGGGTCTCTGCCCCCTGAGGGCTTCCAGCTCCTGTCTGTCTCCATGGCCAGCTGGCAGAGGGCACAGGTATGGTCGGCATGGTGGTCTGCTGTCATCACCTGCAACACAGGAGAGAAAGAGCAATCATATCAAATGGCCATGCTTCCTTAAACCATTTCTGTCTGCTGTTAGGATAATGGTTCGTAAATACATCTGATGCATTTGTAAGGTTTTAACATCAATCTTTTCATAAGTTGAGTAGGTTTTCTACCATTTCACAGCTCTGATACCACATTAGTGTAATTGCTACTTTTGTCTTAGTTTCTGCAACTCACTGTGGGGGGAGTCTAAGCAATTGCAACTTAAAATTGGAATGTTAACCATGTCATTACCATTAAGTGGTAGGCCTATACCCACGATTATGTTACCAATTAAATACCTCCTTATTGTTTTACCATTTCTTCTTGTAATATCAGCTGGTATATTAAATATATTAAAACATACTTCATAAGTGGTAACCTATTCATTAAATATTTTCCATTTCAAGGGCCTGATTATACTGTTAAAGTGTGATTTATGTTTACACACAATCATGCCGCTGATAAAAACAGCAATGAATTGAAGCGTTTATAAGAAACCGAAGAATTCAATCTCGTAGAATATAGCAGACTAGTTCAGTATATAGCAAATTAAAGGATAATGGAAGAAGATGAATGAGGTAGAGGTGAAGAATAAAAATAAAGGGAAAGGGGTTTGGAAAGTGACTGCAGGAGGAGCAGACAGCAGAAGGAAATGGGACTTTAAAAGCATATGATAAAAGGCTGCCAGACACTTTTTTTTTTTAGTTAACTCGCCTGTAGAATACCCTCATTTCCCGACTCTGAGATATGTTCACATATGTCTTTTATGCACTGAGAGGGCGGGAAAGCAGAGCTTCAAGTGAAGAGAATAAGGTGATGAGGCGGTAATGACACATCAGCTGGAGCATAGGGGCTGCTGTGTGTGTGCACAGTAAAGGCTGTGACAGCATTCAGGTTTAATCGGCTTGTAACATAAATAGGAAAACATCTCAAAGATGCAAGGCCAATGTTTATTCAGAGCTTGGCAGTGCTTGACACGGTGTAGGAAGATCTTGTGTTTTGTATATGTTTCCATGGTGGCTGAGATCAGTATCAAAATGCTGAGTAGTCTTGGTGATGTAGGTAATGAAGGGAACCGTTTTTTCTAAGCAGAAATATTTTACTTTTAAAGTCAAACTAGACAGAGATAGTCACCCAGGATCAGACTATTTCCCTGAGCAACAGGAGAGATTCCATATGTATTGCTTTATCTGGATTGCAGGGTTCTTGGGAGGTTTTAGATATACTTTAATTATGTGGAGGAAATGGCTTTCTAAGGACTTCACTTTTTATGAGGATGGTGAAACCAGAGAATAGACTTGCATACTCATTGTTTGTTGGTACAGCTTGGCTATAGTTTTATTAATGTCCTATTATGTTCAAATACAACCCCAAACTCCTGCAGACTGTTGGCTACAGAGGTAAATCGGTGCTGCAGCAGCCTTAATGACATTCAGCCATTTTAAACGAAAGAAATGCCATTGTTTTGTCAAAAATTCTTATGGCACATTCTCATAATCTGAAAAGTATTAGAATTATTCAAATCACAAAATGGATGTATGGTTTATGAAACAGCTGACTTCTCTTACATGCCACTTTCCACAAGTAAGTGTGTATTTTGTGAACAAGTCATTCCTTTTGAACAAATTGTGGGAAATCCAGGGGCAGTTTTTGTATGTAGCAAACTATGCAATGGCAGGGCGTGCTGTGCAACCACATGGCCCCCACAAGGATGAAAAAAATGTCAATTTTGCTTGATTGTGTCTCTATTAATATAAGCAAATCAGAGTCAAGTCATGCAGTGAAGTTTTGCATTTTTGGAGTTGTTAGTCATGTTATTTACAGTAGCTAGCTACTTTAAGCTTCACAGCTTTTGTACTTTTCAAACATAAACACACACTAGCATATCTGTTCCAGCTCACTTTAGTAAATAGCAAGAATTAAATTGCTAGACTTTAGCTAGCTATAGTGACTGCACTGAAATGAGAATTATCAGTATTTTTTTGTAATGCAAAAGCATAAGGATCAAATACCAAAGAAAGCCCTATCAATATCGTATCCCACTTAGGCCAATTGGTTGGTCAATGTTTCATAAATGCAAGCTTCCTAATTGTGCCCACACAAAAAAAAATGTGAAAGTCATAAATGAATGTAACCATTGAGCTTACGTAAATGTAGTGACTAGTTTATTTGATTTATTTTATGATTTTGAAATGTAATTGTGCACTTTATCTAGCCACTTACAGTTATTAGCCATCACCTAAATATCAACACAATATTTTAAAAATAAAAATAAAGAATACATTAAAACTTGTAAAAATACTCTGAACTGACAAACTACTATTACCATCTTCATAAGATTTTCATATGTTGTCACTACTTGATAAACATACAGTCATGGTCATTGCCTATATAGTGTGATAACGCTCATGGACCAATTCAGTATTAGTATAACATTGAGTATATATAACACCCTGTGCATGATACCACTACTGAAAGCTTTTATAAACAACTGCAATTGCTGATGGTGGCTGAAATAGTGCATATTCAATATAAAATGAAACTATATGCTATGAAAACATTGTGCTACTCAGTGTCACAATTCAGAGCATTTCCTTCAAAGCAGTATTGCTTATGCAGAGATTACATACTGTATAATAATGGATTATGCAGGTACACTCATCCCACTGAGCCTGAAAGCTGCAAATTGCAGCCATATGAGTTTACTTCACCCTCAACAAAGAAACCTCCTATATATTACCACGTGCAGGAGGCCTGTCTCTTTGTGTTGAATGTGTTGAAAGAACTGGTTCCACAACAGTGGTGCAAAGTTTGCCTATATTCTATTTGATTGCAGAAAACATATATAGTTATGTATTGTTGTTTTGTTTGATTTCATATTATTTACGTAAATAGTAGTTAAAAATCTCCATTTGTATTTATTTTATATGAAATTTAAAGCTATTTACTGTTTGCTGTGTATTTAAAATGAATAGCCAACATTTTTATCTAACTTTCACATTTCTGAGCATATTCTCACTTGGCACTCAACTTTTTCATATTACAAAGCAATGGAATGTCTCTCTGACATTTTTATGTGTGTGTCATCCAAAAAAACTACTCTATCAGTCTCTCTACTAATCTGACACATTTACTTTTGGAGTGAGATTCAAGTACTTTTTTTCAAAAAGTGAATTATTTTACTTCATATAAAAGGGCATATGAAATTCTTCATGTCACGGTCAGGGATCTTGGCATTTTCCATTAAACAAATTGGTTCTGAATAAAATGATACATGGAGTGTGTATCACAGATCCTGAGTAATCCACTTTATATTAACCCTTTGAAACTTGAAAATAGGACAGGTTTCACAGGGTTAATATAAAGTGTGAGCATTAAGAATACATACATATATGTGCAAGCATTATTTCTCTTGTAATTACTAATCTTCGCTCCAGAGAATGACCAGTATGTAGGAAATCCAGTCAATATGGATTACAAAGGCAGCACAGAAAGGCACAGTCCCATCTGGCCCACCTCTATAATAGTATTGACGTAAATGTCTGTCAGCTTTTCATTGCTACATGCAGATTTGGGTCTGTGACTAGCTCAGAGATAAATAATTAATTGTTGGTGGCAGCAGTTGATGTCATTGGCGAATTGCTGAATTTCCATTTATACTTTTAACTCAGTCAATAGCGAACAGAATTCTGATTTTCAGGGCCTTTTACTTGGGTCACTCCAGCTACACACAAATAAATGACTTCCCTGTTTTTATTGCTTTCTAGAGAAACTTGAGATTTCTTTCTTATCTCAAATTTCTTTCAAGCTCCAAGTTACAAGTTACAAGTTACACTATATGGAAAAAATTATTTGGCCACATCTGTTTTTCAGGGTTTGGGCTAGGCCCCTTATCTCCAGTGAAGGGCAATCTTAATGCTTCAGCATACCAAGACATTTTGGACAATGCTATGCTTCCAACTTTATGGCAACAGTTTGGGGAAGGCCCTTTTCTATTCCAACATGACTGTGCCCCAGAGCACAAAGCAAGGACTATAAAGACATGGTTTGATGAGTTCGGTGTGGAAGAACTTGACTGGCCTGCACACAGCCCTGACCTCAACCCTATCGAGCACCTTTGGGATGAACTGGAACGGAGATTGTCTGGCCTTCTCGTCCAACATCAGTGCCTGACCTCATAAATGCTCTACAGAATGAATGGGCACAAATTCCCACAGAAACACTCCAAAATCTTATGGAAAGCCTTCCAAGAAGAGTGGAAGCTGCTGTTATAGCTGCAAAGGGGGACCAACTCCATATTAAAGTATATGTATTTCAATACAATGTCATTACAATGTAATGGTCAGGCGTCCGAATACTTTTGTCCATATAGTGTACTAGTGATACACACACAGTGATACACACATACACACAAACATACAGTATATATATATATATATATATATATATATATATAATGTGTGTATATATGTACAGAGTGACAGACAGACAGAACCAGCCTTCTAAGTAAAGAAAATTCTTTTCATAGTATTAGTATGACTATATTACACAAGAGCTGGAAAGTAAGAGGGAAAACTAAAATAGCCCTCACTTTACAGTTTTTAAGACAAGAAAACATGATGGAGGGAAAACAAAGATAAAATGGATAAAAATAAAAAGACATACAGGAATTCTTTTAAAGATTGTTTGGTGAAGCTTAACAACACCTGATTGTTTATATGCTTTACTCATCTGATGCATGTCAAACCTTCAGACTTCAGAAAAAGCAAATCACTTTCATTTACAACTCATTAGCCAATTTCCCTCCAACTATTTTAGGAATAAAAATATTGTTATTTACTTGTTCTACGGTATTGTGAAGCACAAATCATGACCCAGGGCTCCAAATGTACTTTTTCTTATCCCTGTATAATTCATTTCCTTATACATATGAAACTAAGTACTCCTGGTGAATTTTCAAATATTGCTGCTTATTTCCAAATGAAATTTGTATTTGAAGATAAGTATTTAATTTTTAAAAACAGAATTAAGAAAACCAAGGTGCACCCCCTGCCTCTCCATGAAGCAAAATAACATTTCAGTCTTCCTTGAAATTGGATTTCTGTTATTGTTCAAATGAGAACAATTAGCTTTTGTTGAGATTAATGAGTTTCAATTAAATGTGATGGAAAGTGACCATAAAATTAAACTCATTGACTTTGAACTTGTGATTCCTTCGATCTTTGAATCATTTTCCCCTGACCACTGAATAGTTTCCCTGCTTAAAAAAAGCTAGCAAATGGTCGCAAGCAAGCATGTGCAAGAACAAGCGCTACTCAGGGGCTGTGAATACTTTTACATGTACCCATACCAGTGCCCTTGCACTATCCAGTGGTAAAACAATGTTTTTAGATGTCAATTAGTGAAGGGCACTTCAGTCTCTAGAGTGGGGAAAAATCACAATTTCTTAACATAAATATTTATAGTGACTTTCACTGAAGCAAGACAGCACTGGAAGTCTTTACATGTTGGATACGTATAAGCAGTAAGTGATTGTACAGTATGTTGTATGTTGCTTCCATCAGACTTACATTAGTATGCTAGCTGCAGAAAGTGGAAATCCATATAGGTATGGAATTCCTTCATATCTGTTTAAATTGACATGACTCCCACATTCTATGGATGTCCTTCTAAAGCAAATTATATTTTCTCTGCACACACTGACATGTCTTGAGCCAAAAAGACTCGTTTTTGAGGACTTATAACAGCCATTTAGATTTTCTTTTTTAAATGAGGTGAAGGTTTTCAGTTGGAAATGAGAGCTTGAACTTCAATAGTGGGTGGCTGACAGGACCATTTGCCACTTAATGAAGCTCACAGCTCACGTAGAATTTAAATGGAGGGTGCAGAACTATTTTTACAGTCTTGGACTTCACACTGATTTTAGCAGTCACAATTTTACTCAGACTGAAGTTCAGAGATATCATTTAAAGAATTCGATGACCACAGTTGATTTTTGCTCACTAAACTGTATAGATGTGCGCCAAAGCAGATGGCTATTTCCATATGAAAAGTTTCAAACTAGTCGAAAGTGAGTCATATTATTCCTAAAAATAGTAAAGTTTAAATATTAAAATACATATGAGGGATGTACGTCACAAGTGCATGATACTAGATACAATTATAGATATAAAAATATTATGATATTATAAGAAATGATAGCATCTATGATGAAAATTGGAGCTGTAGGGTTCATTTTAAACATTATCATATTTGAGTATTCAGTTTAAATATTATAAGAGATTACCAAACTTGTCAAGGAGTCAAGATAGCAACTCGAGGCAAGAAAAGGTAAACTAACAAGACATCAGTACCTGAAGACCTTTGGAGCTGTCGCATATTGTACTCAAGCTCATTGTGTTTGCTAATCTGTCACAAATCTGGCACGATGTTGTGCCGTCAAAGGTGGAATAACAAGGGATAACAATCTGTAACAATATGCACGTATGCACATTGATCGCAGTGATGTCCAGATGAAGCTATGTCATATATTTCAATGTACTCTCATGAGTTTGTTTTTCATTCCGCGGCAGCGTGCACGCTTTTCACTCCGCTGCTATGTATCCGTCTGCACCGTGGCATTGATGCAGCGTATGTTGTTTCATTCCACCTGGGTCCCTCAAGGCTGGTCCTCTTCCTGTGTCCAGTCAAGTGTGACTGAAATAACCCTGGGGTGCTTTCACACTGCCATACACATTCAGCCAAGTTCAGCAAATGTAAGATTGACATCGGTCATGTGTCAGCTTGCTTGAAAGGCACCTTCATATTTTGCCATTATTATTATTTTTTTTTTTTTTATTATAAGAAGAATGAGGATGAGTCATTAATTACAGTGCTAAATCTGATATCAAATAAAATCTAGATCAGAACTGATGCTTTAATACAATATATGTGGGAAGATGACACCCACAATTAAATTGACAAGCAATTCAGGTCAGAATCAAACCAACGCCAATAACAGAAGGTGTAATTAAAGAAAAACATATTTTTGTGAGTAAAGTGTTGAGCATTAGAACAACAGAATCATATTTACATATCATATTTAAAGGGATTTACTAAGGGGTCGACAGAAAAGTTTGGAGCAGGAGCAGAAGCAGAGGTACAGAGGTGTCTTTGGGAGATGAGGAAACGCAGTAAGAGACTGCACACTAAACTTGACGGGCAGCTCATTCCACCAGTCAGGCCCTGGAGATTTAGGCCCTGATTGAATCTAACTGCAATGCACTTTATTTTTAGCTCTGAAGAACAACATCAAGCAGGCGTAACCATTTTCATCGTTTACACAACACTGCTCATTTCAGCAACTGCGAGGAATCACAATGGTGAGACAGTAATGACGAAAGGCGCCACTTGGTTAATTTTGTATTGAAGGTTCAGGAGAAAGCGCAATGCAGCAAGACTCCGGGCCTTAGAAACAGAGGAACAAAGACATTAGAAGAGGAGCTTGCTCACTGATGGTGATCTCAACAGATGAGAATAAAAAAAGAAAAAAAGATTCATTCCATGTATGGTGATATTATTTTGTCTTCCATGCATCTTATTGTACATAGTGTTTACCTGCTTTATATCTGATAAATGTCTGCTACGAAATGAATGTCATACCAGAACAGAAATTCCTCTATTAGAAGAATAACCACAAAGGTAGTAACCTTCAAGTATTTTGCATAATGGAATACTGTTCAGCATATGCCCCTGGAGAAATCTTACAAGGCCTCTTTTTGTTTTGGTTTGTGTATAATTACACCCACGGCCTGCTGAGAATACTGACACATGTCCTCTCGAAGGCAACTTCATCTGACATATTAAACAATTTGTGAATTCAGGATATGCAGAGTAGGTCCCTGTCGTGTCACAAGCGATTCCGGTGTGAACGTAACTTGCTTAACACCCAGAAGTAAAATGCACTGATGGATGTGAGGTGCACGGTGAGATGTGGGCACCGCTCAGACCAGGTGGGTGAAATATGGCATTGAGATTCGCCGGCTTGAGTGGCATGAGTGGTTCGGGCAAGCGACAGGTCCAAGTCTGTCTGAATGTCGGGTTGTCATATTGGTGGAATTTAGGGCCTGAGCGAGTGAGGACTGCGTCCGTGAGAGCTGGCGCCGCGCGGACCTTCCTGAAGCACTGCTTCGAATCGGAGGTAGCCAGGTGTGGACGGCGAGAGGTAGCCAAGCACAAAGAGCGCCCGGAATAAAAGCGGAGGAACACAAGTCACGTCCACAGCATGATCAAATGATTCTGCGCTGAGAACCAATTTAATGGGTGGTTGCCTCGCAACTTTTTTTTTTCCCTTCAGGGTAGAGCATGAAAATGGCTTTTCTCAGAGGAGGGGGCCTTGGACAGGTGACTTGCGAAGAAGCAGAGAGAATGCACCGGTCTGACAGCTTTGTGTCTGCGCAACTTATTTGTTTGGGCAATTGCTTACAGAGGGGCCCCGTGCCTCCCTCGAACTGGCTTGCAGGTGCTGGGTGGCACTGAGAGATGTCAGAGGTGGCATAAGGGACTCTTACCCACTCATGGCAAGTGAGGAGGAAACAGGCTGTAGGTGCAGATCATTGGTCTGGCAGTTAATCAATCACTCCACAGGGCCGTTGCACTATGAAATAAAAGAGTGAGAAAAATCCTCTTATACTCTGCCCCCATTTCAGCAAAAATACATTTCCAGGCAATTATGTAGTGTTTATGGTTTTTACTGGAGTGGATCTAACACGGAGGAAAACGCTCAGTGAAGGGGGTACAATCATTGGTGCAGAGTTTGTGGACAGGGTCGCACACAGACACAAGGACGAGGTTGCTGACCTCCAGTTCCCCACGTCACAGTCAATTCCATTTAAATGTGAACATCTGCTCAGCATGCTATAAACAAGGGAATACTACTAGCTAAAGTAATTGCTTGAAAGCATGTTCCCAGGAAAGAGCTAGTCTGTGCATGCTAAGTACACAGGTGTATCCAGCAAGCATTTGGTGCCCTCTTGTGGCAAAATGAGTAGCACAGAGATGGGTTCCGTGTGGCATGAAAAGAAAATCTGATGTGATGCCAAAAGGCCTTTTTTATTTTATGTGAAAACATGTGAACACATGGAGAGATATAATCAAAGACTTAACAATGCACAAGAGATTTGCATCAGAATAGGGTGGCATGCCTGTAACACAATTGTTCAGTGGCTCAAAAAAGTTCCCCTCATCGGCAACGAACACAGCAACACAACACCAATCTCACTATATGCCAATCAATATTTCACTTTCAGCTCGTTCAATTGTTTGGCTGTCTATCCTTTCACCCTGTAACTTGAGATTTGCTTCTCTTTTTCACTCGATTTTTCTACCTGGCTGCCACTCAGGCGTTTTTCTAATCTAAACAATAATCAAAACTGCCTTTTTTTCGACTGCATTGCCCTCCTTTTGGACTTGTTTTTTCCCATTTTTCCTCTTTTTCTCCCCTCTCTAGCACGCACTCACAGAGCAATCTCTCCCCACATCTGTTCTTTTCTCATTACCTGCCTCTGTTTCTCACTGGCTCTTCTGTGGTTATCTCTCCCTGCCTATCTGTGTATCACGTGTCTTATCTATCACAATTTCTCTCCCTGGTGCTCCTTCTGCTCTTTAACATTCATTGCCACCCTTTCTCAGTTTCACTATCTAAGCCTCTCTCTCTCACCCTCCTTTCATCTCCCATTATCAACAAACCTTCCGGCCCACCTATCTGCCACCTCTTTTTGCTCCCTCTCATCTGTCTCTCTCTTGTTTTTATTGTTTTCTTTTTTTGGTTTGTTTGTCTTTTATCCCCTCTGAGCTCAGCTGGACCCCACCCTGCCGCCCTCTGTCTGTCTCCTTCGCCTTCTCGCTCTGCACAGGGGCAGCAGCTGAATGTGGTTAGTCTGAGTTGATGCTGCATTATCTGGCAGGAGATCTGAGTTCTGCTGTGCTCAGAAAGGGATTTGCATGATAATATTTGATTACTTGTTTTAAAACCAGTTAACCTCACACTGATGACTCCCGACAGATAGATCTTCCAGTCTTCCAGTTCATTGGGACTATCCTTCAGGACTGATAGTTAATATGTACCCACACAATCAAAGCTGGTCCTTTCTCTGAGTCTGTACAGGCAGAAAAAAATGTACCCCAGGGAATGACTGATTTAAAAATCTAATTATCACCATTTCTTTTTGTTTTATAACATCAATGCTAAACCAGTTCCAGATATAAGATTAAAACTATAAAACTTCATCTTGCCATAGTAGTTGCATTTACAACTGCTTCACAGCTGAAAATGTCCGTTACCCTTTTTTTTAGCACCTTAGATTACAGTAATTTGATGTCACCTTCCATATGAACATCTCTAAATAACATTTCTAAAAATGGAATCTTCCATAGGTGAGATAAACTTCTGGAAAAGCACTATGTTATAAGATGACATGTTTGCTTATTTTTCAACAAGTAGAGATGTGTGTATAACATGATGTTCCTTTATTCAACATCATTTTGGTGAAGATGTTGCTGTAGAACTTGTGTTGAAGGTAAAGGCCTCTTCTGTTTCTTGTTTTGTAAGCATAAAGCATACTCCAGCTGCATACAGAATAAGTAAAAGTGACTGGGATAGAAATACATTAGCTTTGGCTGTAGCTAGGGCATGAGATATGGCCTGAAAACACAGGTTAAAAATAAATGCTTAAATGCTATGGGGCAGACGAGAAGCCATATTGTTATTGCCAACAATACTAGTCTCAAAAAATGTAATTGTAATGCTGTGCTTTACAAGGTTAGACTTGGGGCAGACGGCGGAAGCCCAAACTAGGTGATAAGAGGAAGTGCTCATGTCAGATAAACAAGATAAAAGCTGGGCCACGGAGGAGGGCAGCTCTTGATTTTATTAAGTCCGCCATGCTGATCTCTACAGAGAGTTTGACGATATACTTCCCACTTTGTGACCTCTGCAGAGAAGCAGCTGATTCTCTCCGCCTTACACCCATCTACTCAGCTTAGCATTCTCAGGAGGTAACTATATTCCACAATTGCACACTAAATGGTAACTGAAGAGTCCTTTAGCAGCTTGGTTCGGCTTTTTGCTAAGGTGTAATTAGTGGCTCTTGTAGCAAGAAAATGCATTCCAATGTGGGCAAAGGTGAATTAATGGCCTGTCTGGATATTTAATTTGTCTTAATACTCAAGAAAGAATCCTAGAATAAGAGGGTGTGTTTTATTTGGTTATAACAACTTCATTCTTGCTCTTTAATAACAAAGAACGGAATATATTAAAGATATCACTGCATGCTGAATTGTGAAGAATTTACAATGGATGTGTAAAACCATTGTGTATACCTGTGAATCACTGCAGTACCTTTAAAATTTTTTAAAAATAGATGATTGTCTCAAGTGTTTGTGCTGCTTGAAGACTCACCTGAACTATAGTAAGTTGTTCACCTGATTATAGGTCAGAAATATGGGAACATTGCATGCATGCCACTAAAAAATAATTTTAAAAGAATAAAGTGCATCACCTCTAGAGCATTGAAGCTTCTTGGCTTCTTTCCTTTCTGGTGTGACCTGCGTTTCTAAGCACCTAAATGCCTTTCCATCAGCTTGCTTTTCCTGCAGCTAAAGTGAAAATGCACTGAAATTTTAAAAGTAACTGGAAAAAACTCAGAAAGTTACTCTAATCATAATGCTGTTCATAAATGTTGACCTTGTTTTTAATGTTGAAAGACTGCGTGGGTTTACTCTGTGGGATGTCACCGCATGGGGTCATACAGTATGCCTTAGCAGCCGTGAGCTCAGAGTGAATGCAACAGAGCATAATTCAGATTTAATGTTTTTTAAAATAATGGCCTGATGTAATGTGTGGCTCAGAGACAGCAACCCACTGAATAGCTTGTATACTTTTGCCATAGAGATGAAATTTCTTTTCAGTATGTTGGAAGTGTTAAAATGTCATTTTAACAATAAAATGTTGTTTTAACAATAAATATTTACTATATCACCTAAATGATATGTGTGAATAAAATAGGAATTAATTAATATATTGGGGTAAAATAGATTAGCTGAGAACCTCTTGAAGGTGAGATAACTTTATGGTTCTTCAATTATTCAATGTTTTGCAGCCATAGTTTGGATATGGCCACAGGAAGTCGATAAAATAGATCCATTTTCAGAAAAATAGAGGACAAATTTAATGCTTCTCTTATTGAATGGGCTAAATTGTAGGATACAAACAAAATCTTGTGGAAAAATTGCATCTTGATTGCAAGACAGGTTACACAGCAAGCTTTTTGGATTTCACGCTGAATTATTGTTTTGCATCCCACCACTCAGAGCAGTCTTCAGTCTACAGTGTGCCTGAACACTGCACTGCTGTGTAGCACACTTCAACATCCTGAGCTTGCATGACCTTGTGACCACATTTCATCATGCTCCGTAAAGGTCATCAATCCCAAACATGGACAGACGTGCTGGATGTTTTGGTCTGCGTTGGTCAAGTCTGAGGAGCATGACGGATGAAACTGAGTGTGAGAGGGTCATACGTTATGTTAAGTTGACAGGTACCTATTGTGTTATGTGACTGCAAGCGAGTGGTGTGCAACTGCAGTTTCTCATGGTTATGTCATTAGATGAAAGTTCGGTGTTGATTGTACTCAGGTTTAGGGTTTGTTAAAGGTTAAGGGTTTTGAGTGAAGAGCAGAGCTGAGGTTGGAGGTCAGGATAATTCTACTAATCTGCACTCTCTTCCACATTTGTTATTGTGTGGTTATGTGGCTGGGTATGCTGTGACATTCATTTGTTCTTAAAATAATTACAATGTTGTGACACTGGTATAATGTCAATGTACTATAAAGTCTTATGAATCATTCAGGTTCTGCAGTGGACTTTGATCCTCCTGAATATGGTACTTTATTAATTCCTAGAGAAAATAAGCAAACGAACAGACCAGGGACAAAATCTAATCCTTCTGTAGGGCAAATCATTTTTATATAAAGAGAAGTGTTTCACTAACAGCTGTACGTTAGTATTTAAGAATTATCACAGCAGTTGGCCTTGAAGGGGAGCTGCACTGCAGTGTCAATCTCAGACTGTCTTATATATACTGTGGGACGGCAGTGTAGCATAGTGGTTAAGGAGCAGGACTCGTAACTGAAAGGTTGCCGGTTCGATCCCCGCTGGGACACTGCTGCTGTGCCCTTGGGCAAGGTACTTAACCCACAATTTCCTCAGTAAATATCCAGCTGTATAAATGGATAACATTGTAAAGAACTGTAACCTATGTAAGTCGCTTTGGATAAAAGCGTCTGCTAAATGAATAAATGTAAATGTTATATAAACAAACTACTGTGCCCTTATTTTACAACAACCATTCACAGTTGTCCAAAAGTATAAAGGCGTGTTAAAAACATATAAAAACACAATCAACTTTGACAACTTTAGTTCATATAAGTACCCCTGGAAAAATTGCCTGATATACACACACACACACACACACACACACACACACACACAACTTTGATTAGTCATGGTGCTGGTCCTTTTTCAGGTTTTGATTGAACCTCATGGGAACAATCCTCTTGAACTCCTGTTGTGGTCAGACAGCAAAAACAGAGACTAGATCCCCTGAGGATCTGCAGAAGGTTAGGGAGGGCACTCACAGAGGGGCAGGATAAACTCAGAAGGTGAGAATGAACAGATAAACAAGAGCTTGCTCTATGTGGTTTACGCATCACTGCTGACTTACCGTGCACTTTAATCCACTTTTGCATCTGTCACTTCCTCCTTTGATCTCTGCTCTCCAATAAAACTGTGGCAAATGCAGGCTGTGGACTTGTTTTCACAAAGAACTGTGGGCTAAATTCCTTCGGCTGACTATATAACACACCTCAAAGGTTGTGTGTGGTTGTAAAATGAGGAGACACTCCACCTCTAAGCACTCCTTAAAAACGCGCTCTCCACAGTGAATTATGCTTTAGCCTGAAGTGTGAGCTCACTGTGTTATTTTCAAAGAGCTCTAGGTAGAAAAAAAAATCAAAATGAATGCAACCTTTGGACACAATTTCCAAACATAGTCCACAGTTTAATGTTTACTTTTGGTATATTTTGTGAATCCAATGCAGTCTTTAAGCGCTTAAGAGCAGGGGCCGGCGTGTAATGCATGAGATCTGAAATTCTCCTTAACGATTGCTGTTAGCTGCTTATTTTCTGTTTACTGTCTCTGTCCTACAGTCCCTGGTGAAGCATTTGCTCATTAAGGTGTGGCGTGACAGGATTCAGCATTCATTAGAACTGCTGCAGAAACAAGCGCAACACTTCGCCTCCGATTGCAAATTGCCATTAACCCTGTTCTCTGACAATGCCAAAAAATATTCTGTAGAGTTAGAGTACTGCAGCACAATACAGCTCTTTAGTGGTTGGGCAGTTATTGGGAATTTATTCCTTACACCTCCATCCTTTCTTCTTTAAGTCACCTTCATTTTAATTTAATGACACTGCACCCTGCTTGGAGTTCGAAGTCATTTGGTGCCAGAGGATTCAGCACATTGTAATGGCCTGTGATTAAAAACGCCTCTGTTAGGTGAACATGAGACTGGACTTTCATTAGTCACAGCAGGTATGGTGCCAGCCGTTCCTGGAATGGATCAGTATGTGGGCTTCCCTGGCAGACAGTGGGTGTGTGTTACGTGGGCAACAGATCTCAGACAAGGCACTGCTGTCAAGGGTTTGCGTTTCATATGACTCAGTTCTGCTTCTGTGACACAAGTCAGCACGTTTGAGGAGAAGCAGTGGGCTGAATCATATTTTTCAGAAACACTCTGAACCCTTTGCTTCTGGATTGCTGTTTTTAACAACAACAATGAAAGCATTTGCACCATGTCATAAGGAGTCAGCTGAAATGAATTTGATTTGACTTAATCTGCTGATTAAAAACTGGTCCTGCACAAGTACTATGTACAATATTTGGTTTCAGTTTCATTTATATGAGCCAAAAATTGTATTTGTGAATTCTGTATTGATTTGATCAATACAGATTCTGTATTGAATTGATCAATACAGATTGCCCCTCCCTGTGCAATCTTAGTGGTTTAATAATAATTAACAAGAATGAAAGATATTCATACCTGACACAATCAATATTTGTATGATTCTTCTGAAGTCTAATATTTGTATTTATGTGTATGTAACACATTATGAGGACATTTTAAGTTCTCAATAGAAAAATGTGTATGATAGTGAAATGGTGGCTGGATAGATTACAAGCACAACATTACAGAAATGCTGCTATCTGCTCTACATAATTTCTTCTATCACATGCACCAATGCAGTTGTGATTGGTTACATCAGATCACAAATACATTGTCACTGATGATTGAACAAATTGTGGGTGCTGGGTATTATACAAATGATCACCTTATTATGATACTTTCCACCTTCGTCTTTGAAAAAGAGGACTTCTTACTGGTGGGATTCAGTCCTCACACATAGATTTTAGTGTTATGTGTGTAAGTCAGCGTGGTTTGCTAAAACTGCTGAAAAGCTCCCAGTTTAATATCACATAGCCTGTCCATATCGGTACAGGTGGCTCCGTCACCGTCTGAAGACCTCTGAGATCAGGACCACTCTGTGTTGCTGAGTCCTGCTTAGGCCCGGGAGAGCGAAAGAGTCCAAGGCCTGCTGTCTGCTCACTGTGTCACCCAATCAGTCAACGGGGCAAAAACTTAGGGAGGCAGAGTCTGCCAGGAAGTCTAAATTGAAAATCAAACGACTTAAACACAAACTCACAGAGCACAGGGCTTCATTCTCAGTCACAGTGATGGGTTTCAGGAAAAGGCTGGGCGAAATACTGAGCTCTCATGGCCGATATCGATTGACGTTCGGGCGAAAAAATGAGAAAGGGAGAGAGGGAGGGAGGGAGGGAAGGAGGGGAGCGAATAATAAATGAAAGATTAAATGTCTTGACATTGGGGTGAGCAGCAATCAATGGAAATAATAATGTTGCCATGCACATTTTCATCAGCACAGGGATGAAAAAAGGTGAGGAAGCAGTCTACATTCAGAGCACTCACAAATGAATTGGCAAAGCAAACAGGTCTCTTTCTGTGGGAGTAGTGTAGTCTGGCTTGTTTGCTTTAGAAATGTTATTTGTTAATGTACTCTGAGGCAATGTCTTTTAAAGCAAAATTCTTGGCTGCAATAAATACTCATCAAAGAAAAATACATGCACGTCCAGTGTGCCAAGGCATACAAATACCAAGAACAGTACCATGAGAACAATCAGCAGTAGAATTAAATGAATAAATTTTTGTATTCAAATTACATTGAATTTCACCCTGAGCTGATGATCATCAATATTCACAACAGGTTGTTCAAGGCAAACTACACCAAATATACATAACACAATGCACTGTGCAGCCCAGCACCATAAAAAAGCAGCCCATGTCTACTTTGATTTTAGGTATTATAATGAACACATTAAATTCCGTATTGCAAGGTGCAGGGATACTGCTTCACTTAATATTCTGAGTCATAAGAGGCCATGGTATGTCATAAATATCAGCATGGCTTTTGTCATTAGGGAGGTGCAGTTCCATAATAATTCATACAGGCCTGTCACAATCCACATATTTTCTGTTGTCTTGGTTGGTCATTTATCTTTTTTTACTGTGTAGCTTCTTTGCTCATTCTTTCTTGTCTTTATCAATTTCTTGTTTTTGTTTCTTTGAATGTGCCATATGTGCTTATGTGCTTAAAAGCATTGCATTTTGTTAACCCTGCATAAACAGATAAAGACTATTAATCCCCTTCCAGTCTGACCTGCACTGATATGAAAAACATCAGACCTGCAAATGACAGTTCTGTTTGATCAAGGTTTTCATTTCCGCTAAAAATGTCAGGGTGAGAAAATGTTTGGATTGAACCGTGAATATTTTGACAGCGGTTCAGATCTCTCTCTCTCTCTCTCTCTCATATTTCTTTTTGTTGAGCCATGGTCTTTGGGTAAAAGGTCTCCTCAACATCGGCTTGACTTCATTGTCTTTTACTCCGCTGTTAATCGTGGGCCAGTGACCATTGAATGCTGAGTCATTTAATTAGTTTCCCTCTGCTTCGTCCTATGGGACTCCTGCCTTGCACTCTAATTGAGTTTGGAAATGTAGTGGAGCCATTTCGCTTATTCCAAGACGCGGATGTGTAAGCGAAACGTGGTAATTTAGAAAGCGAAAATCAATAGTAACTCAGAAACTTTCCTCCCTGAACATTTTCCCTCTCCTGGCTTTTTGTGGTACGTGACAGCTCACTGCAAATAGCTCCCTCTTTTGATTCATGATGTATACACAAATACAATATATAATTGCCATCTGATGTCTCAGGAAATGAGGATTGATATTGTAGATGCATGGGCCAAAATCAATCAAAGTCATACATAACTTTCGGCACAGAGTCCTCTCTTGAGACAGATACAACTGTCATTGACCTGCAGAGCAATTTGGGCAGGGGCCAGACTGTAGCTGTGTACATTAATTCACAGTGGGGCATACGGCAATCACATAATTTCCCCCTACATTGTAACAGTGTTCTTGACTCTTGATGCCAAAACTTGATGAAAAATTAAATAGATTTGAATACAATTGCATTGGCCCTGGTGTTAAATGCAAAATTTACAGCCTCCCTCCTTCCAGTAGCAAACAGGTCATTCAATATGATATCAATAAAACTCAACCAATTGAAAATGGCCTCTGTTAAACTCACAGTTTGATGTAACAAACATTTGCCCATCAGTAAAATAATGGACCTGAC
This sequence comes from Megalops cyprinoides, assembly GCF_013368585.1. Taxonomy (NCBI): domain Eukaryota; kingdom Metazoa; phylum Chordata; class Actinopteri; order Elopiformes; family Megalopidae; genus Megalops; species Megalops cyprinoides. The sequence goes on along the minus strand of NC_050585.1, from coordinate 10,491,810 downwards.
TGATCACCTGCACTGGAGCTGCAGGTGGTCAAATTGCAGTTTTTGAACCCCTGCTCTACAATAATATTTTTATATTGATCCTTGATAGTAAAAGGAATTCTGGAATCATTCTACACTAATGCTGGCTTTTTGCTGTACTTCGAATTTTATTTGCTGGGATACATGTCAATAACTCCTCATGGGCAGGCATACTGCAGGAAAGGGCGGGATCTGTGGTTGTTCCAGAGAGTGAGGCCTCCGATCATACAAATCATATGTGAGATCACCCCCATCTTGATGTTAATTAAAATTTTTGATGCATTAAAACAAGGGCTGTGATGATTTTTTTTTTTTGTTCTGAATCCGGATCACTATACAGATGTCTTTGTGTTATTGTCCATTTCAGCCTTATTGTGTGTGTGAAGAACTGATCATAAGCCTAAAAGTAATCTATCTGAGCAGTCTCACCACCTGGCATCATGATGTGACAGACTTCTGTGTCATTGGAGGGATGAGGCAGGCAAAACTGTGGCTATGAATTCCTCTGGTAGGCCAGGCTCTTTGTCATCTGTTGAGCCCACTAAAATGTTTATCCGTTTGACTGTGTGAGACATTATCTCTCTGATGGCTGGCATTAAATTACTGCTGCAGTGGAGAGGTGCACTGAGGAGGAACGGTGCACCTCGCTGTTTATAAGTGCTTTGGAAGTGCACTACAGGAGGCACTGAGGCTCCAAACTGAATTATTATGCCACCCTTATGTTTGTGCCTCTGTGTTCTTACTACCTCAGATGATGTCTACATCCTCTCTATTGACCATTTGCGGCCTTCATTCCATCAGTCCCCTCCTATTGTAGAGTATTTAGAAAGAAGCTCAATGAAGGAGTGAATGAAGAAGGAACCTTATTACACCCCAACACATTTTCTCTTCCTCATTCTCTGAGATTTTTTTATTCTTTAGAGCTAAACAGAAGCCAGAATCATTTTGTCTCTAAAATGTTTTGTATGAATGTACTGAGTATTCACACTTCTTTTTGTAGTTTTATTTAAATCAGGCTCTCCTATTTTTCTGATACATCCACATAAATATTCCTACTAGCAGTGGAGCTAGAATAAGGCTTTATGAACCCCAAAGTGCATGGAGCTATCAAGTGCTATCAATGACTAACTGATCTGATGCAATCTTATTGTTTTGTTATGAACAGCAAAGTCTCCTGATTGGTTCAAATGAGGAATGTGAGTATAATAATCTATTGTTATTAATGCATTCTAGCATATCTAAACTTGATTAATTTGAAATCGTGCCAAAAAGCTATGAATTTAATATTTTCAAACTTTTCATTTATATTTAAAGAGATTGTGGATAATCAGGCAGAACATTGTACTTGAATGGTACCTCTTAATTTACCCATGATTCACATTTAAATTAGCTGTCATCTCTTGTACCCTACCTCCCAGTGGTGTAATAATCTTGCACAGAGAGCACATTCATCAAAAGATATTCAATGTAATTTTCTAAAAAAAAGGCTTTTATCCTCCAGCACAGAATATCAAAGGAAGATTGGGCAAGCAGAATTATCTTGTTATTGACAGATTTCACATGTCAACATTTTTTTATTATTAAAGCCAGATCCTACAACTCAGAAAAAGCAAAGCAATTTTAGGAAAGATTAATTACAGTGTTTCCTCTGTCCTATAACAATGAGACTGCTGTATTCAGTTTCGCTGTATGTGAAACTCACATGTTCATTGTTTGATAGATCCCAATAAATGGTTAAGTCTATGCATCAGAAATTCAACCAGTCCATCCAACCAGGAATCATTTGGTTCACAGATCTCTCTGACAGTTATTTAATAGTTTATCCATATACGGATGTTGTCACTACAAATCCCAGGCACTGTTTTAGAAGTGTATCTACTTGTTGAGCTAATGTCTTTATCTAAAGTGATGTGCAATGTATACTGTTGCATTCATCAGTTGTCTTAGAATAAATTAACTCAATTTTCTTTTGGGGCAGTTGAGGTTAAGACCCTAGCTCAAGAGTTACAACAGTGGTGTCACTTCTGTGTTGCAAAGAGCCACCCTTACAGTGTTCTTACCACTGCACTACCAGCGAGTACAAAGAGTTGCATTGCATGTTGTTCTCAAAATACATTTTAAATCTCTGCTTGAACTAGCAGTTACAGGAGAGCATTACATCAACATCTTGAGTTTCCCCATTAATAATTTTCCTCTCTTTGATTACCCGCTGCAGGACCGAGAACAAGAGAACACCTTATTCTGATGCTGGCTGACAATATCCTGACAAATATAATTCCACCCTGCCTGCTAAAAAGGAGGGCAGACACGCAGCAGTAGTACAGCCTTTTAACTGGAGATGTCCTGTAAACAGAGCTTGTCATCTTGGCGCTTAACCAACAAATCCACGAACATTTCGCTAAATTTGGTCTAGTCAACAATGTCTGACTCATGGGAAGAGTGCTGCTTCCTGGTAAGGAAATGGGTTTCTGCCGCTGCCTCTCTCAGGCTCCTCATTTCTCAAAATGAAATATTTGTGTCCCTGACTGAGGGCCTATGAGAAAAGTGAGGGTTTGTGAGTGAGAAGATTTTTAACTAAGACTGCAATAATAATAGAAAGGGGGAACTGAGCAAATAGCTCTGCTGCCACCTTTTGTTCCAGTAAGGTAATGAAAATTATAGCTTCAGTGAACAGCACCATCATTTTGAATGTGCATTAAGGTGCTAAATTTAATTGAACTCAGTATCCGCCCTTAAGGTGTATGTTGGCTTCATCTTGCATTCCATTTTAAACAGAAAATGAAGAGATTTTCTGTGGACTGCTTTAAAAAAAGACAACTACTCACCAGTAATATATAACCTCAGTATTGTCCATGGTATTTTTCCAAAACACTGCAGTGATGACTTCAAAATGAAAATCTGTTATTTTTATTGCATCTTAATCTACTATTTGTTGCATCATGTAAAAATACTGGAATATTACAGTTAGATATATGTTCATCAGTGTAGCACCATATCCATCGAAAGCATATTTATTGATCTGCAAGATACTCCAGAAGCTGGTAATTAGAGTGTGTCCAATTTATAAGGTCAACAGTTAAAGGGTGTCTCTATTCAAAATTTGTCAAGTGATATTTCGTACAGTGTATGTATGTAGCATTACCTTGATTACTGAGAATGATGTTTCCTCAGAGCAGGTAGCCCAGAGCTGACCCCTCTTGTGACTGCTGATGACATGAGTAGAACTGAAGATCCTCTTTGTTGTTGCTGCGAGTCCATGGGAAGAAACATTCATTTTTCTAGAGAGCATTTTTTTTCTCTACATTTATATCTCTTATCGCTTAAAGACACCAAAAACGTTCTGCAATTTATTTGTGCATGGTGAATGCCTCTTCTTCTTAAAAGTATTTCTTTTTTTGAAAACTTTCTGCTTCCTCGCAATGACTTGCAGTGATACCTCAGAGCTGCCTCAGTTCCAGTTACATCATTAGCAATTTAGAAACATATATATCTTTCACACCAAGGTTATATATCTTTCACACCAATGGGAAGTTTTCATTGGTTTAAATCGCACAGTAATAAAGTCATCTTCTGTTAAAGTCACTGGTGTCATCCACACCACCCACGGTTCTTGTCACCTAGCTTTCTTCTTGTCGTGCTATTGTCCCTTTCTGCTGTTTGGTGGTTTATACTCAGATAAGGTTCAAATCCATTCAGTACTAAGGAAGCAACTTGCAGACCTGCACTGAAGTTGCTTGAATGGCACAAATCTGGTAAGGGCAAACAATGTGGCAGTTAAAATGCTCTCATACACAGATCACTTCAGGCAATGGTTTGGGATTCTTCTTAGGTTCTGAGGTGTCTAAGAATAATTACCCACCCAGATTGATATTTTGACTGCAGTAAATCACAGGTATCAGTCATAAGGAAATCTGGTGATTTATGGAACTGGATACCTCAAGTCTGACACTTTGTTGGAGGAGATGGCAAGTGCTGAGATATGCAGTTTATAACCATTGTATTGGCACCTGCCTCATTGTTTACACATTGCTGAACTAGTACAGAAGGTTCTTTTGAGAGAGGAATTGTGGTCAATGATGATAGGTCCAAACTTTCTGACCAAACAAGCATTGACAGCATCCAAATCAGCTCTTCATCACAGGTCATTTCAGCAAGTAAAATGCATTTCTTGGAATCAGTAATGAACCATGATAGTCTGACATAAAATATAAAACATCACATCTATAATATCACATCTTAAAAAGGGGTTTTACAAAACATTACATGGCCTTCTTGAATATGTTTATTAATATATGTTTATTAAAAGATGTTTGTGTGTCTGGATGGTATTCATAAACTGTGCTTTAAATCATTGCTCCAAGATTGAAAGTTCCTTTCAGAGACAGTCACTAATCCTGTGATTTCTGTGGTGGAGGCCACAGAGTACTGCATGTGCTGTGCATCGTGTATCAATGAAAGGGCTACGTATATTTGTCGGCATACAGAAAGTGTACACCACGCATGCGCACTAAACAGGAAACTCCATGGAACAAAAGAGGAAGCGTGGCAAGGATTTAAAGGGAAACGTTACACATAGACAACAGCTCACAGATTCAGATGGGTATGTAACCCATATCGCTAGCTAGCTGATGAGCTAACTAGCTTTGCGTTTTCAAAAATAAATAAAACTTATGAAAGTAAAATAGATGAGTGAGACAGGTAAGGAAAAACACTGAGCTAACTGAGTATGGAACTCCTTCAGAATATGCGGAACAAGAAAGGTGGCTAGAGTAGCTAAGTGTATGTTGCTAACAAGCTAACAGCCTACTTGCTCGCTAGTGTGCAAGGAAATAAAATACATCTGCAAATGGTAACTCTTGGGAAAAGCTATTTGCTGATTGTATCAGATAGCCCTGTCTGACACGAAATACCAGACTTACGACAGCGGACTCATTAGCTGGCTTGTTAAAGGCATCACGAAACCGCATGCAAGGTAGCCTAGGCAGACCAGCTAGCTGCTGTTTGACAGAAGCTAAAACAAGTTTGGACAAGTTACAGTAGCTTTGCAGCCTACCTACACGCCGATCGCCTGCACTGAGGTCAATATTCAATTTGTCTGTATGCAGCAAGTTATTCCACTGTTTTTTAACTGAATGGCTCGAGATAACAGGAAACCGTAGGTCAGTAGCTAACTGCTAACTTGCTAGGTAGCGATATAGAAACGTTTGATGAATGACGCTGCTACTCTTCTGGTCCTGGCCGTCACTTGCCTATGCTGCTTGCTTTTCCAGCCTCGGTTACTTAAGTGCACTATTGTAATTCAATTCACGGTTCATTATTAAAACCCCAAGTAATAGTCTGGGGCGATAATGTGTTATCATGCATGATAATGCATGCTTGTAACATGTGTGCATCTATATAAATGTGCGGTTTCAAAAGTGCTCGAAAAGATTATTCTTTCTCACTGCTTTGTCCATTTTATACAGTCACATAGTTCATATAATTAAAAGGAACATAAAGTGAGGTAAGCATACGTTGTTGGGAAATGTCAGGAGTCTTTTTTATCATTAATGTACTTAATGATGTCATGTCTTTGGGATATTTTCTTTTCCCCTTCTCTTAGATGTCAGCACTGGAGAAATAACGATGTTGGATGCCTAGACTTTGCATTTTCAGAGTACTACGATCTGTGCACAGTGCACCTCTGGGAAAGCGGTGCAGGATCGAACCTTACTGGGAAGTCGCCAGCTCTTTTCACGTCTACCCGTGCTCCCAGTTTGTGACTCTTCGCGCTGTAGGGTTACTGCCCAAGCCCGGCCGCTTTTATCAGTTCACACAAGCATCGCGATCAGTCAGCCTTTCCCCCCGATCAACTTTACGCGTATCCTTGCCCCAGCGCGGCAGCGACGGAACGACAATGGCAGAGCAGAGGTACTGCGTTGAGTACGCCAAGCGCGGCACGGCCGGCTGCAAGAAGTGCAAGGACAAGATCATGAAGGGCTTGGTGCGCATTGGCAAGATCGTGCCCAATCCCTTTAGCGAATCCGCGGGGGAGATGAAGGAGTGGTACCACGTGAAGTGCATCTTCGAGAAGCTGGAGCGCGCTCGGGCGACCACAAAGAAGATCGACGACATCACTGACCTGGAGGGCTGGGAGGAGCTGCAGGATGAGGACAAAGATCTCATCAACAAACACGTGGGAGGTATGACGATTTAGGGAGTGGGTCGGTCTTTATTTATTATGTGTCACATGTATCTTGCATGTATTAGGATATTGTATGTATGTGCAAGTGAATATTTGACGCAATACTTAAGATCCACTCTCAGACAGAATCTGTTTTATTCCAGGGCTGTAGCCTGTACCTGACACTTTGAGTGATGTGATATACTAATCTTAAACCAGTTCAGGAAGTTCTTGTCAGAATGTTTTTCATTGTGTCTGTTTATTTTACCATCACATATTCTCATGCAGACTTTGTAGGCTGTGATGGAGGCTGGGCAGTTGAACATCACTGGTGTCTGTGATCTGTTTTTACTGTGACAGAGCTGGCTGCAAAGACAAATGCAAGCCCAAAGAAGAAAGTTCAAGCGAAGTTGAACAGCAGTGGCGGGATAACGGCACCACTTCCTGATCCGTCCACCAATGCTCCTCGAAAGTTCTCTGGCTTTACAGGTAAAAGTGTGACTTTTGGAACATAAGGAGGCTTGGCTGTGTGTGGCCAGATAGTTTGGTAGATATGGCAGTATACTTTGCATATATGAGATGCAAAAAGAGTCAATTACCAGGCAGTTATTTCCAAGGAAATGAAACCTTTCTGTTAGTATGCCAACTAAACGGTTTCCTTTGGGGACCATTTCCAAATACTCATTGACTTACATGAAGGCATTTCATTTTTAGTCTTATCCAGGTTAAGTAATGATTGTAAGGTTGACTGATTATTTTTCTGCCGTGAGCCGTTGTACAAGTGCCTCTGTTAACGTGTGTACTTATGCCTTCAATGATGGCTGTATTGCAAACCTATTCTAATTTGCCAACCAGCTACCAAAGCAGGAACCACAACCACCAGCCCAGGCCCCTCTCCTGCCAAAGCGAGTCAGGGGAGCACACTATCAGCGCAGATGTGTGACCCCAGTCATAAGGACTGCCTATTAAGAGAGTTTCGCAAAGTGTGTGCCATGGTGGCAGAGAAGCCCAGCTACAATGTCAAGACTCAGATCATCCAGGACTTCCTGAGGAAGGGCTCTGGAGGGGGTGAGTAGGTTCACCAGACACTACCTCAGAACTTCAAATGCAATCTTGCTTTGTCTGGGACTGCTAGTTTTAGTTCTGGTGTTAGTACAAGAAGCATTTCTCTGGCTGTTTGATAGAATATTTTAAGACCTATTGTGTGTGTTAGATCTGTTTTCAGATTTGCATTTTGCTTCTTTGTATGTGTGCCTTTGCATAGTGTTTAGATGATTATATACAGCTCTAATATATCCTCTTGCTTTACTTACCACTTTATATTAATGTAAGTTTGCCTGTGTCATAAACCTGTAGCCATTGTGTAAGCCTACACTTATTTTCATGCAACCTCAACAGTTAATGATATGCAGAAATGTGTTTTCAGTCTATGTAACTGCACGTCTGCATAACCCTAACTCTAAATCTAACCACAAAGGTACACCTAATCCAATGCATATGATGGACTGGCTTGCAGATATGCATTATAATTATTGTTACTTAAATACTGTGTTATTACAGTAGTATTATTGTGACGTTGCACTTCTCTGAAGCAGGTACTTCCTGTTTGTTGTCAAGCTCTGTACAATTGTGGCATACCTGAAGGCCCTTTGTTTTTTTCTGCCTTACTGCCTCATGTAGATAAGTTCAGGGGAGACCTATACTTGACTGTGAAGCTGCTTCTCCCAGGAGTGGTCAAGAGTGTGTACAACCTGAATGATAAGCAGATTGTCAAGCTGTTCAGCCGTATCTTCAACTGCAACCAGGACGAGATGGTGCGGGACCTGGAGCAGGTCAGTGTCTCGGGCCCTCTGTCTGGTAGAGATAGAAGCACTTTCAGTAAAGCATGGGGGCAGCCTCATTCTTGATCCCAGTAGGCTATCTCTTGCGGTGACTCTCATTTGCATATTTGCATATTTGCATGACAACTTTCTTTTTCCTGTGCCGAGCTGGAGGCATTTTAATATTGCTTGCCAGCTGGTCAGGCCTGGCACTTTCAGCTGACCTTACATGCATCTGGTGACAACTGAGATAAGTATCCACAGATTGCCCCTAATTGCAGTATGGAGTGTTGCTCATTACCCACTTGTCCTTTATGAGAAAAGGCAGCTGCGTGTGCCGGCGGGTGAATTTCCTGCTGCCTTTAATAGCCTGGTCTTTGTGAATGCATTATCTCAGTTAAGAGCACGGTTGTCAGACGACTCATTATCAGTTCAGATGACAAATGAGAATGAATACTTTAAGTGCCAGGTCTGATTTGTTACGCCTTTCCTCGTGGTGCGCAGGGGGATGTGTCGGAGACAGTGAGGATCTTCTTTGAAGGGAGCAAGTCCTTCCCTCCGGCAGCCAAGAGTCTTCTGACACTCCAGGAGGTGGATGCCTCACTGACCCGTCTGGCCCAACTCACTAAGGAGGATGACCAGCAGAAGGAGCTGGAGGCCATATCTAAAAGGTCAAACATTTTCCTGGTCCTAGGTTCCTAGGTTCCTAGGAGTGTTATGCTTTTTGCTAGCTATCTGCATATATACTTGTGATGGGAGAGTGCAGGTGCATCTTTTGATTTTCTGTGCTCTGCTCGCCCCAAAAATCATAATTCTGAATCCATTATTATTTATTCCAATGTCAGTTTTGTAATGTGTCATATGCTTTCTCTATTTTATAATAGCGAGCACATAACTTTTCTCCTCATCATAGTGGTGTATGTGACAGCAGTCATGTGGACAAGTAGTGTATATTCAGACTTTTTTATCAAATTTTTATATTTTGAAATATTTCCATTTCCACTACATAATTATGTGAAATAACGTTTCTTGAGCAATATCTACACAGGAAAATGAAAACATTCCATTTTTTTGGAAGTTTATTCTTTAATTGTCATTAATAGCAGATGTGTTAAATTTGGAAAATATTGCAACAGTAACAAATAATCACCCAGCTACATGTTTAAAATAATTTGATGATGTTTTTTTTTTTCTGTAGACATTCAATAGGTGCAGTTAGATAACACTCAGCCAACAGGCTTTAGGTCATTTTAAAGCTTTTGGTTGCAGTCTTTTGAAAGACTGCCTCTAATCACAGGTCAGTCCATGCAATCTAATATTAGTGGATTCCCATTTTCATAACTTAATTCACTCACAGCCTGGAACAAATTGTATTTCGCTCGTCCCCGTCAATTGTCATTATCGCCCTAGCAGCAGCTGCAGTGGAGACAGCTGTCCTTTTCCTGCAGTTGTTCTGGAGATTGACGGGGAGGCAGGACTTGTGCCATTGCCCTGGAGCTAGAAAATAAAGGGGTTATGCCATTCCAAGAAGCGATGCAACCATTTTGGAATGAAAAGAAGTTTCTTGTGTGCAGTGAATGTATCTAACACTTGAGTGCTTTCCACGTAGATATTTAAACAAAACAATATTGGCTATAATAGAATATTGAGCTGTGAAAACTTTATCTTTATCTTTCCTGCCAAATCAGGCAGCGTTTTCATGTTAGAGAAGTTAAATGAAGGACAAGTCTCTCTCACTAAACTAATTGATTCATCGTTCTTTTTTCTCTATTCCAGATGCACTGGGAATGACCTGAAATGCATTATAAGGCTCATCAAGCACGACCTTAAAATGAATGCTGGAGCTAAGCATGTGTATGTTCTTACAGTGTTACCATGTCCTCCAATGTGTTAAACATTCTAATACACCTAATTGGTCAATTATGAGTTTTGTTAAGTTATACAGTGGCAGTGCTTGGGGTGTCTGTCACAAGCTTCAAACACTCTCTCCTGTATCCCCTGCAGCTTGGATGCTGTGGACCCGAATGCCTATGATGCATTCAAAGCCTCTCGTAATCTGGGAGACGTGATTGACAGGGTGCTGCGGAATCAGCAGGAGGCGTCCAATGGCTCAGGGCCCAGAAAGATCCTGAGTGTGGAGGCCACGCTCATGACCCCTGTCCAGCCTATGCTGGTGAGTACTTCTTTCTGTACCCTTCACAAAAACCCACATATCAGTGTGATTGTCACAGAGCACAGACCAGTATAAAATTGTCACATTGGCGCTCTTTGAGCGGTGACCTTGAGCCCCAGTGCACTATGATGAGAAACACTGTACTTGGGAAATTTGGTGAGGGGATTTAAGAATGTAAGCCTATTTGTATATACGTTTGTTTAGCCATGCTGTGGTGTAACTAAAAACCATTCACAGTTTCTTGAAATATATATAGCCAAAATTAAGGACCAAGCACAGTGTGTTTAGAATCTAAACTTTAGATATAATGCAGGCTTTAGTTTTTGTCCAGGTGATCCCGGCTGAATGCAGGTGATCGTGGAGAGGTGTCAACTGGAAATCTCCACAAGTTTTCAGCTGTAAGTGTTGTGTTGCGGACAGGCAGAAGCATGTAAATCCATCGAGTACGCCATGAAGAAGTGTCCTAACGGGATGTACTCAGAGATCAAGTACGACGGCGAGCGCGTGCAGGTCCACAAGAACGGAGATCACTTCAGCTACTTCAGCCGCAGCCTGAAACCTGTGCTACCTCATAAGGTGAGCGCTGTCCTCAGACAGCTTTCATGTCCGGAACTTACCGAATCAGCTTTTTTTTTTTAAAACTTACCCCTCCAGCTATTTTAAATGCTAGTTTTACACCAGAACAAGGGCTTGGTAAGTCAGAATTTGTCTGTATGTTATCCTCCTGATAATCCGGTTGTAGATTGTCTGGTTGTAGGTTGTCTGGTTTTCAGATCATCCATACTTGAGGGCAAAAGTTTATGCATGCACTGTGTGAAGTAGAAATTGTAATACTGTTTTTTGCCCTCTCCATATGGTGTCAGTAGAGGTAGATTTAGGGGGTAGTCTAATCAGAGCAGACAAATGGACAAATTGTAGCAAATATACTCCCTTTGAAATCATGACACAATATACAGCCAAGTAAAACATCTGATTGTTTTGCAAATGTTCATTAAAAGAAGCTGGCTAAATAGGCAACTTTACATGGCAGTGTTAATCAGCTGCCATTGTTCTTCTTTTGTCATAACTTGCATTGTGCTAGTTATTTGAATCTTTCTGGGAAGCAAATTATACACTGCATGCAGTGTTAGAGGTAAGGTTGTTAGTGCTTCAACCAGCAGGTCTTTTTTATGTGATGATGTGTGTTGTTTGTAAATGTACACAGTAAAGAAGTAATTAAATGACATTTGACACTGTGCTAGATTATCCATGCCACAGCTCTCTCCCAGATAATCAGGAGTTGTCCGCAATTAAAACTGCAGAGTTCTTTGCCTGCTTTTACAAGCTCCACAACTTATGCTAAACTTTAGAATGCATATTCTGTTCTGAAGGCCACTCCTTTTACAGAGTTCCTTAAATTTACTACCAGACTTCATCTTTCTTAAACATTGATGAAATATCAATATCAAACGAAGTACCCAATATGAAGATTGTGAATGTGGAAGTGATGTTGAGAGACCTCCTTTCTTTCAGGTGGCCCATTTCAAAGAGTTCATCCCGCAGGCTTTCGCAGGGGGTCACAGCATGATTCTAGATGCAGAAGTGCTTCTCATTGACACCAACACCAGCAAGCCCCTCCCCTTTGGAACCCTGGGAGTGCACAAGGTGAGGTGTTGGATTGGTTGATTTCACTTTGTCTTCTGTCTCTGACCAAACAAACACCAGCATGAATACGGGTTATGTAACAACTCAACTCTTTTGATTTCAGAAAGCGGCCTTCCAAGACGCCAAGGTGTGCCTGTTTGTGTTCGACTGCATTTATTTCAATGGTGTGAGCCTGATGGACAAGTAGGTTGATTTATTTTTACCTCCTCAGAATTTGTCCATTTTGATAGACATGGCAGCTGTTCATCTGTAGAACTGTAATTACTGAATTTACATTCATCTTAGTAAATCCCATGGTAATTCCCTCACTTATATCTGTGACACATCTGGCAATTTTTTTTAAATCCCCTTCATGACTGATTTATGTTATAAATCATGTTATTATATCACCGTCTGGCCATGATCTTATACTGAACAGCAGTTACACCACATTTTCACAGGGACTTAAAATTCTTGTTGCAGGCCTGTTGATGTCTAATATTTTTCAGTATTAGCCCAGGCGTAGTTCTCATATCAATAGCTGTTATACTTCTACTCTCAGACCCTTGTATGAGCGAAGGAAGTTCCTCCATGATAACATGGTCGAAGTTCCCAACAGGATACTGTTCTCTGAGATGAAGCACGTCACTGTAAGTAAAGCAGCCTCACACATTTGAATCACAGGATTTATTTGATCCAAACAGCAAGTGGTTTCATACATCCTTAACAGTTAGATATGTTGAAAGGCACCTAGGGAGGGATCATAACAAATTAAACACCAGAGAAAGAATTCAGATGGACTTATTAATCTTTTAACTGTCATTGATTTGTTGTGTGCTTGGTGCATCAAGCTAAGTAGATTGAAGCTCTTCTTCAGATACCTATTGACTTTCCTTCTGAAAAACAGCATATTTGCAAGCCCTGGTTAGGTATAGTTGCTAAATAATGTAGGGTATATTACTGAGGGATTGATGCAAGGTGCTGTTTGAGTGTATAAGGGAAAAAAAAAAAAACTGATGCACAACTGTGTTGGTAGTAGGTATAAAAATAATTCACTGCTGTTTGGGCAGTATGTGTTAAAAGGTTGCAAGTAGGCTGTGTGTTCTGTGAGTGGCATACATGGCATTCTTGTTACTGTAGAAAGCTGCAGACCTGGCAGAGATGATCACCCGCGTCATCAGGGAGGGGCTGGAGGGACTGGTACTGAAGGACATCAAGGTGGGCACTCGTCAGGATAGCTGCTGTAGAGTGAATACTCATAACTGCCCAGTACATACAAATCATCTACAAAAAGACAGCGCAAAGACTATGGGATCCTCCAGAGTGGCAGTAACAGAGAACTGTATTTGAATGCGTACGTATATATGATATAGAATGTTACAGTAATTCAGTAATTTCATAAATATATATTTTCTCGCTCTCTCGCGCTCTCTCTCTCACTCTCTCTCTCACTTACTCACTCACTCACTCACTCACACTCACACACACACACACACACACACACACACACACACTTAATGTGAAAAGTGGTATGTCAGTTCAGCGTGACTGCCCTGACACCGGAAGGATTTGGGTTCAGTCCCCAGCCAGATGGTGCCCATTTATTCTTAATGCATTCAGCATTATTAAGATGGATCGGGACAGCAGCCTTGGCAGTGGGCAGGCATCCTGTCTAGTTGGAGAGGTTTGTGAATGATAAACAGAAACCAGGGTTATGTCTGGTGCTCTTATATGGCTTCTGTCAAAGTGATAAATAGTGTTTTTTTTTCTTTTTTTTTTTAAAGGGCACCTACGAGCCAGGGAAGCGCCACTGGCTGAAGGTTAAGAAGGACTATCTGAACGAAGGGGCCATGGCAGACACTGCAGATCTCGTGGTTTTAGGGGCTTTTTACGGCAAAGGTTCAAATGGTCAGTAAACAAGTGGGCAATGTTGTAAATGGGGCATTTGAATGTGCAAAATCACAAACCAGGAGACTTTAGGAACAGTCTTTCAGAGCATCCACCTGTTACAGAAAGTTCTGCAGTGTTGGGCACCGACTGTTACTCTGCACAGCGTGCCTAACGGTACATAATGTTGTGGCAGGGCAGTGAGCAGTGGATTCTCCACCATGTAAACACGTGTCTGTCCACAGGGGGAATAATGTCCAGCTTTTTGATGGGCTGCTATGACCCTGATTCCAAGAAGTGGTGCACAGTGACTAAGTGTTCCGGGGGGTATGACGACGCCACTCTGGCCCGGCTTCAGGATGAGCTGGATGTGATCAAGATCAGCAAGGTATCGTTTTAAACTTAGCAGTGCATAAATCTGGGATGGCTCATGCCTTTTTTTCTGGCCTGGACTGCCGCTACTTTTATAACATTCGTGTTTGTCTGTGTGTAGGATCCAAGCAAAATCCCAAGCTGGCTGAAAATCATCAAAAACTATTATCCAGATTTCATAATCCGGGATCCTGAAGTGAGTATTAAACCATTTTTACCTTTTTTGTCAAGGTGGAGACTAATGTATTTTTAAATATGCTTTGTGGTAGTCTGGTAATAGGCAGGAAGGAATGTAGAATTTAACCTGTAGTCATTGTCACTCTGACCCATGTACATGTCTGCCTCTCTCCCGGATAGAAAGCCCCTGTATGGGAGATCACAGGGGCGGAGTTCTCCAAGTCTGAGATGCACACGGCTGATGGCATCTCCATCCGCTTCCCACGCTGCACGCGTATCCGTGACGACAAAGACTGGAAGAGTGCCACAAACCTCCACCAGCTCAAAGTACAGTTTACCTTAATCTCTCTGTTGCTTTGCCTGTCAGTACTCATTCAAAATAGTCAAGCTTAGCCTAATGCCCTATCCTCATATGCACCTCTGTGCGGATCTTATACAATTTAATAAATTAAAGGCAACACCTGGTAGAGTGCATGTCTCTTGCCAACCTTAACAGTTGTCTCTAGCACTCATTTTATATGAAAGGAGTTTCCTTTCTGTTGGTAGATGGGGTATGTGAGTTATGTAGATCCCTCTACATAAAGTACGTAACTACCCTATAATTTAAGAATTTATTAAGTTTGACCCAAAAGCAAAAATCAGCATTTGTCAGTGTAATCAATCAGTGGCTTTTATGTTCACAGAGGCAAATGCAAAAAGATACTCAAGGATAAGCATAGAAACTCAGCTTAACCTAGAGGTGAACATATCTTCCACTCATAAAAAAGGACTGAGTACAAAGTTGAGTGACACTCTGCCACCTGTAACAGTCGTCACAGCACCCCTATAATCAAGCCATCACTTCCTTGTCATCAAGTTTCATCCAAACCTGTCCTTCACCTGTTTCAGAGACAGGCAGAAATAACACACAGGGGTGACAACATGACCTCCACTCTATCTCCCAGAGGCAGAAGTAATAATGAGAGAAATGCAGGCCCTCCCCAGCGGCTTCGGAGTTACTTCATTTAGCTGTCCATTCGGACCCCAGTTTCACCGGGTGTTTGGTCAAATGTCACCACCTCTGGCTTCACTTTGCACGTAGGAGCTGTACCGCATTTCAAAGGAAAGGTGCGATTTTGAGGTGACGGTAGGATCTTCGAAGAGCAGCACCGATAAGGGCTCCTCTGGGGGGGACAGCGGGAGTAACTCCCCTTCCACCTCCCATGGATCAGCAACGCCCAGCAAGGCCGGTAAGTGTCTGCCACCATCTCAGTGTAATGATATATATAAGCCCTGGATCAGTTTATCAGGGTCATTCCTGTTTGTGGATAGCACTAACACAGTTGTCCTTCTGCAGTTATCAATTGTAGTGTTTCTTTTTTACCCCTTGTCCTGGAGTATAATGGTGTCTGCCTTCCAGTTGAACTCCTATCATAAAGGTGATTTGAATTCAACAGTTTTTGGTAGTTGTCTGCTGCTTTCATTGAAAGAAGAGTGCATTTCCAGTGTGTTTGTGCTATTAAGAAAAGCTTTTTTATTTTTGTTTACTCTTATCTTAAAAGAGTAAATAATGCAATTTTTTTTCAAGGTAAAAGGTCTGTTATCTCTTTTTGCAGACAGCACTAGCCTTGCAAATCACCCGGGATGTCATAGCAAGATAAACAGCGAAACATTAAATAGATAGTTAATTATATTGATTTGAATGTAATTGAGAAGGCTGGTATAAAATTGTTTAAGGGACAAATGTTATCACTTGAATTTGAACAATCCTTTGGTTTACCAGGACCATATTGAGAAACACTGATCCTGTTGCCTCTTTGAAGTCGCTGCAGTGACCTCTCTAGAATTCATTTTCTGGTCTAAAGTGAACAATTCCAGAACCATTAGAGGACTTGTGAAAAGCAAAATCCCTCTGCAAACCTCTTGCCAACATAAAAGCTTTTGAATAGAGGAGTGAAATGCAAGTCACTGTCCACACTTGGATTACACACTGGGGATTGTGAAAGAGATATTAACTGTCCTGCATGGTGCCAATGTAGAAAAATGGCTGTTCCTTATCTGATCATTGTGTGTATAGAGGTGAGTCACTTCTAAGTGAATGGAGTAGTTTGGCTGTGCATAGTGCATCTTTGCCTGGTGGTGGTTTAGAGTCCCCATTTAAGATTGTGGGGCAATGGTTTTGACACTGTTTTTTCTCTCCCCTATATCCAGGAAGCAGTAGCACTCCCAAAGCCAAGCCAGTGAAAACGGAGCCCCCCTCTCCGGCCCCTGCAGCCAAGAGGAAGCCTCCCGCAGAGGAACACAGTGCAAAGAAGGTGCATGTCATTTCCAAAACTACACTACTGATATCTTCCTGTTGCAACACATTCATTCAAACAAGAATTGTGGTACACCTTTTCAGCATATCTCTAATTTTAAAACATATCTTGAATATTCGCTGCAGAAAAGTCTGCAAGTTACAGCTATAAACATTAGAAAACTGTGAAATCAGCATTTTCTTGTGGCGAAAATGAGGCAATTACCTTGGGAGGGGGAGGGGGCATACTGTACTGATGGTGGTGAGCTTCTCCTTCAGTTCCTTGCCACAAGTAATGATGCAGTTCTATTGACACTTCATACAAATCGCTGGCTGCCCTGAGCCGGTTAGTGGCAAAAGGGTGTAGCCTCTGTCTCTGTCTGAGCTTCACAAACAGAATGTGCAAGCTCTGCAGTCTCTTCTACCATGTGCATTCAGTTATGATTGGTGTCCTCTCTTGTTCAATTCATTTCAGCTGAAAAAGACAGAAACTGTACACAGCAATGGGCAAAGCAAAGGGAAGGCAGCCCCCTCCCAATCAACAGAAGTCGCAAAGGAAAAGGTTGGTATTCCCTTGTGGAATCAGAAGAACTCATGTCAGCTGAAATGGTGATGTTATTACAAGAAGTGTAACAATTAATCAGGCTATTTGGTGAAATAAGCCAATAAACAAAATGCAAGTTATTTTCTCTTTGTAATGTAGCATATAATTAATGACATCCATTTTGTACCCAAATAATTATTTTCATACTAAGATTTTTTGTAGGGATATGTTCAAGTAAAACATAAGCCATAAGCCATTAGTCAAAAGGTTAAAGTGGAGATAACGGTGTATAAGAATTAAACGCATTATTTCATGAGAGAATTATTTCATTAGAGAATTATTTTCGTGTAAACTTTCCTGTCCTGTCCTGTCCTGGTCAGAATGCCTGTTTGTACTGTGATGTGCATAAGCACATTGGCTCACTG
This sequence comes from Megalops cyprinoides, assembly GCF_013368585.1. Taxonomy (NCBI): domain Eukaryota; kingdom Metazoa; phylum Chordata; class Actinopteri; order Elopiformes; family Megalopidae; genus Megalops; species Megalops cyprinoides. Next base: position 10,474,333 of record NC_050585.1, on the reverse strand, counting down.
AATTATGTGTAGTACAGCATGGGACTTTGACTCATGCTCCCAAATGCAATCGGAGAGCTCATTTCAAGTTCCGATTTCTCCAATAAAAGTCAACACTGGTGTCCTTTTAATGCTGCTTGTAAAAGAACACAGCCATAAACCTCTCTGCCTAGTATAACGCTGCACAATTGTTAGGACACGGGCTAATAACTCTCTGGCCACAAATCTTTTATATCCGCCATTAACTTGGGATCTTAATCTCCCCCTGAACCAGACCTTGCTTGACATCTTCAGCGGGGTGAAGCTGTTCATGCCAGATTCGGTGCAGGACTATGAGAAACTGCGCCGCTACTTTGTAGCCTACGACGGAGACCTGGTGCCGGAGTACGACGCTGCCTCCGCCACGCACACGCTGGCAGAGCCTGAGGAAGACAGCCAGGCCCGGAAAGTCACCACCAACTGGATCTGGGAGTGCATCCGGAAACGAAGAGTCGTCCCTCCCTGCTGACCGCGTTTCCGCCGTGCAGAGGACCGTACGAGAGGAAGGCACCAAAGTGTGCAACTCAAACACAGCTGGCTGGTTTCACACTAAAACTGATGATAAAAACCTACACTGGTTTACAAAGTGAGATAGTCCAACATTGTACGCAGTAGGCCATCTACATCATTCAGGGGAAGTAGTATTAGGTAGTGTTATGTGTGGGACAGGTCATAAGCTAGAAATATATGTATTTTTCAAGATACAAAGGCATGTTTTGTTTACCAGATAACACATGCAAGTCTTCAGTCATGTATCTGGTATAATGAACAGTTTTGTTTGGCTCAGTGGAGAATATCACAAAGGTGTTAGTCATGTTAATATTTAGTCATTTTTAAAAATATTTTTGTTTTATTCTGTTGTCTAAGAGAAGTGCAGATCCAAAAGATAACTAGGTCTAATGAGGACCGTCTCTACAATAAATCGCACTCCATCCAAGTTTGCATATGAAGCAGGCAGGCCATTGAAGTGCTTTCTGCAGTGGTGTTGATTTTCAGAGCAATATAATACTCAGCCTTGTGTGTGCGTGACTGCTGAAAGCTTTTGGTCTTCCCCACTAAAAAAAAAAAAGTGGATAGATGGTGGTCTAATTTATGTAAACTGGATTTGGCTGTATGCAATTCACATATTTCCCGGGCTAAGTGATCAATGGAAAGATCCCTAGTTGGACACTACATTTCAAATCCTGGGGAACTGAAGGAAAGAATGTACACTGGCAGTATCTAAATGGACTTCAGGCTTTTCTTACACATGAATGGTGCATCTGGCTTTAAAAATCTTTTATAAAACATTTGTGATTTTTAACAGACTTCCACAAACTGCTTCAGGGTGTACTTTGACATCCAAAGGAGGTGCTATCTGACCGAAATTTGGACATGCACAAACATGAGCATGGCAAGACCAGGTTCTGCTTTTTAATACTATTTGTTCTGGCACAGAAATAATGCCCATGGGTATACAGTCTCTTGTACAATGCAATTTCGTTGGAACACAAAAGGAAACACAACATAGGCATCCGTGTGTGTTTGACACTGGCATCGACCGCTAATGCAGTAATTTAACACTTTTAGTTTAATTTGTTTTCAGTTTTATATTCAGTGTTCAATCTTTCATTTGGTTTCAAGTTTATGTTGAGCATCAGAACTGCTGGAATGATATAGGTGTTGGGAGAGTGTGACTATTTTCTGTAACTCGCACTGAAGTGGTATGTACCACTAGCTGGCAGGACTTTTAAGAGTGCCAAGGTGTGATCAACAGTGAAGTGAGTTTTTAACTTTACAAGGGGAACTGTTCCACTGCTGTTTTGTATGCCAAATACAATGCCTTCCAGTCCATGTTTCTGCCAAGTGTGTGGCATCAATGTGCAGAAATGTACAAATAACCAATGACTGAAAAATTCTTCAGTTTCTTCAAAGGCACAGCGGGGAAGTGAACAGTACTATTCTTTGTGATGAAATGGACTTGAGCTTTATATAAAGCTGTCACTTTTCATAAGATTTTAACAAATGCCAGATCCAGAAATGTCCTTCCAACTTCCCCTCGATCAAAATAAAGATTACATGACCCAAAACAAATATGGAATGGCTGCTTCATATTACTTTAAAGGAAAATGGGAAACGTCTTACAGCTTTTCTCTCCTTTTATTCTGCTGAAATGTATATTGGATGTCTGAAGATGAGAATCTGCAGTTTTATTTGAACAGAATATCTGTCCCTCTAACTATTCACTCCCTTTGACCACTTCTGCAGTGGGAGTTTCTATGTGGCCGTTACTATGGAAACTACAAGAAATGACCCTAGACACTGCTACTGTCTATGGATCACAATTAAACTGTGGGCCTCTGCTTTTATTTGGTTTTTTGCAGTGGTAATGTAAAGAAAATGAAACATGGCATGCTTATTGTGCACCAGTTTTTTTCTAAAGGATCAACTCTTGCCATAACCACTAAGAGCCTTATAACGACGACATACGAAGGTACTTTATTAAAGGAGCATCAAATTTTGGTAATATATACACATGATTACAGAATTTTATCGTCGGATGGTCTGTATACTGTCCAAAGGTTCTCTTAAAAAACATTAAGGCTTAAAACAGTGTTGTAGAAACACTTTGGAGGGAAAAAAGTCTGGGGAAAAAAATATTTCCTTTGTCCACTTTATGATAGTGTCGTATAAGTCTTTAGGAATGTGAGCATGATTGCCATTTAAACTTAAAGATCGTCATCTCCTAGCTTTCTCTTCCCTGAGGATCCAGGAAGCTCATCAAGGGTCTCTCCCCAGGAACTCAAATCAAACTCCTGGGTGAGGTAACATGGCTGAAAAGATAAACAGGTATAAGGACAACAACACAACCCCTTTCTCTCCACAGATCACACTTTCTGAACCATCTTACAATAACTTTAATACAGTTGTAATACAGATATTTTAGATCAGTTGTTAGTTGTAAATCAGTTGTTAGCCTTATTTCCAGTGTAGCCATATGGATGCGTACCTGCCGGGAGGACTTTATCAGGGTTGCAGTACGTAACCCACTCTGTGTGCAGCTAGACTTCTCAACACGCTGCAGGAGAATCCGGGTTCGAGGGACGTGGCTCCAGGATAGCCCCAATCCAGGCTTAGGCAGCCCGTTGCCGTCTCTGGTCACATGGTTGGTCACCTGTCCAAAACAGATCATTACCTTTACATCCTGGTTCTGGAAAGTGAAAAATTCAGCACTGTCGTTCACAGCAGAGCTCCATAACAAAACAACAGGGCAAGTCTTAGTTATCCTCACCAAAACAGCAACATTAAGGTCTTTTGCAATTGTTCTCAGCTCTCCTGCAACTTGCATCATTAGTGACATACCTGTAATATCAAAAACATGACATACACGCAGGTAACATACACATTTTACTAGTGTGGCTGCAAAGAAGAATGGTAATTACAGCTGCAAATCCAAGTTGTTGCCATAACCTTCATAACTTTAGAATGGTCAGCTTGTTTGAAAGGTTATTTTTATACACATACTTTGGTGACATGGCTTTATAATGAAAGTGTTTTCAGTTTAGTACATGTAATGGTCATGCCATGCTAAATGAAAGAGTTTAATGATTTAGAGAGACCTGAAATTTTTCATATATCTGCAAATACAAATAACCTACCCTCTGTTTGTTTTCCTCCCAGGATATGAGACAGAACTGCCGTGATGGAGTCTACTATGATGACTTTGGGGGTGCCACCCCCTGCAGATGCCTGGGACAGAAGATGTATTTAAGTCTGACTTGGTCTGTATATTATATCAAGCCATTCCAACCCAACCAAACTAAATGAGCACCACTTCCTTATTCACATACACACAGAAATTCTCAAATAAACTGATCTACATTGCTGGAAAACAAAAAAGTGTTTTGTAACCACTGTTTGCAATGGATGACATTTTACCTGCTGAAATCCACCACTTTTAAGACTGTGCAGACACTCGAGTAAGGAGAAGACATCAAACACTTGAGACACCTGGATTCTCTGAAGAACCTCCATCTACACACAGACAGGGCAGGGCTAGAAATTTTCTCTCATTGAGGTCAAAACAAACATTAACATTCTTCAGCTAAATTGTTTAATCCTTTTAAAGATGGGCCAGAAAGATTTCCAATGCATTTGAGATTTTCTTTATGTTTGCCTTTCGCAAATACAGACTGCATTTAGCTATCGCTCTATTGCACTGACACTGTACCTGCTCCTCCATGTTGCTAGTCTTGGCCTTTACCATCTGAAGCAATCGTGTGGCAGACAGGCCCCCTGATGAGTCAATATACAGAACGCTCTGCTTCAGTTCACAAGACAAATTTGCAGCCACACCTAAGCACACCTGAGGCAAAACCCAATAGGGACAGAGATGGGGGAAAAAAAATCAGTATCCTATGCATAGAGCAGGTTTACACAAGTGGTATAAGTGGATGTGTAAACTATAAGCCATGAGAGTTGCGGACAACAGCCAATGAATAAATAATGTAACGATGTAATGCACTTTTTTATTGGCTGAAGAAAACAATATGCACTGTATTTTCCTCATATTTTGCTTACTGAAAAGAGAGCGTGGCAAGGCATAAAGCTGGGTAGTTCGACTGGATGTGCAGAGTATCGTGAGGTTCAGGCATTCCAATCGGCATTGTCTCAGAGCGTGTGAAACTGCGGCCGGTTTACCTGCGTTTTTCCACTCCCAGGGGCTCCTGCCAGCTCTGTCAGCTCTCCAGTATACAGGCCCGAGTCCAGAAGCTTGTCCAAACTGCAGCAAAACACACACAGGGTCCCGCATGTCAACAAAGGTTAAACAGCAACGTCAAAACATGTAAAATACACAACAACAAATATGCATGGATAAATGGAGCACGAGCAATACAAACATGTGCAACTATACACAGTGAAACCTAAAGAGCTATGCAGTGTACATACTGTAATAATAAGAACAATATTAAATTACAAAAACACAACCATGTTGTGTAAAATATTTGTGGTACAGTAGACACTGCTGAGAGGGTTTTTGGACTATTTATGTACAGGATACATTTGATAGAATACTGCATTTTCTTTGTATTCATTTCACATTGTTTTATTTGTTAATTTACTATTTGTTAATCAACACATTTCTGAAGATAAAAGACTACAATCAAAGTACTGTAACCAGGTACACTGTTCAGGCAGCACAGGATAATTCTTCATGGCTGATTTCCTCTACTGGAAGGTCTTTTTTTCTTCCATGCTGAACTTTTCTGACCTGGGGTTTACGTGTATCTGGTTTTACAGGAGGCATTTTCAAATGCAAAACAAAGGCAGGCTTACTGGAACTTGCACGACATGCCCCCACCCTTTCCAGAGGGCCTCTGACACTGCGCACACAGCTGTACACAGCATGCAGTGAACAACCCCCGCAATCCAACCAGGCGAAAATTAGACAAACAGAAAAGTAGTATGGGGCTGCCTGGGTGGGTGGCACACCGTGAACTAGGCCTTACCTGGCATTGCCTGTGGACAGGATGGCTGTGGAACTCAGCAGGTCATCATACAAATCTGCTCCTGACACAGGGAAGGCCGCGTGCTGGGCCAGGAGCACGCGCCGCACCGCGACCAGGGCCTGAAACGCATCATTGACACAATGAACTGCAGCACCATCCCCAAAACAGCTGGCTCTTTTGTGCAGCGGCTACTGTAGATGAGGGCCTGCTTCCTCTCCTCCCCTGTGGCTCAATCAGATGGATGTTACCCACTTGCAAGCTGCTTTTGTTTGATTAAGAGCCATGCAGTGTTTCTGCAGCCTCCAAAACTTGAATTGCTGCTTTAGAGCAAAGTGTGAGAAAAACTGGGTCAAAGCATGCCAGACTGGCTAATTGCAATAGGTTCGTATGTCACAAAGGTAGCTTTCCCCCCGTTTCTTATTAAACCCACCTTGTAGGACACACAGCATTTTTGGGCAATTTCTTCAGTGTCTGAAGAAATCAGATCCTCTACTAAAATAGAAATGAGAGTCAGTAAAATGTCCATGTCTGGAAAAGAATAAAAACAGTCAAATAATTGTAATTTTCTTTTTTAATAAGAATAAGCTTACCCTATAGAGGGTCAGTATGTTAAGGCTCTGGCCACTGCAATGTAACTGTGATGGTAGTAGATATGCACCATTTAATGACATGCACCTCGCTATCAACTGGACTGACAGCATGAAAAGCAAAACAAAAAATGTAATTTTACGCCTAACACACCCAAGATAACAAAACTAGAACAAACACACAAAAACCTCTCAGATAGTTAGCTAGTTTTCCTGTTGGAATGTGGTCGGAGCTGTTTAGTGCAACATTTGAGTTGGCCATGAGATTTCTCTGACAACATGCCAATTACACTGCAGAAAATGCGATGCCATTTCATACAGTTTGTTGAGCACTTAACAGCTATCTTGCGAAATGAATGCCTAAGGCAAATTTGATGTTGGTAGCGAACGACCGTTGGTCTTGGCTGAATGTCAGCATGACCAGCGTTTCTCTGATCGCACTACCAAGGACACTCAATAACGTTATCTTGGTATCCACCTTGAAAAATTTTCGTTCCAAATGAACTCTCAAGTAGTTACCTAATTACGTTTGGCTGAGCTTTTAACTAAATCATGATGTCGGAAATATTGAGCGCATATTAAATTACGAAAAACATCACATATTACAACATCTTCATATGAGTACAAACACATCTAACATCACATTTATTGTACAGCTACTCTTATGGCAGACTAAATGTAGTTATTTCAAATTAAGATCAGTATACAGTTATAAGCTCAAACAACCGTAATAAGTGACACCTCAACGAGAATAATGACCACTTTCCAAGGGTCTTCAGGATCACCGTTGAGAAATGAAATTACTGTGCAAGCTACTAAAATAGCGTTAGCAATCTGGCTAAAGTCGTACCTGTTCTAATGTCTTTGGTCCGCAGAGCGTGAACCAGCTCTTCACTCAGTCCTGGACAGAGACCCTCTCTCAGAAACACCATTACAGCTGAGGACAATACGAAATCAGAAGCTAAACCCCAACTGGGTAGTCAAGGATGATCGTGGCGAACAGTGCAAAGATACTGAGTAAACTAGCTACACTAGCTAATTTACAATGTCATCTCACAAATTTTCACGTAAACATCACCACCACCCAAGAATCAATGTTGTTCAAAAGCTAATATTGGCTTAGCTAGAATGAATGTGTTTTACATGTTAATGTTACCCAGACCACGGTAAACTTTATCCAGGTTTTCAAAACAGTAACATTAACATGATTAAAATTCTAACAGTTATATCAATTATGTTAAGAACTAGTTAGCCAAATCTAACGTACCAACATTTGTTAGCTCGCTAACGTTAGCTCGTTAGGTTGTTGCTACTCCCCCGAGATAAACACTACAACCCTGTGGTTTTCTAGAAAAAAAAGTATCTGGAGGGATTTTATAGTTAATGCTGGGAAAATCATCTTAATGTAACCTGCTATGTGTATATTTGGCGACCAGCAGTGACATGCAGCAGCAATACGGCCCCAGCTGTCTATCTAGCGTTATTTTTAAATGTTGTGGCGCCATTCAAAGTTCCCTTTCTGCTCCTCTGCGAAGCGCATTTTGACGTCATTCCCGGAAAGATAAATTTCGTAAACAAGAAGGTCCGGCTTGTTTAGTCCGTACGCAGTTTACGTACGAGTCGTGAGCTGCGCAGGTTAATTTTTTGCGCATGTGTCACTAAACGGATTGTCGAATATTACGTAGAGTCGAACGGCTGCGCAGTGCGGAGGAAATCGTAGCAGTAAACATAGGCACAGTTGGTCAGGGTGAAGAAGATTAAACACCTCGGGTAAATAAACGAAAGTTAAGTGACAACCGGGGGCGGCGGGGACGTGCAGATAATGGGAAAGAAGGAGTGTGGCCGTTCCAATGCTGTGAGCCTCAACTGCCCCCAAACGCTGGCCTTTTCTCCTCGGACCAGACGGATATAGCTAGCTGGTTAGCTAGCAGGCTAGCTAACGACGACAGACGACTCGCCGTCGTCGTGCGCACAGAGAAAATGGTGAGTAAGCGCTAGCTAGCTTCCACAATCATAATATTGTTGCGTAAGACTTCTATCTGTATATATTTTGTTGACTAGCTAGCAGTATAATTCCCAGTAATCAGATTCTCTTCATTGTTGTTATTATTAATATTTTTGTAATTGGACGTTTAACGTTAGGAAGTTGGACTAGATACACAGCTTCAATTATTGCAATATCAGAGTAGCTGGTTAGCTTATCAGTAAATGAGGCCTCAGTTCTATTTTGTAGTCAAGATGGCTATCTAGCTTTCCACTTAGCCAGGCAGAAAGACAGTTTCTGGCGAGGTAGGCAATGAGCTGACTACTTCCCTCCAGTAATGTTGGAAGAAGTGTTTTGCAAGCTAGGTAATGACACGCCTGGCTGCTGCGAAACGCGCTTAATATTTGGCTAGTTGGATGTCACATACGTTGGCGAGCTAAGTAAATTGACAAATGACATTGCTAGCTCGTGGAGAGTGAGCAAACGTCTGATGTTGCGTAGCTAACTAGCAAGGCATCTTGGGTTAATTTATAACTTCAATAATGTTGAGCTAAGTGGGTGTGCCATTCGCGTCCTAAAGGACATGACAAAGTCCATTTTTAAAATATCGGAAAATAACGTTAGCTGAGTAGCTTGTTAAATTCACATTTTCCTTGACTAAAATAAGAGGGGCTGTACCATTAACCCGCATTTATGTATTAATAAGATTAAGTAAATTGGCCATCCGTGTTATCTCGGTAATATGAAATTGTATTGCAAGTGAGTCTTCTGCGGGATGTCGGAAAGAAGAGGTTAAAGGAACAGTGTGAAGCAATCAGTATGAGCTAGGCTGCAGACTGCCATCAGAGGTTTGTGGCGCATGACCGTAGTTTCAGCCAAGGCTTGGCCGTTTATGAGTAGCTATCAGCATCCATCCTTTGAAAGCCATGAAACGGTCTGGCAAATGCCCCATGTCATGTCAGGGCGTTATGACTGCCGTTTGACTTTTTTTTCTATGTAAACAGAGAAATTAGCAGACCAAATGTTGGATTTGTGGCAAATTGCTGAATTTCAGACCCGATTGTGATTAGACCTGTGTAGGTTTAGGGTCACCTCTGGTGCACATCTGTTGGTGCACATCAGTGCAGAAGTTTTCAGAAGAGGCTTTAGGAGGGAATACTCAACAAGTGCACATCATTGCCTTTGTTGTTTATTTAAGTGATACCATAGTTTGTCTGGGTAACCAGCCCTATCCAGACATGTTTATTTAAACCATGCTACCCTTGTGCCGTGTCAAAGAACCATGCAGTTTGCCGTGCTTATTCTGAACAACCTTGGTCTGTGCCATTTGAGCCAACCAACAAGGACATTAATTTTGTAACCACAACAACTTTCAGTGTCATCCTCTCAGCAGTGTAATTTTAATCTGGCTAAGTACAGATTTACATTGCAAGAAGCAAGTTCATCACACATTTTGGTAATATTGTAAACCTAAGGGCAAAATGCCACAGGCATTTTGGCTTTAACTTTTTATTATAACGATTAAACCTTGTTTCAGTGCATGTAGCAATAACACTACTTACTGCAAAAGCACAATAACCCTGAATAAAGCAGAAGTAATGGAACTTTTTGAGCCCTGTATGTGACATGATTTAAGAAAATGCTTTTAACTTGGTTCAGAGGGCGTTGGTTTTCAGCAAATTGCCCAAATCTTTTCAATACAGGATATCATGCTGTATCACATATGCTGTGGACCCACATTTCATGTTTGATTTGGTATTGAGAGAGGATTCTACATGCTTACTAATTTGTGTCAACGTTTTACTTACGTATGGTTCCTTCTATTTTTACGAAATATTTGAACAGAAGCAAATTTTCTATTTTTTTTGTTGTTACTGTCTTCATGTTTATGCTGTAGTACTTTATTGATTGTATACATTTTTTGGTTTCAAGTACGCTACGTTTCCTTTTGAGTTAGCTGCCAGTTTCTGTACCAAGGTTTGGTTTTAGTGACAGCTTTGTTCTACACAGTCTTCTGAACACATACATTATTTATTTGCAAATTCTCTTTGGGAGTGCAGTTTTTGCAAATTTCCAAATATGTACAGAATAAGCTCTGTCTTTCTTTATGGACTTATTGGTGTGTTGACAATGGAAGGTTTTGTTTAGCTGCTGCTGTTAACATGTTATTTTAGTCCTGACCTAATTTGGGTTTGAACTCTTAAGAGTCTCTCTGTCTCACTCTCTCTGTGTATGTGTGTGTGTGTGTGTGTGTGTGTGCACGCACGTATGTGTGCGTATGCAGGTGTACCTAATTAATCCTCTGGAGAATCTGAAGACTTACATCAGTAACCGTCCGCCATTGGTAATCTTTATGGTCAGTGTCAGCACCGTGGCCATCGCCTTTCTCACCATCGGATACTTTTTCAAGATCAAGGAGATCAAATCCCCTGAAATGACAGAGGTATGAAACTCCTGGCCTCCAAAGAATTATTATAGAGTAGGAACTTTTTCATTTGCTTCGTGCAATTATTTATTCTAATCCCAGGTGTGCTGATAATTTGTCCTGATAATTTGTACCGACAGTTTTTGGTGATAATTTGATTTCCTTTTGAAATGAGATTTTTGATTAGCTTAGGGGTCTGTGCTGTTTCTTGTTCTGGCGAGATTTCAGATTTGACATTGCTGAAAAGCTGTGCTGTTACAATGCACGTATTTATTTGCATATTGAGATCATTAAGTAAAAGTAATCAGACACATCAACATCTATAAAAGAAGGAAATTGCAAATGCGAAGTTGATCATTGGGTTACGTTCGAGGTAAGTTGCTGAATAGTTAACTTATGCAATGAAAAACATGTTTTTTTCACTAATTTCCTAAGTGCTGCCAGCAAGCCACTCGCAGATTTGTCTCTGCTCTGTGACTGCTGCCAAATGCAATTTGCTTTCGTCCAGTTGCTGTCAACAAACGCTGGCTGAGTGATCGAGCCTGGGATTTCATTGCCATGACCCCCCCCACGCTCTTTCCCCCAGGACTGGAACACCTTCCTGCTGCGCTTCAACGAGCTGGACTTCTGCATCTCAGAGAATGAGACCCTGAAGCACGGCCTGAACGAGTCCACCACCCCCGAAAGCACGGTGACCAGTGGCCAGGCGCGGGTCAGCACGCAGGCCCCTCCGCTGCTGGAAGACCCCGGGCCCATAAACATCTCTGTCCCCATAACCCTCACCCTGGACCCCCTGAGGCCTTTCGGTGGCTACTCCCGCAACATCACCCACCTGTACGCCACAGTGCTGGGCCAGCAAGTGGGCCTGGCAGGTATGGACAGCAGGCCCAGGATCACTGTCTGTGGTTTGTGTTTAGATTCATGGCTGTGATAGAGAAGAGAAGGAGAATTACCCTGCAGCCGTGACACAGGACGTACTGAAAACGCGTGGTTTTGAACACACTGCTTCGATCAGGGAAAGGCAGAGAAAAAGCTGGTGCCTGATAGTACAACCAAGGAGATCCAGCCCAGAAAGCAGATTGATGTCTTAATTCTGGCAGACCACAGTTAAAAAGGTCCATTGTCAAGGAAGGGATTATGAAAAAGAATGCTAGCTGAAACTGAATGGCTCCTCAGTATCGTACACAGCCATCGCTGGCATGTAGTCAAATACCGTTCTCTTGTCGGCCACTGTTCTGCATATCCTTTTTCCATGTTTATCTAATGTGATCATGTGTGCGTGTTTGTGCTTAAGGGCGGGAAGCGCATGAGGAGGTGAACATTACTTTCACTCTCCCTGCGTCCTGGAACTCGGACGACTGCGTCCTGCACGGCCACTGTGAGCAGGTGGTGTTCAGCACCTGTATGACCATCACCGCTGCCAGCAACGTCTTCCCTGTCACAGTGTGAGTTACACTACAGTCCTTTGTTCCATAGCTTCCTCCTTCTCTCCCCAGCACCACGGCTCCAAAACCTGCTCTGTCGGAATGTCAGGTGCTGCAGATTTTTAAATTTCTTTTTGTTTCCGTGTAACTGTTGTGCTGTGTACTACCCAAGGTAGAATAATATAACGAGTTAACATTTACATTATGATGGGTAGATTCGTTTACTAATATTAAGGAAATCCAGTCAGCAATCAGAATATTAGACTGCTTTTGCTTCTGTATTGTTTATGTTCAACCATATCGTTTGTTCTGGAATGTTCATAAAAGCCTCATGCTGGTGCATTTACTATGGCTTTGCCAATAACAAGTGCCACTTAGCGCACAAACACACATACACCAAATGAATACTAAAATCTACAAATTGAGTGTAAGTACTCATGTTAGAACAAGTGATGGAGTACAAATAGAACAAGTGATGCAGTATTAAAATACTGCTTGACAGCTTTAAATATCTTGGTAAGCAAGGACTTATTGTGTTTGGGCATTTCATTCAGGCAGACTTCTTGCATTAAGCAGTGGTATTGTGTGAGTATAGACGGTACTGCAGTTTTATAACAGGAGGTTGTTGTGAACACATTACATTTTGTGCCGGTTTTCTACAGTAACTGCAAACAGGTTTGAAAAGCCTGATGTGCATTTCAGCATTCATTCACTGAACTGTTTGAGCAGAGCCTTCCTTCATCTTACCCTTCCATCAACCATCAAAAAGTAGCAAATCTCCTGAGACCATGGTGAACAGGATGTACAGTGCAAATTTGACATACCACAGAAGCACCAGTGAAGTGCATCACTGCACGCAATTTAACAGTGCAGTGCATCTAAACCATACCACCAAGGAACAGACAGTGGAAAATGTGTGTTTGTCGCGACATTAACTGGCACAGCCACTCACTCATGCGACCCTGATCGTTCAAAGAAAACCACAGAGCTTGTTAGCAAAACGATTGCTGAAGTGTGCGAGGTGAGAGAGTTTGCAAAGTCATGCGGTCTTCCCTCAGCCAGTACAAATAGTCCTATTTTGAGGGTGAATTTCAAGTAGGCTTTTCTCTGCATAAAATTATTTACAGATGGCCTCCACTGATTAAAAAACTGTTTCTAAAGGCTAGAACACAGAGGCACGCACTAAAACTCCTTAGTCAGGTGGTGCGTAAGCTCACGCAGGCGTTCTGCAGTAGCCAGTTTATACAGTATGTGAAATACACTTGCAGTCCTTACTTGCGAGTTATACAGTGTTTATAGACATACCACTAGATTCCAATGCTTTTGACTGATAACATCACGTGTTGCTGCATATTCCCAATACCCAAGTCCTCTCTATTTTTTCTGCTGTTTGCATTGCATATTTAACTAGATATGTAAAGTCAGTATTTAAAGGAGGGATCCCAAGAAAGCTATCACCGGATTTGAATGTAAAATATCCTTGCTGTCTATGATTTCATAATGATCTCATAATCATTTTCCAGTTGTTGTTAGACTTTAGTGTTTAGTCTGTTTTCATTGGCTGCAAGGACACTATTTTGCAGGTTTCCTTGTGAAGTGACCCCCAGGCATGACTAATTAACTAGTTTTAAGTTTAACTTGTTGGTTTTCATTTCAGGAAGTGATGTATCTGTACTTCTTTTACTAACTCCAACCGCACATTGCATGTGTGATATTTTCCAGATCAGTCTGATTTTGGCAGTAATGTTCATTTTTTGGGAAGGGAAACATTTGGAGTTAAAGTTAATACATAAATGCAAAACATGTTTTGTAGCACTGTTCAACATTTATCTGTTGTGTTTTTTTTTTCCTCTTATGTATAAGTTTCTGTTTAACTTTGCACTGCTGGTGTGTGTGTTGAGTGTGGTCTGCCAGGTTTACAGTGCTTTAACACACAAACAAATAACAAGGAGAACTCAGAGCAGAAGGTCCACGGTGTGATTTCATGATTGCGTGTGACTTTGCAGGCAGCCGCCCCACTGCGTTCCTGAGACTTACACCAATGCCACGTCCTGGTACAAGATCTTCACCACCGCCAGGGACTCGGACACCAAATACACACAGGAGTACAACCCCTTCTGGTGTTACAAAGGAGCCATCGGGAAGGTGTACCACGCGCTCAACCCCAAGCTCACAGTCATCGTTCCTGATGTAAGCTTCAGATAACAGTACAAGCTGTTCAGCCTCTGCTGCTCTGTGATTTCTGTGCTGTAGCAACATTGGAGAAGCCTTGCAAGACACGAGAAGACAGCTCGTAGAAGCTCTTGTGCTGGAATATTTGTTTTATTCTTAGTATTTCAGCAGTGAGGTATTTTTCTAGATCGTTAGAAACCATAGATTTTTATTGGATTGCTGGAGTGTATGATTAAGTTTTGTTTTATGCTTAAAATGGCACACACAGAGATGGATACAAACACTGTTAGATCAAGTTAAGCCACACTTCAAAGAACATCTGCATTTTTGTCTATGCAAGTTGCCACATGATGTCACTATTGTAAAAGTGATTGCATTGTATTAATCAAAGTAGTCGCTCTGGCTGTTGTTCTGTTCAAATTCAATTTTAGTATTTTTCCTGGCCGTTTTCCAGTTCCACATTAAGATTAAGATCTCTGTATCAAAATAACTTGTTACTCAATTGCTCTTTTAAATTAGATTACCTATTTCTTCAGCAATCTTTTGAGAGGGAACTATAGAGTCATGATGGTAATAAGGATAGAGTTCTCTAAAATGCCCTGTGGATACAAAATGTACAAGAACATGGAATGGGTAGGGCATTTCTGATCACTCATTAGGGAGAAGCTAATGTAACGTACCATTGATTCTTCCCCCCAGGATGATCGCTCGCTGATAAACCTGCACCTCATGCACACCAGCTACTTCCTGTTTGTGATGGTGATCACAATGTTCTGCTATGCAGTCATCAAGGGACGGCCAGGCAAAGTACGGCAAAACAACGCTGACTTCTGCCCTGAAAAGGTATCTCCCTCCCGTGGCCACCAGCGTGGCCCAGCTAAGCCATCATTTCAAGTATACCTTGTCAAAGCAGGTTTGGTAGCTCATATTTACAGCTTGCGGCATTCCAGGTGGATGCCTGCTACAGTAAAGCAGTGCATTCTTCAGATGCTTCTGTGTTGTGTAATCCATTAGCCTGTTGTTCTGTTCACCATTTGCCCAGCATTTCATTCATGTCAGAAAGTGGTAATGTCTCAAGCCCTCTATTGTACCTATGATACCTATACCTATCACTCGTACAGAAATATTAAATATTAATTTTGTGATTATGCGTGTTTATTGCACCCCAGTTAAATGTCTTTTTTCCTTTTAGGTGGCCTTGTCAGAAGGATAAGGGGCATTAAAGATCAATAACTTAACTGAACCTTAAATGCTAAGGAAAAACAAAACAAGAACTGATTTTACTAGTTGCCTACTGAACCCAGAAAAGGGTGCAAAGCTCTGTGAATGCATTTCTCTGCAATGTTGGGTCACTCCAACCAAAGACATTTTAAGTGCCTGTATCTACTGTGTAAATATTTGTAGGATTCTTTAACTCAGTACAGAAGCAGTCAGCCTGAGCCCTCGTGCCATCCGTGATGAAGCCTGACGCAATATAGGAGAAAGCCGAGGATGCTGCAAGGGGACGAATGGGAATTGCACTTGAACCTAGTATCAACCTTGTCGCATTGTCGCCCGCATCCAACATCTGAATTCGCATCCTCCAATCTCGGAGACTCCCGCTCCTGCCTGGCGCCATGTCTTGTGCTAATTGCAAAGCCGCCTTTGGATTTCTCGAAGACGACTGCTTGAATTTATGCGGTCACACTCGGCTCAGAATTTTCCTCAACCTGTACCCTCTATCCCTCTTCCTCCCCAAGTGTCTTCATGGTCATTTGCTCTGTTTTTTTTTTTTTTTTTTTACTTCCGTCCCCCTTGGTTTGTCGAAAGCGCTATATTGGTCCGCCTCTAGTCACCGTTTGAAAAAAGACAGCAGGCTGAGCTGAAGAATCCAAGATGTCTGAGGCCTGACCCCACCAGTCTGTGGAAGCTGTTTTTCAGCATGCTGAGAAGCCTAGGCTTAGGGCCTAACTCACTCAGACCTGTACTTTGAGCAGAAGGCTGGCTGGCTTGTTGTGAGATTGGCCCCCCTGCACGACCAAGAGAAACACACTGACCCTGTCTGGCCTCTTAACCTTTCCGCTCCGTTCTGACTCCCCCAATGGAAGATCTACCTGGAAAATCACTATTATAGGTCCACACTCCCGAGCGCTGTCAGAATACAGCCACGCACTTGTCCCTAACTTCATTTCCCTCACTTGCGCGTTCTTCCAAACAACTGTGTGCTGTGCAAATTCAAGCTTGTGTGGCGGAACTGTTAACACACCTTTTGTGGAAAAGAATGCAGGACATGAACTGTACATTTGCGTTTCCATGTGTGAGCACACTAATGCCTGGTTGGGAGTTGAAAGCGTATTTCATTGTTGATTCTGTTCTTGGTGTTTGGTATCATTTTTATTTTCTTTTTTTTTTTCCCGAATCTTTTTCCTCCTTTCATGATTGGGTTTGTGTTTGACCCTGGTGAAGTGTATTGTGTATGAAGAATGAAAAGAATGAAACAGTTCACTGGTAATGATTGATCAGTTTTGATTTTACCTCCTTTTTGTTTTTACAGGTATACTTACTGAATTGAATGTATGCTTTTTTTTCCAAGATACAGCAACATTGCTTTGCTGCAGTGTAAACCATTCTTATGGGCAAAGTTTGTTAATCAGAAGTGTATTATTTCCAGTTATTTCCAATCAGCGTGAAATGAGATGTAATATTTTAATTATTTGATTATGCTTGAGTTTCTTTTTTTAATTTTGGGAAGCGATTGTCTTGTTTGTTTTTAAGCATTGATGTACAGCACATCATGTCATCCGATTGTTTCTTGCACCAGTTAACTCGCTTTCTTTCATACAACCAGGTTTTTTTTTTCCCAGTCATTTCCTTGTGAGCCTCACAGCAATGACACATCCCTACCTTTTGGATTTCAGTTAAAAATGAATTTGATTTCTGTCCCGCTGTCTGAAAGAAAAATGAATTCTTGCAGTAAAAATGCATCAGGTCCTCCTTTAGAAGTAGACATTTGTCTGCAGACAGACCGTGTAGGTTTTCCACTAAATCGATATCTTCTTTGGTGCTGGGATGATTTGTGCCCTGCTATAAGTTTTGAATGAGCGTTATCTGGGGGACATATTAAAAAATGCAGTGTTTCCTGGTTTCATTCTGCTGGTTCCCCATCCTGTTTGTGTCATATCACCATGGAGATATCAGTTTTTGGATCCACCCATCCTTGGCCCAGAGTTAGTAGTCTGGATAACAGATAATCTTGAAAAACCAATATATTTTACTTGCTAGCAGTTCTGTCTTTTTAGGAATTCATATTCGCAACAGTCTTGTGGAATAAAAAGCAGCTGTAGTTCAGAAATGGCAATGCGTCCTTTACATGTAAGAGTATGAGCAGTATCAAGTATTCATAAAGCAAACAAAGATGCTTTGAAGGAGGTGAAAGCCAAATGATTCCTTCTCATGCTTTCAGTTAATCAGACAGATCATTTACATGCTAGCTAACCACCTGCAGACCGTTTGGCCTTTGTGCTGGTTTGTCTTGCATCTCAGATTAGACCTCTTGTTTTAGCTTGTCTGTTTAGTTTCAATGGCCATATTACAGTTGCCTTAATATAGCTAAATTTATTTTTTTAAGAGCACTGTTATTTACTTACTGTCTTTCCCTTCCCTGTTAATTTTGTTTTGATGTGATTATTGTGAAACCAATTCTGTTATACTGTGCATTAATTTAGGTGGACCAAAACAGAGAGTGTTCACTTGTCTTTCTGTGGTTTACACATGCTAGAGCTGGACAGACTCTGTTCCCATACATCACCTTTGCCGTTCAGAACCATCGGGGCCAGACATCTGCCGATGGTACATATCAGAGTTAATTTGCCCAAGGCATCCCTGGGTCCTCTCTAGTCATATCCATTAATGTGTTAGCCAAACCTTGGGCCTTTGGTCTGGTGTGTGTATTAGCCATAGGATAGATGAGTGTAATCTGTCTCATCAGGAAATCTGTCTGCTTCAGGATGGTTGCTTATATGGAGGCAATGAAAATGAATTGAGAAGTGAGACTGGCACACACATTCCAATTTATTACAGTGTCCTTATCCATGCCCTCATTAAAACTATATCTCTGAGCCATTGCAGATGTTTAGACTTTAAAAACAGACCCTTACATTCTGAGTAATTAATTAGATCATTGACAGCTGAAACAGTAGGACTGTAACTTACACACATGTATGCGTGATGAACAGAAGTTCAACAGCGTTCATCTTGTGTAGAACTGGAGGACATAAATTATTCATGTATTTCTGTCATAAACTGACATTGTAACATTGTAACTCTTTTGAACAGGGTAACTGTTGGCCACAATTTGCCCTTTGTTTCTTCGAGCGACCCATTAATTCTGTGCCTTGTGCACTGACCACCTGTGTCAACCCTGTAAATAGCTCTTGCATTTAGGAATGCAATGACGAAGGTCACTTAAAGTGACCAAAATGTGACTTTCTTTCGTAAAACAGCTGTAAATTCTCTAAGCTGAAATAAACATGTCCTCTGTTATTGTACCTTGTATGTGTTCAGATCCACATTTCCTGATATTGTTCTTATAAGTGAAATTTCTCTCCACAGCTCAATAGAAAGAGCAACATACATGCAGTGCTTTGCAATTTTTCTACAATTTATGATTGCCACTCTAGTCTTGTCACACACATTGGTTATTGTTTAATGAATCTGTGGAAGAATGCTTGCAAAAGCTGATGACTACTTTGAAAGTAATGCATCTGTGCAGGTGGCCATTTTGCAAAGCAGTATCTACAGTAACCATTTGTCTTAAGTCTTAATTTAGCATCACTGTTGTTTATTATACTGAGGTGGGAACATTTGCCACAGTGAGATACCAGTATACACAGGGCACTCATATTTTAATGCAGATATTCCAAAGTGCAAAGTTACCAGTAGAAGCATATTTTTCCCTGCCTGAAATTTAAAAAATTGTTTTGCAGCCAGGATTGTTCTGTAGGACTGAATTGCTGCGTAATGACAAGTCTTATAATTAGGTCCATTTTGACAAATTGTTATTGAGCCACAATAACTCCCCTGTTTAAAAAGTACATAATAAATTAATATTTCAGATGTGCATGCCAATCCAAGCCAAAGTAGTCCATTTTAAAATCTTGAATTTCAAATTGCACAGATTTATTAGAATGCTTAAGATGTTGAGAAGTAATATCCTGCACATTTTTTTTAAATCCCCACCTTCATTCACAAGTCACAAGTCATGATTGTGTTTGCAAGGTTTCAGTTAAAGGAGTGTTGTTGAGTGTGTGTTCATCTTCAGCAGAGGATTGTCTTTTTGTAAAACCACAGCGCTGTGTGTTGAAATCTGCTGTCTGATACATGTTTCCAGCACTATACTACAATTTCACCTGTGTGTGTTTTAATGCTTGATTAGTGTGAAATGAAAGCCAGGGGAAAGTTTCTGAATATATTTGCACTTCGAACCCTTTCTGATTTTACCATGACTGTCTCTAAAATGGTTACAGTAATTGAAGTGGGTCTGGAGTAGATGGAAGGAAGATGTGATCTTAAGCAGCATTATGACCTGTGTGCTAGGTCATAATAACTTCTGCACCATTGTAAAGTCAACAATCAATTGATCATGGTGTGTAATGAATGGGGCACTGGTGTGGCATAGCTGTTAAGGATTGGAGTTGTAATCAGAGGTACAAGTACAGTTCCTGGGGAAGCTCAGTTGCTTTTCCCTTGAAGAAAATATTTGACCTGAATTGCTAAAATAAATATCAATCTATACATATTGGTAAAGGATAAAATTATCACATCTGTTAAACAAATAAGTAACATGGTATAATGTTTCAAAACTAATCAGCTGTGGCTGGTTTCAAGTCTCGACTCACCAATACAAAATTCAAATGTAGTTTTCATATATTCAGTGAAACAGGCAGCAGGTGACAACCTTGGTTCAGATTGCTTAGAGGACTGTTTGGACTGTATCATACTGAATGAGTGTGTGATAATCGACTCCTGGGATGATGTTTTTAGTGCGGATCATATTGATCTGCCCCTCTCCTTCCAGTTTGATTTAAGCCTTTGTGCACATGGTGTCTGAATGAGGATGGGTGAGAGTTTGCTGGTGTTCCGCTATGTTCCTTTGTACTGTAGTTCACGGGTCTGTGAAGAGAACCTCAGCCCGTTACCCTGTCTTGCTGGAGGGCGCGAGAGCGCTGCCATAGCAGTTCTTTCACTTGTCTTGTTGCATGATTGTAAATGTTAATAACAGCTGATCAGTTCGTATGATGACAATCCCACTGTTTCTGTGCTGTTTGTAAAATAGGCCTTTGCTTTGCTGAATAAACTTAAAAAGAAAACAATTGTTGGCTGTGGTGAAAAACTTGATTTAAACTGTTCAGGAATATATGAAGTGTAAAACCTTACATTTCCATAAAGTAAGCGGTGTTGAAACTTTTAAGTAACTAGGTCTCTCCTCCTGGTACTCATCGCCACACACACTTTTTGTTCATGCGAAGATCCTTTTATTTCATGAGAATTTTGACTTTAGATATCCACACAAAAAGAACAGTCAAGCCGGTCTGTTTTAGCTACTTTAGCTACTGTTAGCGCTTTATTGTCATTGTTCAGGACAGCTGTAATTTTGTTGTCCTGAACAATGACAATAAAGCTCTCTTATGTCTCTCATGTCTCTCTAAGGCTGGGCAGTGGGGTAGGGCTCTTATTGCCTTGAATCCAGGCCATTGACAGGTTTAAATTACACGGCCACTGGCTTGGAGAGGAAGAGGGCCTATCAGGGCTGCTTTGTGTTCTTGGCCATCTGTGCGTGGCTAATTCTATTTTCAGTCAATAATGAATTCTATGGTTGCCTGAGCTGGTTACCTTAGGTACGGGGACCCTGACATTTTCACAGGATTCGTCGATTCCCCTGGATTTGAATCGCAGCAACAGGCAGCTCAGGTCACTGGCTGTCTTGATTAACAGCAGGTGTACAGAACAAACTCAATTCTGGAAAGGTATATTGCATGAACAGGTGTGTCTGTGATACCCAATCCCCCCTCTCCCCAACCCCAAGCAGTCTTGGCTGCTTATAAGATGCTAATTTCCTTGAATGTCTTTTCCATCGCCTCTTCCCTTTTTATCTTTTCACGTTGCTTTAGAGCTGAACAGGATGTATCAAGTACTGTATTCCACGTGTTCTAGTGGCAGCAATACTACTTGGAAGTCCATAATCCTAGCCAACTTTTGCCACATCACAGTTGCTACACTGCGTAGTAACAACAGGCCTTCCTTCAGAAAGCAACAGAAGCTGGTCAGATGGCAATTACACGTTTCAAAGGTTTCACATTTAGGTATTTGAAGTCAACACAAAGTGCTGTGAGCACACAGACATCAAAATGGTGTAATAATAGTTTCATCCAAATATTGGCATTATTCCCCCTTTGAATTGTGTTAATCATGATATTTTATTGGGTGTGTAATGAAGACCGCCCAGATATAAATAAAACAACAATAAAAAGAACAATGAGACATAAGTTTGCTATCATCACCATGGTGTGAATGATGTACTACTTTGTACATGGGGAAATTCATTTCAGTGACTAAAGAGTGGAAACCCCCTATTATTTTCTCGGGTTATAATCATTGTATATTCACTCTCATTTTGTGTACCAATTTCTACAGTGAACTGTTAAGACAAACATTGCGTTAATATCAAGTGTCATTGGAATTCAAATCACAACTGAAGGCGTGAGTGTCATCCTGTCTTATAGGTTAAATGCCATTCGTCAATGGTTGTTGTGCTTGCTTTGTTTCCGGAACTACGCAGTTGCGCGCTATTCAATCAAATATGCTAATAAGGTTATTCGAATTAAGCAGTTTAAACGCAACGTCGCGTGACTTGCGCTGAATTGTGAAATCTGGCAAAGCAAATTACAAGGCAAGTCAATAGTGGTCATCAAACTGAATTAAGAAAAGTGGCTTCGCTTTCTAGAGGCCCAGGACTGTGTACGCGCCACTTTAGTTTACACATGATCTGTCTACCAACTTTGCGGTCGCGCAACAGAAAGAGTTTACTTGATAAAAAGGTACCGTACCGCCTCTTTGAAAGGAAAACCGAGAGGTGAGTGTATTTGCAATAATCATGTATTGTTATATTTCAAAACCCAACTTAGTGCCAGCAGGCTTCGCTATATCCTGCTCGCCAACGACGATGATTTTGTGAAAATTTCAAATTAGTTTACTTTTGACACATTGCTGGCGTAACCGAATTGAGATGAAACACTATGCTGGACAATAATTAAACGCATAATAACATTGTGTGCCCTTAAAGGCATGAGAGAAGCTAGCTGTACACTTGAAATTTTGGTAGTTTGTGTCTGCTTTAGCTGTGGTTACTGTAAGCATATTAAAAACTGTGTATGGCTACCTCTTTTTTTCCAAGGAGGTGTGATGTCATGTAAGCTCCTTGGATATTTGATTATTAAATATCAGGCTGTTTGGTAAACACTACTTCCAGATTAGATGCATTGTCTGAAGTTGCCAAGAGACCTGTGAAAAGAATATGCATAATACCTCTCTTGTCATATTGATCAAGGAGGGCTGATTGCTTTCTTAATGAATGATTTCTCATAGATGTGTTGCTAGATTGTTTATTAGTTGTCATGCAGCTGGACTTGGATTATTATTATTTATTCAACCAGGAAATGGTCTCACTGGGGTTTAAAATCACTTTTCCAAAAGACTCCAGGCAAAAAAGCAGCCCACATAGTCACATGTATAATTTACAATGGTAAATGAAAATAAACAGCAGTTGAGCAATAAATGTGATTTTACCTTTGAAATCTTAGCATTTCTTACCTCAGCCATGACAGTAGTCATTCACATCATGAAATGCCAATCATAGCATGTTTATAGTTGTGCAGTTGTTGACATCAAGCCGTGAAGATTTCTCTAGACGCTAACGGAGGATGTGCAAGTGAATAAATGAGTTCAGTGAAATTCAGAGTAACGGGAACTTTAAATTTGTCTGATGCCAGGTTTAGCCTATCTCAGCTAATGATCCTTGATAAGAGATATCTCATTGTAATTGAGACTGCTTATATATTAGAAAGAGAAGTGAAGAGACTCTTTCAAGGCAGATGAGGATCTGCAACATCAATCACAATCTGAAAGGCTTTTGTAAATTCAGCTTTTAATGCAAGTCATTCAAGTTGCTTAGAAATAGTTTCTGATTTTAAAGCATGCGTGTGGAGTTTAGTTTTAGAATAAAATGCCAGCTATATCTCCAGTAAAACCATAATATCAGCCTTGATCATACCTTATTTTTGAAACAAGGCTTCAAATGCATAAATCCACGACCAGATTTATTTTTGAAATTGGACAGGATGGTTAAACACCTCATTGTATAGCCTCTGTATCTGGACTAGTTTGAACATTTCTGGATGCTGTCAACAACATGAAGTAACACTGCAACGAGACATTAAAGTTTAGAGCTTTTGTGTAACGAGTCCCTTTTGAAATCAGTGTTATTTATAAAGAGAATTTAAGAGTTCTTATTTAATAGATTTTGAAAACATGGCAAATTCACAGGAGTGTTCACCCTGGGTTGCAGGAGTTAGTTGTGTTGATTTTGAGCAGTCGATAAGGAACTGCGTGGGGCACAATGGCATGTTTGTATTAATCACACAGCTTCAGGCCTGAAATATCCCAATATGAGAACCCATAGAACACAAATTTTGAGGCAAACTGACAATTAAATTGTGGGTATGGAAAAAAGCAGCTATCCGCCTTAGATCCTGTGTTGAAACAGATGCAATCTGTGGGGCTAAGTATGCTGGCTCCAGAAAGCACCAGAGTTGATATTCCAGCTCAGGGCTCAGATCAGGGAGTGTGCATGTGCTAGGTCGAAGCCTCCAAGCTTCAAAATGTAATTTTCCATTTGCCTCCAGCAGTTTGTTTCAGACAAAGCCCAGGCAAAGTCCATGCATTGGACTCAAACTTGTATAACAAACACCAAATGCTGACAAGAGACAGACAGATAAATATCACAGCCTCAAACAATAAACTGACTTGCTGCCATGTTGGCAGAGAACTTTATAAATAAAACACAGGATGAAAAGTTTGTGAACAAACATTAATATTTTTGGCACTGTAGTATTTGCACGCAGGTTGCAAAATTTTCCTTTACACACAATTGGGTGCTTCTTGTAGATCATCATAAGGTGGGCAGTTATTTTACAAAAATACCTGTATGGCTTTGTCTGTGTATGATTCTAGAATACCCTGTGATTAAGCCAATGATTTTCACGCGTTGGTGTCCTTCAAGGTAAGTAACATTTCTACAATGCTGGATCCTTAAGGATTACTTTTACCATCCCTAGCTGCATGAAACAGGTAGCAAGGAATGAATGAATGGAGGAATGAATTGAGGAATGACCTCACCTTTAAACATTTGATGTCCGATTGAATTATTTCATTGAATCCTCAAATCATAAACTAGTCTAAATAAGTAATAAGTAATTACATAGAATACAAAAGTAGTGCAAGCTTTATCTGGTTTATTTATATGGTAAATAGTATGGTTTTTATTTCTGATTATTTTCAGTATTTGTGTGTAAGAACCATTGAATGGTAATCATAAAATAGTTATATATATATATATATAGTTGGCAACAGTGCTGCTGGGTGAAATTACTTGAGGAGAACTATACTCATGAGCCAGAATGGCCACAGGGGGGATGACCTAGTCACATAAATGAACACCACTGGCTAAAAATATCATGCAAAATGAGTCACCCAGTCTATTGTAAAACAACGGGCCACAAATTTTGTAAATGTCATCAAGTACAGGTAAAGAGTGCCGCGGTTTCAACTTCACTGGTTTTACAGTACTGAATCGTGACACTCTATCTCACAAGTGTTGGAGAGCAGGAAAGAAGTGTACTGCTGGTGAAGCAGACCTTTTGTTTTACCCCAGGCTCTGTAACCAGACCGACGCTGAGTGAGGCTTTGCACAGAGAGAGAGGGAGAGTAGAGGGAGAGGGAAAGCACGTGGTTATTGCAGATTCTGGGGGGGGAAAGTCGACAGCAGATGACCTCAGCCATTCGCTTATCCACAGAACCAAGGTAAGGAGAGGGGGAGGGAGGGATGGTGGGAGGACCGATTAAATGGCTGCTTGGCTGTTTGCTCAGGGGAAAGGAAGCTCTCTTTAAGCTGGCCTCAAAAGAAAGCGATAGGCAGAGGGAGCCGCGGGCATCCCTTGTGTGCTGTCTTGGAGCTGGACGCTGCGGCGCTGTGGAGCTAAACATTCTGGGGTGTTTTTTCAGACCCTTTTCCAGAACTGACCTGAAAGCTCCGTGCCAGTTACTTGTAAAGGAGCTCCTGGAGCAGCTGTGGGACTAAGAGTGCAGCTCCTGAACAGGAGGCTCTCTCACCATCTCTGCACCATTAAACCTGCAAAGGTAGGAGCAGTGATTGCTGAGCAGTTAAAAGTTTTGACAGCACTTGATTTGAAACAGTTTTTGAAATTAAACTGTTAACTGTTTTTTTGTAAGAGCAGGTGTAAGACACCTCATATGCACATACATTGTTCTTAAGTGTTTCAGCTTGGAATCATTTCAACTAGTTTAGGTCTGTAAAAAATGAATACATTCACAGTACATGTCTTCCTCGATGCTGCAATATTTTTATCTTTTCCTCAGAAACTGCAGACGCTTTCTTCCTTTAGTTTTCAGTTTATCCTCTCCAATATTTGACACCATTCCAATGTTGCTGAGTTATCTATTAATACTGTAATTATGAACACTAACACTGGAGCAGGTTTGCATTACATACAGCCCTTACAGTTAATCATACTACAGTTTTAAGCATGGTACTTTGGTTCTTCTATTATACTCTTGCTACAGAAGTTACTTAAATATGTGGTAAACACATGGGTTGACATAAAGTGTACATAAAGTGTGGTACACATTCAGGTTATTTAGATTAGAGAATGGCTGCGTTGGTGTTGCTTAGTGCATCATTCAGTGACGTGTGTCCGTTGTGCCGTGAGCTGTAAAGAATGAAAAAGGCCCACTTTGGGGTCATTCTTCCAGAGAGCACTTTGTGCAGGAAGGGGAGCCTGTGCAAAACAAGACAAGCGTCACTGTTTTAACCAACATTAGAAGGCTTAATTTAGCTTTCTGCTTTCTCCACCGGTGCAACAAGCACACCTTAGTGAAAGTCTAAGTTTGAAGTAATGAATAGAGTACCCGCAAGAATATTCCATAGGCCTCACACGTTAATCAGATAAAACAGAACCCTGCACTAGGGCTTTTTAATCCATTCATACATTATTTGTTGACAGTCATTGCAGTAAAAGCAACAGAATCAAAAGAGAAATCTCTGAAAGAAAATTAAGAATATTTGAATTGTTCATTTGTGCCTGTAACAACATAATTATGATGTTACTTTATCCTTCCTAGTTCAATTCATTATATTCACCTCAAAATATTTTTCCTGCGATTAATGTGGATAGATTTATAGAATGGACCAAAATGCCACTTATCTTAAATTTTATTTATATTGTCACATAGTTTTTCCTGTTAGAACCACCTGTTGGCCACAAGGAAATTCAGGTGGTTTAGTACATTTGTACTAATTATTCCTGAAATTTGCCTCAACAGTGACAACAAAATCCATTAAAATGGGATGCGCACAAATTAGCCTCTGCATTGCAACAAAGATAATAGTCAATAGTAATCGTATCAGCGTGTAGTCCCTGCATTTACCATATGATCCTGCTTTGTCTTCGCCACCTTAATTCCAAGTCACTCACAGCTGCCTGTTGAGGAACAGGATGTTTCAGGGGGAATTGTTTTCTTGTCACGTGACCAGCTTGTCAGGCAGTCAGTGAACTACAAACAGAAAGCTCTGACCGAGCAAGTCCCTCTTTTGTTCATTTGGTTTTCCTTTTTCCAGTTGTTTCAAAACTTGGCCCACAGAAACATCACTTTCATATTGCTCCTCGCAGACGGGAGGAATACAAGGTAAATGCTTTCTTGTCTCTTATAGTCTGTTTGCCTAGTATACACTGGCTTTTGTGTGGCTTAAACCTGTACAGTGTAACATGAACTGGAGCCAAGATGCATCACATGCTTTGCAGAGACATGTTGATTGGCCAGTGCTGCAGCTCTGTTACTGTATGTAATGGCAACCAGTGCTGGTCTTTGATTTGAGAGTTGAATGAATCTGGCATTGTGTGGCATGATGGCTTTGGCAGTGGGACTCTCTGCACGTGGCTACATCGTTTCCCTGGACATTTCTTCTGTTTGTGACATGCCATATAACATCAAGTTATATAACAGCAAGAACAGCATATAACAGCAAGTTTAAAATGTCTGTCTTGTCTGAGTGAGTCTCTCTCCTCTGGAGAAAACTTGCCAACTCAGTTCTGAAGGGAGTTTGAAATTGAATCTTTGAAACTGTCTGTTTGGTGCACTGCCAGTGAAAATGTGAGTCAAGAACAGAGAAAATGTTATTTGATTTGAAAAATTGATTGTCTGTTTGTCAGTGTTTCTGTGGAATTGAATTGTCAGGATTAATGGAGGGAACTGTATTGAGATATGTATAAAAAATGCAAACAAGTCACCCTCCTCTGGGCAGGTGACAGAAAGTTTGCACTGATTTATAGTTACGGGACAGCATCATATTACAACATTACCACTAGCTTGGATGTTCATACTCCTTTTCTCATCTCCTTTATACCTAATTATTTTTTATGATTGTTCATTTGTGATTTTGTTCAGAATGAAGCAGTAGCAAGTACAGTCTAAATATTTCATTTTCCTGTAGTTAACAAGTGAAAGTGGTTAAAGTGGTCAACACATTTCACTTCTTTTAGTAACAGTGGTATTTTGTTCATCATGTCAGGCCAAATAAATGTTATTTATGGTGAACTTAATAAAGAGTTGCACCTGTGTGGCAGGACACAGTTTAATGAATCTTCTGTGTTTGGTTAAGGGGCAGCTAATGGAGTCAGCTGTGCTTGAACCCACAATGTGAGAGCTGAGTAAAGGACGTCAGGCTGGTTGGAAATGTAAATAGAGTTAATTGCCTGGCTGTAAATGAACAGATTACGTGTTTTGCCTTGTGGTGATATGGCAGTCATTACATCCATTTGGCTTTATGGACCCAATTTATTAATAGGAGACAAATAAATCTAAAAGTGCAGTAAATAAAGAATGGAAATTGGATGATGTATAGTGTAGTCACAGGGGAGCCAACTTGACCTTTAAGCTCTAACATGACTCACTGAGGAGATCAGCCTGATAACATGGGGACATGATTCAATATAAACCATTGCACTTCGTCCTTAGCTTTTATCAACAAATTTAAGTAAGCTTTAGGTTTCTGTCGTGTCTTATACAACGTTTATCAATAGCTGGTATAAATTCTCAAATCAGGGTTAAGTGCATTGCTGTTAGAGTAGAGTGTGTGAGACGTGACATGGAGATTTTGTATATACGCAGGTAACAAAGATGAAGGACTAGCTGCAACAATATGCGGCCAATGTCTAAAGCAAAGTATGTGTGGAATTGAACTTACAAAAACATACACTCACATATGGTCATAATAGCATGTATATTTTTTGGATTAAAATGTATTATTATTATGTTTATTATTTCACTTATTTTGGCAGTTTCACAGAGCTTGTAGATTTGAGCACAGCAAAATGACTTTTTATGCCATGATGGTTTTGGATATCATTAAACAAACAGTCTTTATTAATTTATCTCTATATATTCATACATTTCTTTTTCTGTCTCTCGGCTTGCTTTTTTGAGTAAGAAGTGCATCCTCCAAGAATACTGTGCAACTGTGAAATGCTGAAGAATGGAAAGTTGTATATGTACTGGGGCAGGTCAGGTTTGACGACTGAATGCAACGGTAGCCAGAGAACAGCGAAATGGATGACTCATTGTTGATGTCTGAGTGAAGTGGGGAAGAGGCAGCTGTTTGAGTGGGGTACTTCTACCAGGGTATATTCAGTCTAAACACATTATTGTATATAAACCAGAGTGATGGGGACATTTGGATGTGGGCTTTCACTTTAATTTCCCCTTTGATCTATGATGTTTGTTATAATGGAGGTTCTGTTTCTACACCATATATCCCAGTGCTGTGTCAGTGCACAGCAGATGTCGTCCTTCATTTGGTTTTATCAGATCATCAAAAGACAAATACAAGCAGAACAAGTAAGAATGTTTCTTTTTCTTTTTATCGTCCCCTTTTGATATTGTTCTCCATGAAAATGGAACCAGTTTTTTCCCCCATGCGGCATCTGTTGCTGCCACTGCCAGTTTAAGAGGTGGTATTTGTTCAGTGCAGATCTGGGCTTTGTCTGGGACTGAGAAACAAACGGCTTGGGCTGCACAGCGGTCTGTGGCCCAAGGCGTCGGGCAGTATCCAAGCTGTCACCGGGAAACCGGCATTGTTTTTCAGCTTTTGGCCAGAGGAAACACTCAGGTTTATTGTTAATTAGCCCTTGCTGTCCGCCTGGGCTACAAGGCCAGGAAAGGAGCTGGAGCAAAGCTGGCTTGATCTGACAGACAGTGCGATCGATTTTCCCCTCTGCAGCGGTGCAGGGCCTGACAGTGCCCTCTCTGGAAGCATGATTCAGAGACTGAGCTAGTCATTTCCTCCCGCTTACAGAAGGAGGGGCAGAGTGACAATGTCGACGTGAGTGCACGGAAAGAAACTTTGCCCTGACGATCGTTTAGTTTCTGTTGTTGTGATCACTTCATTCAGTCCTAAATGAATTATATTTGATGCATCAATTTGACATATATCTAGAGTCCCCAGAGTTCCTACATGGATGTCTGTTCTGTCTTACGTCTACGCAAAAACAACTGCTTTTACTGTGACATTATCATGGATAGCAGTCAAATATGAACCTTTGGTCACATGAAAATGAGACAAGCCCTTATTATCAAATCAATACCCAAGGGTATTGGTTATACCTTGGGTATTGATTTGATAAGGGCTTGGCCTGAAATTATTCACCATGGGAACACTCTTACATGTATGTGTAAAATATGATGGCTCAGAGCTTTGTCCTCAATTGTGAGTAGAGAAGTCATTTCTTCAGCAATGGTTAGATATACACCACATTCAGTTTGGCAGTCACTGGCATGAATGGAAAAATGTTGTGAAGGAAATTGGTCAAAGAAATATTTGGCTAAATGTGTTACGGAAGAACTAAGATTAAAACTGGTTCTGTGTCTTGTTCATTCTAGAGAAATGTAAGCTAAGTATCTTTTTAGTACTCGTCTAATATATTAGTAAACATGATTTTGCTTTCATTAAAGTAGTTGCTTTTTCCATATGGCATTTATGGCCATATTGTAAATCTATTCATTATAAACAGTAATTTTGTAAGTTTCATCAAATTCATAAACAATAAACTAATTTGGCACTGGTGCAACTTTTTTCCTCTAGTCTTTTACAAATCAGCAAAGCATAACAAAGCGTCAAAGGCATGCATGCAATTTATTGCAGCTGGTAAAATAGTGATCGGTCTTGCAGTTTATAATTCACTTTTATTT
Source organism: Megalops cyprinoides (assembly GCF_013368585.1). Classification (NCBI taxonomy): domain Eukaryota; kingdom Metazoa; phylum Chordata; class Actinopteri; order Elopiformes; family Megalopidae; genus Megalops; species Megalops cyprinoides. The sequence continues at coordinate 10,443,659 of NC_050585.1, read as the reverse complement.
ACTACCTGAATGATAAATGGCCAGTAGCACAAGCAGTAAAATGAAATGGAAATAAATGGACAATAAACCAATCATTGAACTTTGCGAATGAAAGAATAATGATTGTTTTATTACACTATTTATACATTTAAGGTCATGGTTTGGGAGTAATGTTGCTGATGTCTACAGGCCTTACAGAAGCCCTGGGCATCTTCAGGGATGACAGAAGCCATGTTTGGAAATGCAGCTGAACAGTGGGTCTGCCCCAATGACAGACAGCTAGCACTTCGAGCAAAGTAAGTACAGGCTCCCCTTACATTCAGCTAATGTATCTGATCATTTCAGTGAATAAACTGCGAACAACCGCTTCCGGTATCCATCAATGAGTTTCTTACAATGCTCTGCTGGAATTTTAGACCATTCTTCTTTGGCAAACTGCTCCAGCTCCCTGAGATTTGAAGGGTGCCTTCTCCAAACTGCCATTTTCAGATCTCTCCACAAGTGTTCTATGGGATTCAGGTCTGGACTCATTGCTGGCCACTTTAGAAGTCTCCAGTGCTTTCCCTCAAACCATTTTCTAGTGCTTTTTGAAGTGTGCTTTGGGTCATTGTCCTGCTGGAAGACCCATGACCTCTGAGGGAGACCCAGCTTTCTCACACTGGGCCCTACATTACGCTGCAAAATTTGTTGGTAGTCTTCAGACTTCATAATGCCATGCACACGGTCAAGCAGTCCAGTGCCAGAGGCAGCAAAGCAACCCCAAAACATCAGGGAACCTCTGCCATGTTTGACTGTGGGGACCGTGTTCTTTTCTTTGAAGGCCTCGTTTTTTTTCCTGTAAACTCTATGTTGATGCCTTTTCCCAAAAAGCTCTACTTTTGTCTCATCTGACCAGAGAACATTCTTCCAAAATGTTTTTGGCTTTCTCAGGTAAGTTTTAGCAAACTCCAGCCTGGCTTTTTTATGTCTCTGGGTCAGAAGTGGAGTCTTCCTGGGTATCCTACCATAGAGTCCCTTTTCATTCAGACACCGACGGATAGTACGGGTTGACACTGTTGTACCCTCGGACTGCAGGACAGCTTGAACTTGTCTGGATGTTAGTCGAGGTTCTTTATCCACCATCCGCACAATCTTTCGTTGAAATCTCTCGTCAATTTTTCTTTTCCGTCCACATCTAGGGAGGTTAGCCACAGTGCCATGGGCTTTAAACCTATTAATGACACTGCGCACGGTAGACACAGGAACATTCAGGTCTTTGGAGATGGACTTGTAGCCTTGAGATTGCCCATGCTTCCTCACAATTTTGCTTCTCAAGTCCTCAGACAGTTCTTTGGTCTTCTTTCTTTTCTCCATGTGTGAGGTTTGTAGTTTTGTAACCCTCAGTTGCAGTAAGAAATTATAATTTGCAGTGTTTGTTTAGCAAACACAAATGGATTGGTGTTAACCAATGTTCTTTTAAATGAAATGCTCCCTTTGCACCCCTTTATTCACAATACTACACATCCCTTCAATCAAAACTGCTAATGTCTTCTGATAATCTAATCGGGCTCATATAAATTGACTGTATATTTAAAAGTTGGATTCCCTCTTCAAAAAAGGCAATTAAAAATATTGTACCCAACAACGCGCGAGAAAGGGGTCTATAGTTAGCATTAGTATGCATTTTTGACTAAGTTTTTAAATGTTTGTCATGTTGTCTGTGTAGCAGCTCACTAATTTAGTAATTTAGTAATGATTAATAGGATTGACAGTTGATTGATTAATTACATAGTTCAAGCCAGGAAGTGGCGATGGCTTGTATACCTTTATTTTATCACTGATTATGCTCCATAAGAAAGGCGTAGACCTGTGCCTGTGTGTAATAAGTGCAGGAGTCAGTAAAGCTTTAGAAACACTGTACTATTCCCAAGTGTGTTTGGAATCTGTTTGGATGTGAGCTCTGCTATAGGACTGCTCTAGTACTGATCCGAGGGCGATCCGACCTCAGTGAGGCAAACTCGGAGGCGCCTCAGGGTGAAACCCCAGTGTGACCGTTTGCTGCCTACAGCAGCCGTGAACGTTACGGCTTGAGCTTTTTCGGCTTGGCTGTCGCCCCGTGTGTCGCAGGCTGCAGACGGGCTGGTCTGTGCACACGTTCCGCACGGACCGGCAGAGGCGGAGCCAGGCGCTGGACGAGCGGGAGCTGGACATCATCCTGGGCGTCGTCCGCAGGGCGGAGCAGCTGGACCAGACGGAGCAGCGCAGGATCGGGTATGACGAGGATGGGGCCCCGAGTCAAAGGGGTTCCTCTCGGTATTCAGCTGTGGCACAGTCCAGCCCGGTGCCACTGTGCCTGCTGGCTTCTTAGCCCTGACAGTTTATGAGATGGCTGAGATTCAGAAGCAATTTAAATGGCCTCAGTTTCAATCAAGTCACTGTGAGCTCAGCTGGTGCATAGCGCAGCTGATGCACAGGATTCCGTGACAACCCCCCTGCCATGATGTAATTTCCTATCATCAACCGTAGCATTTAGAAATTACTGCATGTGGCGCGATCGTAAATAATCCTCCCAGCCATTGTGGAAGGGACCCAGGCTGGATACTACACCCTTTGGAGGGATGCCCTCTTGGATGAAATGAGTAAAGAGAACACTATGCAGAAATGAAAACAGTTTATATAGCCAGTAAAGAACGATTTTCATACAAAAGAGTCTGTATTGCAGAATTAGACTGTGTGGTCTAATAACCAGCACAGTAAATGAAGTTCATGTATAATGAACATGTGTACATTTTAAATATTTTACACATTTTGCCAAAAATTAGCTTTGATTTGGTGGCACTGGCATGTTCTCTCATCAAATGTCCTTAGCAACCAGATTTTCTTGAAATCAAGAAATTGAAAAGATATTTTTTTAAAGCAGGTTATTAATATGTGGAATTTAGCCAGTAATTTATCCAGAAATGTTTTCTTCATAGATCTTACACTATACACATGCACTACACAATACTAATGCATAAATTCATGATGTAGATATGTGTACATCAGTCGATTTTGTCCTATGTGAATGTGCATCAGAATAGTTTCCTCTGTGAGTGCAGTATAGCTGAGAGAGTGAGCATCGTTTCCTCTCTGAGCGGTGTATGGATGAGTGTACATTGTGTGAGAGTTGTGTTTTGGTATGCATTATCGCTCGCTTTGTTGGTGAAGGTTCTGAGCGACCGCAGTTCACACTTTGTGCTGTCACTTGGCATTGGCTGCTGAAGGGTGCTTCTCACTGTGTTTGTCAGGAGGCTGGTGGAGCGTCTGGAGAACATGAGGAAGAGTGCAGTGGGGAACGGCCTGTCCCAGTGTCTGCTGTGCGGAGAGCTCTTAGGCCTGCTGGGAACACCCTCTGTGTTCTGCCAGGATTGCCGTAAGGTATGCTTCTCCCCTCCCACACCCCTGACACTCTGTGACCTCCATTCAATTCATCACACGCTCCTGTAACTCCACCTTATTCCTGGAAAGCCGCAGTGTCTGCGGGCTTTTGTTTCAGACTGACACTGAACCAAGTGATATAACAAGATAGGGCTTTCTGACTGAATGAATATAGTTTTCCTTCCTTGTTCTGAGGGCTTTGCTGGAAAACCCTGCACAATGTGCCCGTCAGGGTGGAGCAGGGTGGAGCTTTACATTACTGTGTCACCTCACCAGACACCCTTATGCAGGGTTGTATTGCTACCCATTTATACAGCTGAAATGCACTGAAGCAATTCAGGTTAAGTACAGTAATCTCTCACTTTTGGTTGGGATTTGTGAAATATCGTTTATGTCATTTTGTGGTTTTATTTATAAGCCACTGCCACAACTGGAGGGAGGACAAGTTTTGAGGTCCAAGGCCCTATCCAAAAGTTGGTTAGATGAATTCCTTGGCCTTCTCACATGAGACTACATTTCAGTGCACTGGGTCCTTGAACATACCATTTTGGTATAACTTGAGCCAACTGCTGATTTCAGATTCCTTTGAGCACTTTCTCTCGCTGGTTGGTGTAAAAGCTTTTAGCAAAATGTACACATTTGCTCAGCTGTATTGACAGGATAATTGCATTATTTATTTAACTAAACACAGTCTCATTTCACAGTTCAAATAACACTGGCAGAAAGACAACTTTTTGATTTGGGTCACTGATGTTTTCAGTGCCAATATTATGGGATACGTTATCCTTCTTCACTCCCTTTTCTGCCCACAAAATTTGATTGTTTTTTTTTTTCTCTCTAATAGAAAGGACTCCTGTCTTTTATATTACATTTGACAATATTGACGGTGATCTGAGTAAGTAAATGCACATACTGAGAGGAGAGATTGTGTGATGAGTAGATATAAGAATGACATCTGTCTGTTTCCTGATGGGCACAATAGCTGGGTCCCACCTGGGATCCAAACCTAGATCAATCTATGGTCAGCCATCCAGTTCCTGGTTCTTTTGTCTGCTCTAACTTCATCAAAACCCAGCTTCTGGGTGTCTGTGACAAGTTTATACACCTCCCCACAGTTAGGTTGGGTGCAATGCATGTTCCCTGTGGGTTCTTCAGAATGTTAGTGTGTGCGTACAACCTATGTGTCCTCTCATTTTACATCATGTCTTTTTTTTGAGGATTTGCCACTATTTTAGGATTTGATTTCATTGCAGTGAACCTTTCTTACTGACATAGCAGGCCCCACTAGATTCTGAGGACCTCACCGAAGTGTTACAAAGCTAAGACCGGTGTCCTGTAGCCTGTTCCATTTGTCACTCTGCAGTGTCAAGCAGACGTTAATTTTCTTAGCCAGTGGCTCTCTGTCTGCCCCTGCTCATCTGTGGTACAGGAGAGCTCCCTGGTACTTAGATTTAATGAAATCAAGTCAAAGGAAATTAAAGCGCAGGAGGCAACCGTTTCCCTGGGACTCTGAGGGTAAATGCAATAAGGGCAGCAACAGCACCAGCAGGGGAACTGATAGTCTGCCGGTGATTGTGCAGCTGGATTTCTGGCAGGGAAACAGCCTTTTTTTTTTCCACAGTGCAGAAGCTGGCAAGCATCCTGTTTACTTTTAAGGTGACGTCATGCATCAGAGAGCACCGCTTCTAACCAGTGGCCTTGTGGTTAAAGTGTAAACACTCACCCCAAAGGCTATCAGTTAAATATCCAGTCATCTAGGGTGGCAGACCGCACACTTCTGGACTTAAAGAATGGTACCCATTTCCTCTCTTCTCGCAGTCAGGATTAAAAGAGGTGGAGTGGGCTATGAAGGCCCTGTGATAGGTTGTCGTCCTGTCCAGAGGGTACATTTGCCCATTAGCCCCTTCAAGGTACAGAAAGAGATTATGTTCCAGTCCACTAAGCAACCTGGCTCTTACACAGCTCCTGTGCTTTTCAGCAGAGTCACGAGTGTTCATAATTGCTTATCTTACGTAAAGTACTCTGCAGTCTGGCCAGCTCTATATTTAGAAGCAGGTAGGAAAGTCAATCAACCTGTGCAAGTTTCTGTGTGTGATTATAAAGGATGCAAATGCTAAGAAAGAGAGAATTCCATAAGGTCAAGAGACAGATAAACAAGAGAGAAATAATTAAGGTTCAGAATGAATCTTAACTCCAGTGTGATTGGTATAAAAAAGATAATTAAAAAAAACTGAATTACTACTACTTGAATATTCATTTTTCCATACACTTTTGGTTCATGATTGTGACTACCAAACTCATTATTTTGTGTACACTGCAAAAAATCCAAATCTCACCAAGCATATTTGTCTCTTTTCAAGTCAAAATATCTCTTTACACTTAATATAAGACACAGTCACCAAACAAGCAAAGTTTCCTTGAGCTACAAGGACTTGTTTTTAGACGGTGCATCTTGAATATCTTGTTTGGTGAAACTGTCTTGAAAACATCTTACTTTGAGTGGTATATCAAATTAAGCAAGCCTTTTTGACAAGTCAGAAGGTTTTTAAACTGCATGACACAAAAACGCTTCCTAATACCAGTTAAAAATGGATAGAAATTAGTTAATTTTAAGATCCCTTTCAAGAAATCTTGGCAAGTGTATTTCCACTAGTTCCATTGGCAGATTTTTTCACTTATTACTAGCAAAAAACACCTTGTATTAATTATTTTATTTCTTATTTTTGAAGGGCTGTTTTTTGCAGTGTACTAAATATTCCAGGAAAAAAGTCACTCTTAGATTAGGTGCTCAGAATAAATTGCAGTGCAGCTCTGAATCTGGGCCTGAGAGTGTTTTACTCATAAAGATTGTCACAGTGATTTATGTACCACTGCTCTCGAACCATTTTGGTGCGTAACCATAACAATCAGTAGAATTAATGATTGGGTTGCATTCAAAAAAGAATGAAAGATTTCTTTAATTCATTAATTGATTTATTCCAACAAACATAAACCAAACAAAACAATGTTTGGCCTGTAAAGCCTTCTTCAGTGTGCAAGTTTGCTCTCTTTTCTGTTCTAAATAGTCATCAGCTGGGTGCTATTCCTTGGCTCATAATAACGATAAATGCAGATGTGTACTTGTCAGTTCAGTTAACCTGTAAGATGTGATTGACAATTAACATTACAAAACACGGAAAGGATCAAATGCTTCAGGCACAAAGAAAATAATAAAATCAAATATGTAGCAGGTACTGGGGCATGAAAAAAAATTGATAGCCTGCTCTGGTCTCAGGCTGACAGCCTTCATTGACCATATTTGTAAATGTTAATCATGCAAATAATTCTCTAAAATTGTATGCTCTTATTTTGCATGCATTTTTGAGTGCCTGTCATTAAGTTATTTTTGAAAACTCAGGAAAGACTCAATGAAACTCCTTGAAGGAAATAGTCTATGTGCACTAACCAGCTGTTTGTTGCATATTTAAGTGCCATTTAACAAGGAATAATCTATTAAAACGTAAGTAGTTGTAATGTCAGTTTTGCAGTAAAATAATGCAACAAGATAGTAAGCTGTGTTCAACAAAATGTAGTGTGATGTAACCAGGGGAACTTTATTTGGTAGCAAAACAAAATAAACAATGAAATGAACAAAAAATCAGTGTACAGCCCTCTGGGCTGCTAGGCTGCTTACCAGCAACACTCAGTGGGGACAGGCATAAGACTAGCTGCGCAACAGGGTTAGGACAAGATACAGATGAAATAGTCATCCAACAACAAAAAAAAGTCAAACTGAAGTTCCATTGCTAGTTCACACAGCAATTTTTTACAGCAGCGTTTCCCAAACCTCTCCTGGAGGACCCCTTGTCCTGCATGTTTTAGATCTCTCCCTGCTCCAACACAGCTGATGGGACACAGCACAAGGACAGAGACCTTTTGGTCCTTACATTTTGGAAGATTTTGCTGGAAAATGTGCACCACCTCTTACCTAACAGGAAGTTATTAATTAAACACAAAGTCTTTTGTCACTAATGTCATTTGTAAAACTTAATACTGAAAATTCAGTCATCTTCTGACTAAACTGGGGCTTAAATGGGTCTTAAATTTCAGTTTTATTTGTTATGTTTTCTTTGACATGGGATTTTTAATGTTGGAGCTTGTACAATCTTGAAAGTTGAAAGATTACTGTATTTAATAGGATCATTAGTTTGATATTTATAAAGCATTTCAGTAACAATGCTTGATTTCATCAGTAATTTCAAGTTCTGTGTTATAGAAGTCATATTTGGTGTAATTACGTTTATCACTGTTACACAACACATTATGAACATTTGTCTACTGTGAGCTGTAACAATAATATCTTAATGCTTGTGCTAGTTTGTGTGAGCAGAATTATTAGAAAGGCTCCACTGCATATCAAACAATTAAATTAACTGTATTAAATTAATTACTAAATGGAAAGTCATTTTCGCTAGCTCAGACTGAACAATTTAAAGTCCTGCAGTAACCATACTTCACCATATGGTTGCAGCAAAGGTCTCTCTTGGCAAAACTGTTAGTGTAAACAAGAAGTTGCATTGTTTCATTAAAGAGGCCAAAGGAATATAACTGGTGATGACTCATTTTTTAAAATGCTATTGGTGGTTGTTTAATGAATCGTGTTCAAGGACAGCAATAAATCAGTCAAACATTTAATAGCTTAAATTGATAACAATATATAATGCATTTGGTTTACATCCAGTGTTTCAAGAGTCATGCCAATCTTCATTACTTGAGGTCACAGATGTTAGAAGGAACATCCTTTCAAAAGCATATGAACCGTTCTTTTGAGGCACAAGGAGAGCTGATTTTCTGTGTGGTTTTAAATCATTAAAAGGCCAAAATAAAAAGGGCACACTACACAATGTCCCTCTCATGTAGAGCACTATATGGGCCAGCAGAGGGCAGTGTATCACCGAAGACAGGACTGACTTGACTGGCTTCCGATCGTGGCCACTGTGATGCCTTGGGATGTTTGGAATATTAAGGACATTTGCCGTCAGTCCTCACAGTCCACATTGAAATAAAGCGATTACCTGGCCAAGGCCAGGGAGGGTACAGAGCCCAGATGGCTGGAGGTGAATCACTGGCTTCCCTTTGCTATTCCATATGATGAGAGGGAGGCGTGAGACATATGGTGACCTCATGTTTGAATCTGAGAGACCATGCTTCAGTGCCACGTACTCCACTGATGGAAGGAAACTCAGAAACTGTGAAAAGTGTGACCTTCAGGGGCATCTGAGATCCGCTTTTAAAATGCAAAAAATAGTGTGTGTTGCTCCATATCTCATGCATCTGAACATTGTGCAGTGCTCTTATTCCATTTACCTTTAGTGTCGGTTGTCGGTTACCATCAGTGTTTACAGAAATGCCACCTTCTTGCTTCCACATGAGCTAATGAACTGTGGTACTCTCATGCAGTGAAACAAGATCTTTTTAAAGTAATCAGCTTCAATCCAACGGAAAGTGTGCACTAAAATGGTGAGCTGGTAGGTGCTTTCAAAATGAATAAATAAATAAGTAAATAAATTAATAAATATAGAAATGTCAATGCTTCTACATTGTCATTTACTTATTTCAGTTGCTTATTACTTAGCCACCTGCTGATGCAGATATGGCTGATTTTCATCAGATACTGATGCCTGCCTCTGCACAATTCCACTTAAAAGCAAGAACAAAATGTACAAATGGGAGTTGTTGTAGCAGGTGTCACTGACTTGCTAAATATTTAATATTCAGATGTGACAAACTTTGAGCCCTTTTCTCCTTACTAGTATTTTTTTGTCCTTTTGACATTTTTGTCCCACTTTTCCTTCGTTAACCTACTGTAACAGTACCAGCAAGCAAAAAATAGTTACAGTGTGTCTGTAGTGTCAAAACTATATAGCGAGTAACTCACAGGAAATACAGTTAATGTAGTGTTTTAATCATGTAAGATGTCACTGATTTACGGAAAATCACACCTAAGTTTAGTAGTAGGAAACATTCTGGGATATTTGGATCCTAGCCTAACGGGATGCAAATATTCCGGACGAAAGCTCACAGCAGATACATAATTTTCTACATAATTTTTTGTGCTGCTTGTTCCTTTAATGACGGCATTGCTTTGCTAAAACACTTTTTCCAATGTACCAATGTGTCAAATTGGTATTTTTTATTTTTTATTCCTTTTCTTATCCAAGATGGGCTTTACATTCTGTCCCAGATTTTCCCTTTGTCACATAGAGGAGAAAAGTGATAGGCTATCCATTTAAGACTAGCTCCTCTGTAGCTTCTCATTGAAACGGATTACCATGGTCAGATGTCTCCCTGATTTGGAAGTGAAGACGAAGCTGTGTAGCTGGAAACCACTTAGCGGGAGACCCTTATGGGAGATGGCGGAGGAGGAGTTCACGGGTGCGCGGCCCCCACATGCATGCGAGTGCTTCCTCAGACTAAAAATACAGACCGCTTCCGTAAAGGCATAATTATGGACCCCATTTCTCAGGCTTTCTTTCCCCTTTCGCTTTATGAATCGTGACTTAACGGCTCTTCCTCCTCTTTCTTTCTTTATTTTTTTTCCAAAAGTACAATTATCAGGGTACTTAGATGGATTGTCAAAGATGAGTTTGCTGATTTAACTTTTCCTGATGGATGTAGATTGCCTTGTCTTAAATGCTAGTTCACTGCTCCACGCCATTGGTAATGCTATCCGGAGAGCAGTAAGTGTACCTGGCTCATTTTACTCGTAAAGGATTCATTAAGTTGGAATAAAATCATTTGAAATATAATGGCTTGATCATAGCAAATTTATCATGAAACCGTATGTGATCATGTATACAAAAACCAAATCATTTGTTTGATATCTCAAGATCCCTCTTGAAATTAACGATAGCTTGACAGTTTTTTGGCATGCTGCTGCAAAAGGTCTGGAGAACATTTTGCTGTCCATGCATGTTTAACATTAGTCCAGGGCTCATGCAGGTCCATTATATTCTGCATGTTAATTGTTAAACTGGATTCAGTTTTTTTATGCCTGATGCTCAGTACATAATCTCAATTCCTTGCCTTTTCAACCTTTCTTCCAAATTTTTTTGCCATATATATATGTATATATATATATATATATATATATATGTATATATATATATATATATATATATATATATAATATGTATATGTGTGTGTTTGGAATGACAGACATGTTGGTATTGTAGGGATGATAAATGGTTGTTTATAATTAGCAGAAATCAATGGTAATTATAAACCAAATCAAATATAACTGCATAACCTTTACAAAATAGATTTTTTAATATGGAGGATTTGTTGTGAAGGATATTACATCTAGACATCTTAAATTAATATTCATGTCTTATACTACAGTGGGGTTTACAAAAAGAAAAACAAGGGTTTTTAGCCCCAGAGCACTCTTGTTATTTTGCATTTGATTCACACCAACAATAGTAAGTGTAAGACAATAATAATTCAATATGGGATGATACAGAAGAGGAATTATGATTGAAAAAAGACACTCAAATCTGGTGTCATCATTCACTGCACTGTGTACTAAATTTGAGTTGTGGCATGAAGGCTTTTGCTGTGACTAGATTCTAAAAACATTTTCTACATCTTGTATTTGAATAATTGACACTTTAGCAGTGAATACCCTTACAGCTATGCAAGGCATGAATTTGTCAGAGCACTCCCTAGAATAAGCTCTACAGGCTCTGCAGGCCTTAAAAGCAGTTTGGATGCCCTTAATCTACGTTAATTATAGTGGGATTTCTGTTTCTTTCTCCCTGTCAGAAAGTGTGCACGAAGTGTGGAATCGAGACTGTGTGCAGTCAGAGAAGAGCACAGTGGCTGTGCAAAATCTGCAGCGAGCAGAGAGAGGTGAGCAGCGTCCTGGGGTTGTTCTGTGAGAAAATGAACCCAGGGAAAGCTTTTGGTTGTACGGGCCATTTACTTGCAGTGTGCCTGATACTCCCAAAAAAAATACATCTCACAGCCTGAGATGTATTGTCCAAGATGATTTCACCTCAAAGGTATGATTTGATATGCATTTTTGCTCTATAGTGTATACCGATGAGCCAAAACATTATGACCACTCACAGGTGAACTGAATAACGTTGATTATCTCAGAACAAGGGCACATGTCAAGGTCTGGGTAGATTAGGTGGTAAGCGAACAATCAGTTCTCATAGTCAACATGTTGGATGCAGGAGAAATGGGCAGGAGTAAAGATGTGAGCGACTTTGACAAGGGCCAAATTGTTATGGCCAGATGACTGGGTCAGAGCATCTCTGAAACGGCAAGGCTTGTGGGGTGCTCCCGGTCAGCAGTGGTGAGTACCTACCGACAGTGGTCCGAGGAGGGACAAACCACAAACCGGCGACAGGGTGTTGGGCGTTCAAGGCTCATCGATGCGCGAGGGCAACAAAGGCTATTCCGTCTGGTCTGAACCTACAGAAGGTCTACTGTGGCACAAGTCACAGAATTTTTTACGGAATCTTCACAGAAGATTTTAATGATGGTTACGGGAGCAATGTGTCACAACACACAGTGCATCGCATTCCGCTGTGTATGGGGCTGCCTAGCTGCAAACCGTTCAGAGTGCACATGATGCCCCCTGTCCACCATTGAAAGCGCCTACAATGGGCACGCGAGCATTGGAACTGGACCTTGGAGCAGTGCAAGAAGGTCGCCTGGTCCGATGAGTCCCGTTTCTTTGGATGGTCGTGTACATGTGCGCTGTTTACCTGGGGAACTGATGGCATCAGGATGCAACGTGGGAAGACGACAAGCCGGTGGAGGGAGTGTGATGCTCTGGGCAATGTCCTGCTGGTAAACCCTGGGTCGGGCCATTCATGTGGACGTCAATTTGACACATGCCACCCACCTAAGCATCGTTGCAGACCAGGCACACCCCTTCATGGCAATGGTATTCCCTGATGGCAGTGGCATCTTTCAGCAGGGTAATGTGCCCTGCCACACTGCACACATTGTTCGGGAATGGTTTAAGTGTTCAAGGTGTTGCCCTGGCCTCCAAATTCTCCAGATCTTAATTCGAATGAGCATCTGTGGAATGTGCTGGACTGACAAGTCTGATCCACGGTGGCTCCACCTCGCAACTTACGGGACTTGAAGGATCTGCTGCTAATGTTTTGGTGCCAGATACAACAGGACACCTTCAGGGGTCTTGTAGATTACATGCCTCAGCGGATCGGCGCTGTTTTGGCGGTACACGGAGGACCAACAGCATATTAGGCAGGAGGTCATAATGCTTTGGCTGTATTGGTGTATAATTTGATTTTCACAGACTGATTTTACTTTAAGTTTGTAATGAACTCCTTAACAAAATACATTCAGTTTGTGAGGTTGACCATATGAACAGGTAACATTCAGGTGGATGTAGCAATCATTGCAATCTGTTCAAAATCCATGTCAAATCTGTAGTGAGGCTGTGGTGCAGGGTGTTGCATCTTTGTTGAAGTAAACACATGCCTGGACAAATTGTTTCTTAATTGTGTTGCTTTACAAATTGCAGTCAAGCTAATGAATTTCTGTCAGATTTCTCGATCCCAAGTAGTTACTCGAGGCAGTAAAAATTACAATTGTTTCATTGCTGTGATGACTTCTGAATCCTTGGGTATGACTGATTCCCATTATCTCAAAGAAACATACAGCCCAGGCATTGTCTTTGGACTGTTTTATTTGTTGCTCATTCTATGACAGAATGACCTGAAGTCACACATCCTTAATTGCTCAGATTAATCCCTTTTCCTCTCATTAATATACATTCTGCTCTTCATTGCCGTCCTTCATTGTAGCCAATTTGTGTGGAGGCAGTTTATCACATGTACAGCCAACGGCTGTTGTTCATTATGTGTTTTCGTGGTGATAATTGTATTTCTAGGCCCAGATCGAGAGATAAAAGTGTGGACATCTGGAGCCCTTGAGTCATCTTGGCTCCATGTACAGTAAGTTAGGAATCAGTAATGGCTTTCCGTGGCACCAGAGGGCAGACAAAGTGTGCTCCTCCAGGTGCTCAGATAAAGAGCTCTTGTTTTGTGATTTTGAGGCTGAGGGTCATCAAAACTGATGTGAAGCTGAAAGAGTGCCGTCGCTCAGACATGCCGAACCACACAAGCCAGCCTTCTTTGATTGGGTAAAATTGCTCCCGTGTAGCAGATGGGCCCTCACGGCAGGGGAGTTGCCAACCCCCCCCCCCCCCGCCTGCCTTTCCTGTGATTCATAGCACCGCGTGACACACACGACGACTTTATTAAGACATCCCAATGCATGCGGATGCCCTGTGCCAGCCATGCGGGGCGCCTTGCAAAGCCGCAGATCTGAATTGCGGTCTTCTCTGTCCCCGGTGGCGTTTGGGCAGCAGTGCACCCGAGGCATCCTTATCACCACGTCGTCACCGGAATCAAACAGTTTGCGCAAAGCTGTTTTTCAGCAGGCACATTCAGTCTGTCTGGAGGTCTTCTTTCAACTGCTGCTGAAGGCCGTTTTGTACAGGTGCAGATTTAGAATGGTTGAGGCGCTTTGGCACGCGGAACCTAAACTCCAGAGTCCCAGAAGCCTCCAAAAGCTCTTGCTTTTCATCTAGTTAGATATGAGGCATTTATCTTTGTGCCATGGCACATACCCTGAAAGTCATTCTTCCCCATTAGGGAGTGTGAGCTTTGGCCGCTGTAAACTAATCTGTTAAGGAAAATCAGTGTACTGGCAGATCAAGTGCTGTGTTAACTGCAAAACTAAGCATTGTGCATATCAGTTCACAAATTTCAATACACGCCATTCAAATTAAGTGTGACCATTATGAAGTGAATTACAAAAAAGGACAATTACAGCAATTTAGCTGTTTGTGAGCCAGTCCATAGGCATCATATGGATCCTGGAGAAAAGAAAGTTCTGTGCTGTCTTCTGTGCTGAACAGAAATATACTAAGTTTACATTGGAGGAAATTTGCAGAAACTTGAAACTTGGAACATTCCACAAGATGGAACTGCAAACAAACGTTGATAAATTATGTATCTTCACACTGTTCTTCAACAACTCACATGCACATACATTTTCATCTCGTTATACATTTTAAAATGGTCATACATGGTGGAACTAACACATTCGTTAAAGATTACCTAAATAATTATCTTAATTAACTCAGATAAATTATGTGTACTACATTCGCATAAATTCCACAGTAAGAAAATTCCTTAGTGAGAAACCATTTACATGGTATTTTTGTATGAAACTGATATTTGCTGCACTGGAATTTGTGAAAGAGAAAAACCCTTCCTGACAGATATCAGCCAGTTTGCTTCAATTGAGATTTCATTGCCTTTTTGTTTGCTTTTGGATTGGGATCCTTTGCTGTTCAGGAGCGTGCAAATATACAGACGCTGAGACGAATTTGAATTAATGAATAATTCAGAAGCAAGGCATGCTGGGACGTAGAGGGCACTCTTCCAGAAAAGTGATACATAGCACAGAAATCTCCCATAGGCCCTTCTCTCCAGGCGCCGTAAATAAATTAAAAAGTTTCAAGGATTTACGTCTTGTTAAAGTGGTAAATGCATGTAAAATACATACAAAATTTTGAAGCCTTATTTTGAAAAAACACAGTAAATAACTGCAGACTTTTATGTGGACTGAATTGTTTCTAAAGGAAAGGACCTGTGGCTCCTACATCAGAGTACCCTGTGTTTGCACTTAGTGGACTTGATTCCTTCTTCACACCTGGCATGTAATCCTGAGACAGCTGTGAATTGTGGGTATATAAGGAGGTGAGGAGGCATGAGTGTGTTTTTCCTCAAAGATACTATGTCATAGCTGGTGTAGTTGGCTATGCTGGCTGTTTGTCTCTGCCCAGTGATAGCACTTGTGCATGCTGGCAGATGTTTCAAATCATCCCAGTAATGAAGCAAATAAAGACATCAGTTCTGATTAAATGCCATACTCTCTACGATATTTGATGAAGGCTGCTCTCATGGATTGTTCTTTTTAATAAATAATAAAATTATGCTGGTTTTCGCTGCTGGTGCCGTATAGCTAGAGGCTGCCGCTGTCAGGCTGTGAAAAGTTCACGGAACCAAAGATGTGCAGAGTGGGGAAAAATGAGCATTTGGAGTTTGAGGTTTTTATATTCTTTGCACCTCTCTGAAATGTGCGTGTCAAGGCTGGCCTTTTTAACATGCTTCAGGCTTCCTTGTTCCTGTATTAACAAATCTTACATGATTCAGTCGCTTTGACAAATTGGCCTCACCTCTGATCACTAAAGACCAGTGGTGGGCAATTTAATTAATTAATTTTGGTAATTTATTGGGTAGCAGCTTTTAGGTGTTTCTTTATTCTGTAACTTGAATTCAGTTAATAGAGATAATGTGTTTGTTTTGGTTGTTGATTACCGCTATATTTGCTGTTTCTTTTTATGGCAGATGCTCTTATCAGTGATTTACAAAGCAGAATAATTACCATTGTGACACATTGAGCAGGCCAGTATTTAACACCATTCCACAGAGGACTGTATGTAGGTACAGTGTACATTTCAATACAGTAAGTTCAAAACTATAGTTTATCATTATAACTTCCTATTGTTACTACGCTGAGGCCTTAACAACTCAGATTTATGGGCTGAATTAAATATGTGATAGATTAAGACAAAAGTGTTGCTTGGAGGGCCTGAGTATAGTCTAGAAAGGTGTGTCTTCAGCTGTGGCCAGACAGCAGAGATTGACTCGGCAGCTTGAAGTGGTGTGGGCAGTTTACTCCACCACTGAGGGGCAAGAGAGGAGTAGTGGAACTACTAGACAGCCAACTGAAGAGAAACATGGAGCTTTGTCAGGAGCATGAGAAATGAGATAACGGGTGGCTATAGAGAAACTGGATAGCGAGAAGACCAGCTGAGCAACAACGTTTTGGTAATGTGGGGTGTCTGTACAGCATTGGAAGGAATGCTGGCCAGGAGCGAGCTGCAGTAGTCCAGGAGAGAAAATCTACTATGAGAAACAGTGTTCCCATACTAGTTGAAAATTATTGAAAGTCCTCAAGAAATATTGAGGACTTTCGGGTTCTTCAAAAAGTTTTGACTCCTTGAAATTTTGTTGTTGTTGATAGATTTAGGCAATCAGGGTTTAACCACTGGCCCAACAGCCCTGATCTGTCTTTATACTCGTCAGGCCATTAGAATCTGTGTTGTAGCCACCTGGTTGAGCCACTGTTAAACCAAGCCAATGTTGGTGAGCCAAACATGACTGTTGACCAGAGTGTTTACTTTCTTTCTGTTCTTGTTTGTAATTGTTGAATGGAAATCTGTTAGAATGAAAAAAATTCACGTAGACCTTTCATGCCACTTTTCCTTCCCAAACAGCATTGGGATTTCTGGTTGTAAGCTAAATAGCTAGGTCGGACCAAGAACATTATAAAAAATAAACATGTGTAATGCACACTTTTATGTCAGATAAGCACATGTATATTTACTAAAATTATATTGATTTTAGTCAGCTGTGCATAAACTCAATTAGGGAAGTAGTTAGCCAGCATGCTAAGAACTTTACTTGCTGGTCTGGAACAACTGAGATAGAAGATACTTTAAGGTTTTTGTGTGTCCTTGAATTTAAAGGGATTCAACCTTAAAGGGACTTGAAGGATACTTGAATTAGTTGTATTGGTAAGTGTGAGAGCCCTCAAGGTGTTCTCCAAGGAAAGGCTGAAATACTGGGGAGAGTGAGATTTCACAGGAAGGTAGAGCATCTCAGATTTTTAGAGGTCTAATTTCAAGGCTGTTGATTCCTATGTCTGTTGATGTCTATCTTATTTTATTCAGATTCAGACATACAAATGAATGCCCTCAAAGGGATCAGATTTGAGCAAAGAAATCATCAGAGTGCATTACAGAAAAGCAGTATAAAATTATGACAGATACAACTTGAAATGGGATGGAAAATGTGGAGCAGCAAAGTGATAAAAATCTCAGAACAAATTACCTAGAGGTGTTGTTAAACATAGGGAAATACAAACCCTTTTTGAGCCTTGCTGGTCTGTAAAGAAAAGATGTCCTGATGTGACATCTTACCATGATATAAGGCCTTTTGAGGAGATAAAAAAACCATCCTTAGTTCACGTGGTAACCAAAGAAAAACATCATGTACCAATCCGCCTTGCATTTTGGTCAATAAGAGGACTAAGCTGACCTAAACAGAAGTTAAAATGTAACCTGAAAGATCAGCGTCATTGGTTCACAACACCAGAAATAAAATGAAAAGAAAAAACATCACGCTGCTCTCCCCCCCACGCTGTTGGTGCAGGATGATGGTGAGGCAGGTCCGAAGTCACCTGCGTGACGCGGACGCGGTGGGGAGAGAGGACAGGGGGCTCTCAGCTGGATGCCCTGCCCTCCGCTTGCATCTCTCTCATCTCGCCCCGCGGCGCTGACGCTGCCGCTGCCGCCGTTATAGGTTATCGCGTTCATTTCCTGAAGCCCTCGCTATCTCTCCCGCTCAGTCCCCCCTCGCCATCGGCCCCGTCTCCTGTGATGCCTTCATTAAGCAGACAGGAAGGAAGATCCATCAAACGGAGCCCCGCAATTACCGACCGCATTGATGTTATCGGCTCATTCCGTGCTATTGAAGCCAAAGGCTCCCATGCCCGTTAGTGCCCTCGGTGCAAAAGCCTCAATCACTGTCAGCGAACATATAAACGCAACTTGTTATCAGCGAATTTGCGCCAGAGGCGGTTTAGGTTAGGTTACACACAGACTCATTGTGTGCAGGGTGGAGAGTTTCTGCCCTGTGCTTTGCTGAGCGTGACCTGGAGGTTAACAGGCTGAGGGGTGAGAGCAGAACCTGCCTATGGTAGAACCGATGGACGGCACATGCGTCTCCCTCTCAGACTCTGAAAGTGCTGCGAAACCCGGGTGACTGCGATGTTAAAGTTACCTGAAGAAAAAAAAATGTCAAAACGTTAATGCCGGGAGGAAATGACTGCCGCGTCACGGTCGTCTTCCCAGCAACATGTGGGAGCTTTCAGACGTATTTTTAGAAGGCTTGTAAGCTGGGAGCGCTTGGCACAACAAAGTGCCGCTATAGACATCACACATGCCGGGAGTGGGGGGCGGTGTCGCTGAACAGACGGCTCTTCCATTTCCTCGCGTAGCTGTCTTTGCATCCGCCCACTTGTATCCTGCCCCATCGATAGCTTACCGCGGTTTACTGCTTAGAGATGGAGATGTTAAACCTGGTGAGAAATCCTGTTTTGGGTCTCCTGTCTGTAGAGTAAAAGGGCCTCCTCTGAGCAGGTGCTGGTTGGCTTCCCATGTGAGATGGAGGAAAATAACATGGCTTTTAAGTTGGAGACTCTGCCCTGTTCTTCATCTACTCTACCCCCAGTGCTCTGTCTTTGACTTTGAGCGACAGACCCCAAATGCATGCTACTTGTTTTCTTTCATATCAGCTGTATGAGTTTGGCGCTGTTGTGTGCTGCCTAAATCCTTTACTCAAAGCACTTTGCAGTTGGATTTAATTGAATTGAGACCTATGTTCCGGTGCTGGATTCCTGCTCACTCCTGCCAGGATGTAGTGCTGTTTTCGCTTCAGCACAACACCTTTTTCTCTTTGCTTATGGGTGGGTGGTGGTGGTTGATCTTATCCTGAGAAATAATGTGATTTTATAACGGGTCCTCTTTTTGTAAATGTGTGAAATTAGTAGAAAAAAGCAATAGTGATAAAATGTAAAAAAGGAATAGAGTTAAGACAACAATAAGCAACACCCCCCACCAAAAAAAATCTACGTGTCCAAGCCTAACAGAGTCACGTTTTTATGCAGTGGAATGCATGCTTTTGTGCAACAGTTATGTGCCTGGAGAGATTAAACAGTATGCCTTGTACCACCAGGACATATAGGTATGGATTCATTAACTATTTGAGTATTACACTTTTAAAATTAGTAGGAATTTAAACTAACTCCAGTTAAATTAATTTTCATGATATTGCCACTGTGCGATACAAATTGAAATATGCCTGGTACTGTATGATAGTGGTTTGCATATGTATCAGTAAGTATGTTTTATGAAATTCTGTATCTGCCTATTTCAGCTGGAAGTAGTAAGTACTTCTCAATTTTCTCACACTGAACTTAAAGATATTGGACTTGCAGCCGCAGAATTTAGCCGCAGAAGTCCATCACACCATTCCTTTTTTTTAGTATGTATGAATGTTTCAATTACAAAGGAAACAGTGAATTTGCTCTGTGTTTGAAGCACAGGGCGTTCTTTGGAATGTAGATGAAATAGGAGTTTGTTTTTGTGAAACTCTGTTTGCTGAGCACGTTTTGTGGCTTTGACTGGTAGCTGAGCCCCTGAATGTCTTATCTCTCCTCTTTGGAGCCTACAGACATAACTATTGTGTAGCCGTCCATGAGGCATGAGAGAGTATGCAACCAGCGCTCCCTGAGCGGTGCCTATCTGATTAACTCATACACCCACACAAGGCGGCCTGCGTTTATCTCTCGTATTCAGTGCTCATCTAAGCACATGGCCAGCTCCACTTCCTTGCCTGTCGGTCTCTGTCACCGGAAGCACCTCTGTGAGGAGGTGTTGTCACCATGAGTGGAGTCCATGCCCCTTGTGCCCTGTACTTAACCCTGCCCCTCTCTGATGCTGCTCAGGTGCTGTTTCAAAGGTCAGATCCAGGCTGTTTATGAATTTCTCTCCTCCTTAGTATTGAATTTCCATGAAGCATTGTCCATAATTGTTTGTTTTATTTTTCATTTTATTAAGCCTTCAGTAGGGATGACTAAGTCATTAAGTCATGCAGAGTCATTACATTAGTGGCATTTGCACACACACACACACACACACACACACACACACACACACACACACACATGCACACACACACACACACATACACTATATGGACAAAAGTATTCGGACACCTGATCATTACATTGTAATGACATTGTATTGAAATACATATACTTTAATATGGTGTTGGTCCCCCTTTTGCAGCTATAACAGCTTCCACTCTTCTTGGAAGGCTTTCCACAAAAAAATTGGAGTGTTTCTGTGGGAATTTGTGCCCATTCATTCTGTAGAGCATGTATGAGGTCAGACACTGATGTTGGACGAGAAGGCCTGGCTCGCAATCTCCGTTCCAGTTCATCCCAAATGTGCTCGATGGGGTTGAGGTCAGGACTCTGTGCGGGCCAGTCCAGTTCTTCCACACCGAATTCTTCAAACCATGTCTTTATAGTCCTTGCTTTGTGCTCTGGGGCACAGTCATGTTGGAATAGAAAAGGGCCTTCCCCAAACTGTTGCCACAAAGTTGGAAGCATAGCATTGTCCAAAATGTCTTGGTATGCTGATGCATTAAGATTGCCCTTCACTGGAGATAAGGGGCCTAGCCCAAACCCTGAAAAACAAGTGTGGCCAAATACTTTCATCCATATAGTATATATATATATATATATATATATATATATATATATATATTTCTGTGTACCTAATGTATATATATATAATTTTTTTTTTACCTAAGGCTTACTTTTTTTAGTTTATTAGAAGTTAGAACATCACAGTTACTATGCTGTTCAGTTACTATGCTGTCTGGTCGATTGTTGTACTTTGAACTTTGAACAAAGAGAGTTAGTCTAAATGATTGTCATTTAGAATCATCTGCAGTTGCTGTGTAAAATTTTGTAATTTTGTTGCTAGCCATTTTTGATACTCGTGTGCAAAATTGTAGTGATTTTGCTCCAATTTGTGTGGGAAACTATTGGTTAAATAGTTCATTAATAACATTTCATCTTTGTATCATTTGTGCTAAGGCACTCCTTTTCTCTTGGGAAGGGATGTGTTTCCTCTGCTTATAACTCTGGGACTAATCAGTGTAATTAGCAAGCTCTCATTTGTATGATATCCTGTGAAATGGAATGAATTTAATCCACAAGTTGCTCTAAAGACCCGTTTCCTGTGTAAGCTGCTACAGAGAGGTGGATGATGAAAAAAACGCTTTTATTAATTAGCCAAATGTACTGAATCATCAGCCTGTTCAAATTGGGGCCATGAGGTGATTATTCCGGCATGTTCCATCCTAAAAATACCAGTTTTCTTTGGTCACATTTGCGTACTCTATGTAGGTAGCGCATACCGCTGCAAGGCATAGAGGCGTATTGGCAGGAAAGAATATTATGTAAATGTGTTTGACATTTGTCTGGTGATTAATGTGGAGTTTACCTTTCATTTTGGTGGTTTTGCACATATTCTGGTTTGCTCTGATCTTGGACTAAAGCTCACACAAGCTGGACAAGGTGATTTGCATTGTGTGGGTGCTTTATTATGTTTTTTTTAGTTTGTCATCTCTAAATGAGGCTGGGATTTTCATGCTGGAAAGCTTAAATATCAGTTTAAACATTCATTATAAAATCCTCAGCTTCAGTAGCTAATGCAAACATGTCTGTCACATCAACAAAGGGTAGGTCGCTGGATAAGATGGCTGTTTTCAATTTGAGCAAAGTGATCTGATTTTTAAACTTTTTGAAGAAGCAGCTGGCTTTCGGGAGTCAGCAAGTCTGTTTTCACACATTTGCAATGCAAAACGTACAGCTCCTGAATGGAGAAATTCCATATCCATGCATGCTTTGGAATCTCTCAATAAGCAACTTACAACAGGTGAGATTGTGTCCTGTGTACTGTAAGCAATTACTTTAACTGAAGTAATGAGCTCAGGTAGAAAGGAGAGACTGCAGTACCCCAGGGCAGGAACTGCCTATCAGAAGGGTAGCGGCCATACTTGAGCTGTTAGTAACAGTTGGTAGCAGGTTGGATCTGATTTATACATACTTTAAATGTTTCTCTAGATGCTTCTTACATAGCAATGCATTTTCACATTCTTGCTTCCAAAGCAGTGCTTTCCAAGTTTAGTTCACAATTTAAGAATGACGTGTCCAATGTAAGTAGACATCCAGTTGCAAAACTGTATTGAAGACCCCCCCCCCCCCACCCCCCCCCGCCCCCTTGACAATGCAGTACAGTGAACTGGGATTTTGTATTCATAGTAATTACATTAGTGACCAACATTAAAGGTCTAGACAGTGGTGTTAATGAAACTTTCCAGTTGTTAAGTTGTTATTTTAGAAAAAACGTTATATATTTTGTGATAAAGCAAGCATTTGTGCATATAACATCTTAAAAGTAATCAAGCCCTATGCTTTAGGCCACCAGATAAAGTAGGAAAAACAATTTTGTTTTGTGTCCTGCAGTGAGTCCTGGCCTCTTCATATAACCTGAGCACAGTGGTATTTGCTTTGGAAATGTCAGATCTTACTGAGGTTTGTGACTGTAGATTTCTGCAGACTGTAGCCTGCTTGTAAGGCCTTGATTTATGCTTGCTTTTATTATGGTCATAAATTGTAATGGTGAACATCATTGAGATGTAGGAATTGTGTTATACTGCCTCAGCACAGAATTTATTTTAAAACTGTAAATATCTGTTAACTGCGCTTAAAGACTCATCGGTAACTTCCGTCAGAGGGATTTCAGTATTCCCCTCCAGAGCCTGCTAATGAAGATGCAGTTCCAGGTTTCATTATTCATTCCTCAGTAGGCCTGGGCAGATGCTGATCAGGGGTGTTTACAGGAACCAAGTGTGGGTGTTGAAGTCAAGGCAGTGGATGGAACAGGCCATTGTAGAAGCAGCTAATTCACAGCTTGTATAATAATAGATACTACATAGGTGTCTGATTCATACATGCTTGTTAGAAAAGTGCTACTGTTTATTAATAGATGTATTTTTCATTTATTAGTGCAGAAACATTTCCTTAAGCTCCATAAGCAAACACTTTTTGGGTATGTTTGCATAAAATCTCTCTGCCTTGAAGGCCATTGTTTGGGTGATAGTTGTTTGAGGACTGTATTTGAATGAACACGTGGTGTTTGATTGATTGCAAGTTCGTAGTGTTGATTATAAATGGTTGAATTGCATGCCCTGTCTGAGCTGTCCTGTAATGAGTTTTTTGTTTGGGCAAGCATTGCTATAGACAAGGCTGGGATGGATGTAAACCTGTTCGTTTTGTTAAATGTAAGGCCCTGCATTTCGTCCTTTTGGCTGCCTTTAGTAGAAGTACAGAGTAATTTATAATTCTGCATTTTGCATTGACATTGTAATTCTAAACTGATCAACAAGATTTAGCACTGCAGCATTTTAATAAAAGAGCTGCAAAACAGATAGGGGAAGCTGTATCCGCTAGGCAAGGATTTAGCCTTGCAATATCCTTGCCGAAATAGGAATTTGTGTTGCTTTGTAACTCAGACCACTATGATGCAGAGACTTTAATGCGGGCAGCCAGGCCCATCTCTTTCAGCGGAGGCAGTAGTTCAGGAAGAGTTATGGCCCTGCGAATTGCGTCAGCGCTAATGCAAATTCAGTGGCTGTGAGGGTAAAGGACAGATGCAGGGTGAAATGTGTCCATGATGAAATCTATGAGGAGAAGATTGAATGGCACTGCATCGTCTGCCGGAGAAGAAAAAAAAAACTGCTCTGCAGGTTCAATATGTTATGTCGCTGAAATACATTTTTCTTTTTCTTTTTTTAACCGCCCTTGTGTGGAATCACAGAAGTCACACACAAATAACATGTGATTATCTGTTGCCACTGTTGGAGAGAGTTTTTTATCATTATTTTTGAACCTGAAAAAAGCTACACTTAAACTGATTTATTCATAAGGGGAGATACAGTCATAGGAAAAGACAAATTCATAAACAATAAAAGACAATAAAATATAGATGTAGGATACCAGAGCATTCAGAAATAGATTTGGTCAGGTTAATGGTGTGGCACTGGCAGGCCAGGGAAGGAAAGCCGAAATTTAGGAAATGCTGCGGTGGAACGACCCAGTGACACTCATTTGTTTTCTTGTGGAAAGGGACTGCATGGACCCTGCTGGCTTAAATCTGTCTGCCATGGGATGTACTGTTCTCAGTGGAACAGCGGCGGCCCCGTGCCTCTGTTTACTCACCCTGCATATTAATGGAGCTGTGAAGTTAATACAATAATTAGCCTCTCGGTTGTTCCGAATGCGAAGCGCGTGACCCGTCTTGAGGACTCCAATTAGCATTCATGGAAAAAACCTGATTGTGTGCAGATATACGAGCAGGTTCACGAGTGTCCTGTGATCATCGTCATTTGTGCACAGATCTCTAAAGAGACTCCGCTGCTCCTTTCTCATAGAGGGCTTTAACAGGCTCCATTAATCAAGGCAGCTTTTTCAGATTTGCTTTAGGAATTACCCTTAAGATTTTAGGATTGGGGCTTTCTGGAGCTAAAGACTGATGCTTTAAGGGGTTTGAAGAGAGGAAATATTAAACTGTACACCAGGCATCATAGGGTTGCTTCTTCATATCATCATATCATGGCGCATATTAGTCCATGAAGCTATTGTGCCACTAACTTGCCTTTTTCAGTGCCTTACTTTAACTGTTATTGATTTTAAGCAAGACATGGATTCAAATTGCTACCCTGCAAAGCATTTCCTTGAAGTTTTAACTTGAAGAAACTGGTACACTGATTCCAACTATATATTGGGAAAATCCACCCCTTTCACTTTTTCACATGTTAGAGCTGCGTAAATCAAATTATATAACTTATGCTCCAGTGCTGGGAGTTAAAATTGCACAGAAGTGCAACACGGAAAGTCAGGGAACAGATATTAGTGTACCACACTTTGAGGAGGTGGCAGGAGGATGGAGGAGAGGAGAAGACGGCATAAACATTTCTGTCTCCAAAATATCTCCAAAATGGCTCCCAATGTGCCGCCTGTCAGTAGGCTTGGTATAACCTGAGGGCCTCTCCCTCTGCCTCAGACCCACCTCATCCTCTACGGTCAGCCGGGTGACGCTAATAGTTCTGGCTCTCGGTCCCCGGGCTGACTGGACCTTGTGCTGAAGGCAGTCTCCAGCGGCCGTGCAGGCCGTCCACAAAACTAATTTCATGAAACACTGCCCCATAGATGCAAATGAGCTGTGTTATCGTTGCGCTAATTAAAACTCCGAAAAGGAAATTGTTCGGCTAAATTTGCATTTCAATAGCCCCAACCCAAATCTTTGGTGTGAAAGGAAAACAAGTGTGTGGAAAGGGGATGGTGCCGGGCGGACCTAGGTTAAACTGCGATAGTAATTACCATCACAAAAACAACTGATGTAATGGTAATGGTTTACAACTCACTTCACACAACACCTGGTGAAACTGTAATTGTTTACATATTCATTTAGCCAGTTTTTACAGTGGCCTCTTGTACAGTAGATAGCAGGAATTATTATAAACATAAATTTAAAGGGAAGATAGATTACATTTTTAAATGTTGATGTCTGAGTGACATAGTATGGGATTCATGGGTGCATGCTGTGCATTCCTGTACATTGATGTACATTAAAGAGTCATGCGTGGCTATTTCAATGCCGAAGGTTTAGCCTTTTTGAATGGCGCATCCTCTGAAAGGATTGAGTGTCAATGACTGATTATTACAAAAGGTAATAAAAGCAAGATGTTCCACCACACTGCATTGCCAAATTAAAAAAATGTCACCTGCATGTATCATATCCAGACTGTGACATTTCCAAAAAATGAGCAGGCATGAATTTAATGGATTTTACTGGAGTCCATTAAAACATTAACATAACCTGGAGCCATCATTGCATTCATGGCAATGCTTGTTTAGAGATCCAATCAACGACAAAGTGGTTTTTGGACAGAAGAATGCCAGCAATTTTCTAAAGCAACACTTTTAGATGAAGATGTTTTAGATTTCTTGAAAGGTGTTTACATTTTGCGTTGGTTTTAAAAAGCATCTTTTGACCGGACTGTCAGAGACACATTTTAAGAGACATAACTAATTTTCAGTCTACGGTTATTGTTAGGGAGCTGATTATGGACAGCCTTTTACATACTGACGTTGAAGGCTGCAGGGGGCCAGCTGATTGAGAGGCGTGGATAGTGTCTTTTAAATTGATGGGAAGTTACCTGGATGAGGAGAGCAGGAAAAAAGAGGAAGGGTTTGGGTGGCGGCAGATGACTTGTCCCGCTCAATCCTGCGAAAGGCTGCGTGCTCAAGAGATGTTTTGACTGTTGTTTATGATTAGTTTTTGTTATCATTACTTTGGGACACCTGAAATAAACGTGAACAGAGATACCAGACTGGAGCACGCTGCTTCAGGAGGAAGCTAAGATGGTCTTGTGGCCTTCGGTAGGTGCATCCAACATCCAGGTCACACTGATATAGGGTGAAGTTCACATTCTTTGCACACTGCAGGGTAAGTTATGGGCGGCCCTAGGTAGCGTAGTTTGGGTCCCCTAGACTTTTTCATAGCTCATGCTAGCTAGGTATTCCCTGTCTTTGTTTTGAGTAGGCATCAGTTGGTGGCAGGGTAGCCCATGCCGTGACATACTATTCAGTAGTGTTTTTATTGATATTTATGTGGAATGTAATATCAGCCATCTAAAATCTACACAGCTCAGTGATAATTTGCTCTTGTTTACCAAGTATCAGTCATATGGTGTTTCCTTCTTCATGGCGAATAGGAATAGGACACAACATGAAGCACAGTTCCTTTTTTAAGTTTCATTGATTGGCTTTAAAAATGCACCACTGTCCTTTATCATTGATCAAACACTTGTATGAATATGAAACCATTATTATAGTTCTTATTCAGGTAGTTCAGGTAGACATTTTGATTGTTCATCAAATATATTTGTTTTCCTTTGCAGAAGGGGTATTTGTACATGTTTATTTTCTGAAACAAGTGAGGTGAGTCCACAATATGTTGGCAAACAAACATTCATAGTGGCTCGTGATAAGCCATTTGTGGTCAGTGTTGAATGACATGCAAGGACATTTGTAAGGCAAGGAAAAGCAATCATACAAATTTTCACCACCTCACAAAAACAAATGTCATCTCACTGGCTCAATCAACACAGGCTGGGGTTATTCAATGAAAAAAGGGGACCACACCCAGGTACAGGCGTATTCAGTCTCATGGAACCTGGGCTTCAGTATGTTCGTTCATTCATTTTTTATGGACAAATCTGTCCCCTCAGAAGAACTTTATCTTTGCTGCAAAGACTCAAGTCTACTTTATTTACCAAGAAGGGAAAATCTGCTGGAATGGATTAGGCTACATCTGTCTCAGCAGGAATAAACAGCACAGCATCTTGAGTCTGTCTGAGCTGTAACGTGCGATGGATTTTCTTGTCCTTATTTTTATTCATTTTGTATTCTTATGAACAGAAAATCCATTACCTTGGTTTTGTGAACTCGTTTCCAAATACCCAGGCAGACTCTATATGGTTTTATCTGAGGCACTAATGGCTTTCCATTAAGTTACTGTTAGAGAATAAAGCATTGTGCATTCATTAAGTAAACATTTACCTTTATTTACTGTCAGTGGTGTATATTGCTAAAATCTCATTGCAGTGAAACTTACTTTTTGTCTTAGCAGAGGAAACTCCACATTCTGTATGTGACATGATAGAAATGATATCAGTATCCCTCTTTTCCCTCAGTTGCTGCTAAATGTGAAGCACTAACTGGGTCCAAATCAGGGGAATAAACTGAAAAATAAACTGAAAAATACTAAAAACCTGATAATACCACAATTGATGACTTGCTTTAAATACTGGTTTCTGTGATAGTCCCCTTGATGACTTTAAGTGGGAATGGCAATGGGGGTATATTACCAATGCATAAACTTACTGTATAAGGATGACTGGCAATCCATAAGGTGGATTTACTAGGTATTTAAAGTTCGATAACCCACTTTTGGCCACATGACATAAAGATTTCTGCTTTTTTGTGGGATTGCTGACTTCGGAATTGTCTTGCATCATTCAGAGCAGAATAATTTTACGATCTCAATTTCAAATATTCAGTCCTCTGTAATTATACATCTTATAGTATCAGCCATTCATTAATATGAAAATAGATAGTGAATAACATTTTGAGCTGTCAGCTGGTGAGGACAAAAAGGGCCAATTACAGGTTTTTCTGTGCCTTTGATAAGGAGTACAACCATGTTATACTCCACTTTCACATTTTTAATTCAGTATTTTTAGTAAATCATTTTATACATGATTTCAGTTGATGTTGTTAAACATACCTGTGATTTTCTTTTCAACATGGTAATTGAGAAGAAATGCTGTTGGATAGGACTTGGTGAAGTATAGGTTGATTTCCTCTGAGAAAGAAACAATAAGGATACAGAAACAAACAAAAAAGCCTTAAATTAAAGACCTCTATTTGCTACCAGACTGCAATGGAATTTGTTTAACACAGCGAGACATCAAGGTACCAAAAAACGCACGAATGTTACTTTTGTTAAGACATTGCGAGCGTTACATTGCACTAGGATTGGAATATGGCTTCCCACAGCCACTGTTGGTCAAGGATTTCACAATCTTACACTGTTTATGTAAACTTTGTGTTACGTTCATAAAGCATGCTGCATAATATGTCACTGTTAAAGGCATTCATAAGCAGCTGCGGTGCTCTCTGATGGCTAAACAGGAGCAATGCAGTGTGTCGGGGGTGAATGAAGAATCCATTGCCTTCAGTTTCAACCCCAGTAGCCATCTGCCAGTGAGGCTGTATTTTGACACAAGTCATAAAGACGTTTATATCGGTGTGCCCCTTGCAGAGTGGATGCAGGTTGCTGGGGAATAAGGTGAATTTTACCCCTCCGCCACATTCCATTTACCTCTGTAGAAGCTTAAGCATGTAAACCAAATTCAATAATGTGCTGTTGTGCAGCTTCCTGCGTTGGGTGCTATTTTGCCTCTTTCACAGGGCCACACTTACAGCTACAGCCTAATGTGACGGCAGTACCCAAATCAATATAGCTTAATTCTCAATTTCAGGGCAAGAATTGCATTTTCCATTTTGATTTGCCAGCACAAGGCAGTTTTGCTGTGTGCGTTGTCTTCGAGTAAAATGGATATGTCATTCTGTATGCGCATGGATGAACCAGCCCTGGCAGAACTCTATATAGTCATTTAAAGAACAAGGGAAGGCAAGGTGCAATTTACTATGAGAACTGTTTTACACAGTGTTATGTCAGAGACATCAGTTGTCTGCTGAAAAAAAGACCTGACCATACAGTGGGCTAGAGTTTGGGGATTGGGGAGGTGGATGGTGTTTGGGGGGGCTCTGGGGTGCTGCTGGGGCACATCGTGTTTCAGCTTGTTAAAGATGAAAGGCCTTTGGCCCGGCATCACCGATAATGAACGTCGGTTCTATTGGAAGCGACAGAGAGAGAAGATGCTCCCCTTTTCCTCTTTCCTCTTTTATTGCCCTTGAAGTGACACCTTGATTCCCTAGAGGACCCCTCTCTCTTTCCCCGTGATGGCATCGCTGCTCTCCTTGTGATATCAATGCCAGCAGAGACCAGTTCTGCCACGGTAATGACTGCTACCGTGGTTGGGGGGGGGGCTCTCGAAGGGTGATGGGTTTCCAAATTGTATTCTGTTTCTTGTGATAAATAAGGGTATGCAAGGAGGTCAGTGTAATGAAACTCAGTCACTCGTGTCCTTAGCATGTGTCTGAAGGCAAGTCTGGACTGATGCCTGTCTAAAAGTCCTGTGCATGTATGCACAGGGTGTGATCTGAAGTGAAGACTTTGAGAATCTGGCTAGATAACCTTATTTTAGCTGATGTTGATTTGACATAATGAACATTAAAGGGAAACATTGGTCAAAAATATATTAATATATAAATATATAAATATTATATATAACTTTAACTTTATTGATATGTATCGATATGTATAAAGTGATCATTCCTTGTGTGCAGGAAAAGTGCAGTATATTCTCATTGCTCTGGCGACATCACTAGATCACTAAAACTCTGCATTGCTGGAAGCAAATCATTCTGCCTGTCTGAATTGGTTCTTTTTCTCTGTAAAGGTCTCTGATCCTTTAACTGAAGGCACAGTGACACAGAGTTGATGTATTTTAACAGGAGTGTCCCTAAATTAAATCAATGTACAGTCAGATATTTGAAAGCAAAAAAATCATTGTTAGTTCTTGCTATAATAAATTTACTGTCCCATCTTGGTCAGTAAAGTCAACAGTTGGAATCAGTGACATGACAATGAATCCCTTACTGTGCAATATATCCCAAAGAGAGCAACCTAGTACAGAATAACACAATAAGACAATGAAAATGAGCAAACCATTCTAATGACCAGCATCTGAATTATGAACTACTTGAAACGATGTTGGCTTGTTTAAATGAAAATAATTAACTAACATAATGGCTCATTATTCATTATAAAGTGTGCTTTCTTTTTGTGCAATGTATCCATTCATTACATTGTTTAAACAATGTTATCTTATACACTTTCATTTATGTGTGATAGTTTCATTTCTTTACATACATGCCTGAAAAGATTCAAGTGCTGTGAAATAATACACGTTTTTTTAAATTATTTTATTCAAACCATCCACTGATTTCACTTTCAGTTCCTCTTTTGCTGTATATATCTTTCTGTGTGCATCTTATGTATATGGTATATGAAGTAGCTTTATTTAATGAAGGACCTAGTATTTCCTTTTGGAACAGTGAACAAGCATTATCACCAAATATTTTTTTCTGGCAAAAGCCTGTGAGATTTACATCTCTTTCTAAGGAGGCAGTTTTCTTTCTGACATATTTCAGAATTTGTTGTTTTTGTAAGAGAAGGGGAAGAAAGTCATCCAAAATATTTTTACTCATGCACCATATTTATAGGAGATCTACAGTTGCCGAGCCTACCTATCTGCATACATTAAAGTGGAATGCCAATTTCTCCACAGTGATAACTTGTTCTGTACAGTTACTTCCTATAGTGAAGTACTTTTGGAGATTTAAAGCATTGTGCATTTAAATTTCCTCATCCTCCAGCCAAGGTCCTTCTTTGTGTATTGTCTTTTATTTCACTGCGACACTATGATGGGTGTTTTAAAACTGTTCTACATCGGCCTGCTATGTTAATTCTAAGAAAAGGCAGGATGGGGGTGAGACTCCAACCATAACCTCTGCCTTGGCAATGTGAGATTGTCTGTATTTAGGCCAGATTTAGCATTCATTTTCAGTTGAAGTAAGCTATTTGGTTCTCAGTATGCAGCACCGCATGTATGAAAACGAAATATGACATAGTAAAAACGAAGGACATTCTATACATAGAACTGGGGAGCTGGGGTAAAGGGGGACTAATCAATATTTCCCCTGTCTTCTATCTGTTGTCAGCCCAGATGATTGATGGTTTAGCACAACATGCAACATAGAGAAACACTAATGAGCTGGTTGGGCAAGATATGACAGAAAGCCATACATCAGTTGACTGAATTAGTCAGCTCCAGCAGTTTGTCTTAAAATGTTTGGCCTTTATAAAATAAGGAGTAACATTGAAAAGGTCCCAAATAAATAACTTCCTTTTGAGAGGTGAAATGATTTGTTTTTTCTGGCTCTGAAAACAATAAGAAAATTACAGGGATACAAAATGCTGTTGGCACCCTGCTTGTCTGTGTGTGCTTCAGCACAATATTAAAAGAAACAGTGAAATAGCCAAGAAGAAAAGTCTGTCTCTAGGTAGATAGCTGAGCTGAAGCAATCACATTATAGTTACCAGCTGAGACGGTACATACTGAAAAACAATTATACCAACAGATTGTTGGGGAAAAGTTGGAAATACAATAGGAAAGACTATTGATCTATTCACTACTGTAGTATTACACTTTTTATGTGTGATTCACAACTGCAAAGAAATGCCAATGTTTTACTAAGCTCTTTAGTAAGTTTGTGCTGAGCGATATGACAGAGAGAATCTTCCATTTCCCTTGCGAGGACATGCATGTAAGCTTGGTGAAGGTAATGCAGCGATATTGGCAAATAAAACCAATCCCTATGATGGCAAGAGGACCAGGTTTTCCAACTGATAACATACGGCATGACATTTCTTCACCTTATGCTGTGCATTAGATGGCTGATAAAAAAAAAAGATGCGTTTTGCACATCGGGTTACTAAGGGGATTACTGTTTATTATGTTGGTATATTATTTGTAAGACTTAACGGGCACACACAGTTACAGCCTTCTGCATCTTCCTAACAAAGAAGCTTGCACTGTTGCTGCCATTGTGTCCCCTGTTTGGAATCAGGTTGTCGATGGATCATTTGGACCGCATGGCTCTCGTCCCCTAGTATTTCAGGTCTGCCCGTACAGTTGCATGGTTCGGCCCAAGTGTTTGTTTGCTTGTTTATTTATTTACTTTATTTATTTATTCAACTATCTTTTGTCATATGTGAAAGATGCAATGGAAACCACTAAGCTCATTTCACCTTTCCCATCAACTAGATAGCCAGTCCAATCCTTGAAGGTTGAGGGGATTACTCACCCATTTTTATGTTCAAGTCCTGTTCTCCATGTAATTTCCTCTTAATCCCCTTATGATTTTTTTTTTTTATTTTGGATTCATCTGATATTCCAGAAAGTGGCAAACGTTAGCATTTTCTTTACTGGCTACAGAGTTGCATTATGGGTAAGACATGTTATTTCACGTAGTTTTCGTTTAATGTAGCCTGTGATGGGATTACTCTCTCGTTTTCATGTCTGTGATTGTGACACGCTGTATCATACCCATCTTACACCCATTTCATATCCGCAAGTGAAATTATTAGTTTGTGGAAAAAATGTCAAGAGCAGACCAGAGCAAATATTTCATATCTGAGAAAGATATATGTGGCATGATATATAGATCAGCTATATTGACACATTTTTCCAACATATGGGGTTTGCTTATTGCAAAGGCTTTTAGTTCTGCCATGGGTTTCCCAGCTACAAATTAATATAAAACAAATATAAATGTACTGAGTGTCTTTTGAAATATATTTTGGGATCATTTTCCAATCACACCTCTGTTTTCTCAGGGATTGGTTCATTTGTGGTCATGTTGCAATCATCACCTTCATAGGCTTCGTAGACAGCCATATAGGTGACTAATTAGGGTTGTGAATAGACAAAAGTGGTGTCTGCCGGTGTCATCTACACTTAGAATGTGTGGTTTGTTTCCAGTACTGTTTGTGAGGGAGAGAGACTCAAGAATTTCTGTGAACACTAAATGAGTTCCCTTGTGAGTCTCTTCAAAGTGGTCCTGTGTCACCACGATTCTGTGAGTTTTAGCTCATCTGTTAACCAACTTTCATTTACACTGCTGTCCACATGAACTGTTGCGTACCAGGACCATCCCATTCTATTCATGTGAAACTGTAGTTGTTGTGTGTGTGTGTGTGTGTGTGTGTGTGTGTGTGTGTGTGTGTGTGTGTGCGTGTGCGTGCGTGCGTGTGCGCGCGCGCGCGTGTGTGCCTGAGTGTATACATGTATATTTCCATGACTTATTACACTGACTGTGTACATATTCATGATTTATTACTTACTGCCTACATCCTGCTCATGATATTAAATGAAGATTCCCGTGTTAACAGCACAATTTTTAATGAATATTTCATGCAGATAACGCATGCCTGCAGCACATGAAGTTATTGGTATGGAACACTGACTTTTCCTGTGCTTTTGAAAGACTTGGTCAATAGCATCATTAGCAAGTGCCCATGTGACCTTCTCCTTGTACTGTAACTTAGTGCGAGATGCAAACCCTCAACACTACCATTATTACTCAGTCTAGGCAGTATGCCAAAGAATATCTCAGCCCTCTTTTGGCATGAAGAACTGTTTGACTTATGGTATGGACAAATGCCCAGGTTTAAAGAACAAGATTTGACAGATTTAATGATTGACCTTCTTTGCCCTATCACCCTCCCCTCACCAAATGTTGTATATCGACTTTGTAAGCCTGAATCCGCATGAGAACTAGCTTAGTTCCAAAGCTCAGAATGTGATCATTGCATCAGGTGAGGCCATGTTGCAGATCACACAGAGGGTCATGGAATCTCAGGTATACCACATCGCATAGCAATGTGCAAAGGAACGAATGGGGCATCATCTGAGCATGGATTTAGAGTGCCCTGTGCCCTTGTTCCAGAACAGTGGGTCATGGATCCCGAAAAGCAAAGATGTCACTGTGCAGCTCAATGGCCAGCCAGCCAGCAGATGGCAACCGGCCAGCTCTGGAGCAGCTGGTGTCAGCCCTGACATTTCAGAGCCGGCTGTCCGTCAGTCACACGGCTTTTGTCACAGGGGAGTCACCATGAGGGGTGATGCAAGTCCAGCAAGAGTTCAGCGTTATAATGTCAGCAGGATGCCTGTCTGGCCAGGACTGTATTTCCCTGTCTGTCACATCCTAGAAAATGATTTTCCTTCAGTGGATCCATTTTGACAGTTTAGCGGTTTACACTGTATAGAACACACATGAACCTTACATGCAGTGATCAAATCAGCCATCAAAGGTTTGAAATGTTCTTAATATAGAAATACATATACTCAAAAGATATAAGGACTGTATGCTCAAAATTATCTTTACATGTGAACAGGTAACTGTGTGCAACAACAGTGCTTCTATGTATTGGATACTGCGTAAACCTCATTCATTTTCATTCAGTGTCCTGCTGGAATATGAAAAGGGTAAATTAGACATCAAACAGAGTCATGTACTAAATTACAAAAGTGAAAAGTGTCAAGGGGGGCAGTAACTCAATACAGTTGATGTCTGCATGTTTCGTACATATCTTCAAGTAGATAACAATTGCCTTTAGAGTTTGTGTTTTCATGTTCACTTAGAATAGTCTGTCATCCTTCTCATTTAAAAAGTATAATGAATGAATTAATGAACAAACAAAAGCATTTTTCCCATGACCTTGAAGTGATGAAAAAGCCCAGTCTTCTGACACAGAGCACTGATGACATCACTGTGTTTTTCAGTTTGCCATCACCCAGTAATTATAAACTGTGTGGGATTCAAGGAAAAAAAAGCACTATCCTTGAATCTGGCACTGTTATGCATAGCCTATGACAAGCTCCACTGGTTTTGTAAAAAAGTTGACGCAGTGGTCTCAGCGCAAACTTTGGAATTGATTCTCAGTGTAGAATATCCTTTTACAGTTGCCTATACTTTGGCAGTCTAGTTTATTACATGGATGGAACAGTGGATCAAGGTTTGATGCAATGAAACCTCTGTATGGATTTATTTTTCATTTCACGTTTTCTTGCAAGGCAGAATGTATGTTGAATCAAACCTACAATACATGTAGGTGTCTCTGCTATATCTCAAAAATTCACTAGCATTCAATTAAAGATATGGTCTATAAATGTTTAAAATTGTTATCTCTAAAGATGGAATCACTTTCTGATGATATTCACCTCTAGCAATGGTATATTGGTTTTCAGTAAAATGTTGCTGTCATCAAGAGCAGATTGGGCTAGATCTGACCACCACAGATTTTAAAGAAGTCCGTTTTAAAAAGTTAGACGCCCTGTAAATTTGAAAAAAAAATTCTGCTTATATTACAATCATAAATATGCATCAAGGGGAAGCTGGTTTATTTGTCAGCCTCATTGACACATTTGATGGGAAATTATTCTAACAATGAGTCACCTTGAAAAAACCTGACCAAAGGCAAAATACACACAAAGATACAGAGACACAAGCCAGGAGAGCATGCAATTCAAACATCTGACTTGTGCTCACCTCACCTTCACTTTTCAAGTGTGTATGAATTGCTCATTTGTACCATTTAATGCAGAGTAGTGTGGAGCTTTGAAGATGTCTCTGGAGGTCTCAGCTTGCTTAAAGGGAAGGACTAGAAGTTTATTGAGTAAAAGTCGCAGGAACAACAGTACCCAACATTATGATCAATAAGGAAAAGGGAAAACAATGAGATGATGCATGTGGTAGCAAAATAATGCAGTAAGGGGTTAATGCCATGCTGTTCTCCTCTCGTAATGCACTCGTAATTTTGCAAATTCACAAAGTGCAGTGCTTGGTTTGTCCTCTGTGTGTAATTCCATCATTGTCTTGAGACCAGGGCATCTTCCAGGCTTTCAAACACAAAACAGAAATTATTTATGGTAATTATGATAAATAAAAGATTAGAGGGTGCATAAGCAAGTTTTCAAGATAAAAGAACATAAAAGGTCCAAAATGTTGTCAGCAAGCCCAGGAATGATGTTGTTCCCTGCCACTGTATTTATACTTCTTCACTTTATCAAATTTTGCTCTAAGCCTATAATTCAGTGCAATTGCAATGTGGTTATTGAACATAGTACTTGTTTAACAATATTACTTCAGCCTGGTTATATTGGTTAGATTAAATCTGGGCCCAAGTCACTGGAAACACTAAGATAAACACATTAATGAAGTTGGTTGAATGTAATTGTTTTTGTTTTTTATTTCAATGTGCCACAGTTATCCATATTGCTTTGTAGAACTGGATAAGCAATAAATCATGTAGTACCACTTTGAAATGTCTGAATTTGGAGATGTTGTTTAGCTGCAGTGATGATTCACTCACAGTATTTATTCCTGAGATTCTCCGGATGTGATCTTTAATTATCTCAAAGTTCATGTTTTGATGAGTATGTAATCACAGCCAATATGTGCATAGCATACAGGGTGAGCATTTGCATATGAAAATGCATCCTTACCTGGAAATGAACAGCATTTCAGGCGTTCTTGCATGTTTGTCATCAGACACAAGGTTTCTTTAAGCTTCTGTTGGCTTCTGCCAGATGGAAAACAGAAACTCATTTCACGTGATTTCTCAACCGATCCTTCAGGGTGCTTTGGGCTTAATTGCCAGGCCTTGTTCTTCTCAAGGCGCTAGTGGCAGCTTTGAATTTCTTGGTAGGGCTAATTCTTCCCTTGCGAAGCCACCCATGCGTGAAGCATACTGTGCGAGAGACATTGACCCACAGGTAATTTGCCAAGGATGCTATTTGGACCACATTGATAGGTGTCCTTCATTTTGACATGTGAGGTCTTCATGTATTGTAGATGGAGAAATTACTTGTGAACTCCTGTCTGCCCAATCAGTCTGGTGTATAATGATTTGCTTCAGTTGCCATTTTTTTAATTTCTGTGAGACAGAATCGTTTTGGTGTTTCACCAAGCATTCTAAAAGTCTTCTATTCCTCTTGGCATCGATCTCAACAGAGGTAAATGCATGTCTTGGACAGCTCTTTGAAAGCTCTTCTTTATTTTGTGAGGTTTTTTTGTAAGATATTTTTGGTGTTGTCCTCAAATAACACATTTCAAGTTGCATTTCCAAGTG
This sequence comes from Megalops cyprinoides, assembly GCF_013368585.1. Classification (NCBI taxonomy): domain Eukaryota; kingdom Metazoa; phylum Chordata; class Actinopteri; order Elopiformes; family Megalopidae; genus Megalops; species Megalops cyprinoides. The sequence continues at coordinate 10,406,035 of NC_050585.1, read as the reverse complement.
CATTTTTCCTACTGGTGTGTTTGAAGTTCATTATGGCATGACAGTACTACTAACTACTGCTAATGCCATGTTGAATATGTTACAAGTCGTTATCTAAAAGTCTATTAACTCCATCTGGGGAGTGTTTAAAATTGATCCTAAAGCTCTGTACCACTGTCAGGAAACACACTGTGAAGGTATGGAAAAGTACAATCCACAGTGGAAAATCCTTCTTCCCTGCAGAAGCATGCAGTGTACTGTACTGCTCTCGCTGGCAAATGTATTTTACTTCTGATTTCTGAATGTCCTCTGTCTCTGCCAGGTGTGGAAGCGTTCTGGGGCCTGGTTTTACAAGGCCCTCCCCAAGTATGTGCGTCCCATGAAGGAGGCAGAGGGTGCCCTGGGGCCCGGCATGCGGGCGGCTGAACGAGGAGGGCTCCAAACAGGGATGAGTGTGTCAGCAGGTCGAACCTACAGCTGGGCGCGCAGCAAAGGTCAGTAACACTGTTCCACCACCTATAAACAATCCAAATTCAACAATTGCCTATTTTTGTAGTTCTTCCCCCAGAATAAAAGGTTCCTGTGACGTGTTTGCACTATTGCTCAGTGGTGCTGTGTGATTTGTGAAATGTGACGGGCATTTATTCATTTTGTAGCTTTTTTAGTGTTTTTGTGTTCTCAGATTCAGTGTTCAGTCAATTTGGTGCTTTTATTTTTCTTATTTCCAATGGCATTTAACGAAATTGGCAGAGGCAGTATGAACAAATGTGTGACGCTTGCCTTGATGCTCAAAATATTCTATTACGTTGGTTTCTTATCTTAATTGGCTGATTCACAAGGTAGAAAGAGTTCCATCAGAACAGCTAGGGAAAGGAAGTTCATTGTTATTCCTTTTGACTATGCAAAAAATGTCTCCGTTTGAGAGTTTTTTTTTTTTTTTTTTTATCAAATCTCTGCTTAACAAGCAAATATTTCCCCCAGTAATCAATTTCAGCTTGTTAGGTGCTGAAACGGTGTTTCTTGCCAGCCCAAGGTGAATGTGCAAAGGTTCTCTTAATTTGTAATTTGGTTACTGGACAATGAAGGCTGTCAGTGGCAAATAGAAGTTTGATCCACAGCAATGATTCACTTGCCTACATTTGACAGATTTATCCACACAGTGCAGTATATTTTTCAGTCATTGAGGTGAGCACTGATTAGTGGAGCTGGAAGACAAATGCATGCATTATGAGCACTGGAAGTTTTAGAAAGGATACCACCATAAAACAGGTTCCTTTTAGCAATGTCCACGAATAGATGCAAGGATTGTCTCAAAAATACACTTTACCACACCTGTAATTACTGTATGTCAGCTCACTGTGCAAAATCATATATTGCTATATTGTTTGTTTGTGGTGTAAAGGACCATAATTGATCCATGATCCATACAAATCCCCTCCCCCACCACGGTTCGGCGCTCATATTGCACTTTAATTTAACAATTGAGTTTTGAATATTTTATTTCAAGATTTCATTTAAATTGGACGTCTTGAATGTTGTTTTCATTTAAGACCATGGGCAAAAGTTCCTTGCTTTCAGCGTTCTTTAAGTTCTTTAAGTAATAAATGGAAAGCAAAGTTATATTTGTCTCCCCCTTTTTTTTTTTTTGGTGATCTGAAAAATGATCCGATCCATGTCTCAAAAACCGTGATATGATCTGAACCGTGAGTTTTGTGATCCGTTGCACCCCTATTGTTTGTACTATAACAAAATTGCAGGCATTTCTAAGTTTGTATCTGCATGAGTTCATTCTGACGTGTGAAGCGGCTTAACATACATGTTAAGTGGAAAGGTTCCTAGTTTTCAGGGCAAAAGGGTGCTGTTACCCCGTATCTCTGCATGTATAATGTGCCAGGGAATGCCAAATAGGCAACAGGTTGACCATTTTTGAGTTTGACTCAGCTGGGGAGATAACACAGCGATACTGGCCTGCTCATTAGAGTGGACTTGTAAGCAATTCCAAGGGCATGCTTTCATTTGCACAACACATAAGAAAAGTAGAATTTATTTTAACAGTTCAGTGGCAGCTCTGAAACTTTCTGGTGTTCTGTTATTTAAATTGATATGGATTGCTAAAGGGGAAGATGGTTTTAAAATGAAGATAAAGACAAGTTTAAAATGTAGAAAAGCTTATGATTTAAATAATATATTCAGAATTTGGAAACTTGTACCGCACTAACATTTTTTCCATTCCTTTGGTGCAGTAATTGGTACCATCTTTGACTTTCTATTGATGATACAGAAGCATTGCAGACCACACAACACCTCAGAGAAATTCCTATCAAGTAAATACTGTATGCACATGTTTTTCCCTGGAGATATAAACTCTCATATTACTGTTTTAAAACAGTCTACATAAAACAGTCATTCTAAAGTGGCTTGAGATCCTTGACTTTAAAGAAAGGCATAAATACAAGTATTCTTACGAATATATATCACTGAGGAAAATTAATGAAAAACTTATGAAAAGTATGGCTGCTAAGCAGCAGATGGTGCAATCACTGCTGATCAAATTTATGTTTGCCATCTTGGGCTTGCAAAAGTGGTTGATTGATATTAAAGCCTTAAAGCTTTAACTTTTGAAGACTGATTAAACATGAATTCAGTCCAAAAAAAACCTTGACCTGGAACATCAGTTTCAGGAACAAATAATTGAACGGAATGGCTTCTTTGCAAGCCACCACTAAAAGGCTCAATATTAGCGTAGTATATGGTATCTCAGCTCAAAGCAGCCCTCTCATTTGAAGGTAAGAAGGTGTTTTCATGTGCCTGTGAATTTTTAACTGCAAAGCGGCAATTTTTCATTGAATAGTTATGTAATTAAAAGATGTTTCGTTTGACAGGCCAATGCCAAAAAGTACATTGAAAACATTGGAAAATCTAGAGAGCGTACAGGAAGTAATTAGGAGAGCAGAAGACAAGTGGTTTATAACTCCCTCTTTGTCATGTTCATTACCATCATTCCCTCTCGAATGAATTTGAGAAAGACAGTTCATGATCTCTTATGTTCTTATATATATATATATATATATATATGTATATGTATATATATATTTTCTTTTGTATTTTAACTTATTGCACTTTGCCACTTTGCCTTTCTACCTCTGTCTTAATGCTGTTGTGACATGTGAATTTCCCTGCTGTGGGATCAATAAAGTTCTGTCTTATCTTATCTTATCTACAAAATATTGCATGTATAAATGCCTTTGTTAGAAAGCCACAGGATGCCTGTAGGAACCATATGAGCCCTGTGTTAGCTCTGCTCGTGTCAAAGGTGGCATATTGTATTGCATCGTTGTTAGAATCACTCTCAGGGGCACAATTGAAGCTGTAGGTTCCCATCATCCCTGACATTTTGACTTGAGGGGGAAAATTACGCTGAATTTCATTGATCCTGTTGCTGTCAATAACTGCAGCCAACTGCAAGCTATTCTGCACTGCTATACTTAAAAGTTCACTTCAGCAGTGAAAGCTTGCTTTTACATTATATTGATTATTATGCAGTGAAAAGTCTGGATTTTGAATTGTGAAGCCTGTGTTCGTTGTTTCAAGCAAGGTGAGGTTTCTCACTCAATCACTGGCTGTGTGGCTCCCTCTGCTGTGAGTGATAGTAATGATATTGTGCCACTGGAGGGCAGAAAGACCAGCAAAGTACTCACAGCCACTTAACAATGGCTGTTCAGTTTGTGTTTTACATTAATGTGGTGAGACTCTAGCCTGACAATAAAACTAATACGCCGTGCCATTTGGGCGCTGGCAATATTTGCACCTTGCTGAGAGTGCAATAAGTGCGTTTAATGTCTGTATTTCATTTTGTGGACCTTATCGATTGGCCCCCAAACCGAGATTTAGCCTCTAACCCAGCCTCCAAAATGTTGTTATTCTGTCAGCAGTGCTTTCACAGCTGCTGCCAGCTTAAAACAGTTCAGCACAGAAAGGGTAGTAAAATCCCTACAGTGACATGGCGGCACCCTGCCCAGATCTTCCCATATAATAAAGCCCAATTTAATATCATCCTTTCCTATATGGCCCCTCCAATATGGAGCAGCTGGAACCAATTTGCTGAGCCTTGCAAAAATAAATTCACAAAAGAAAGATTTATGTAAAATAAATTTAGGATGACATGAATAAAGCTTAACCATCTGCTGTGTATGATAAGTGTTTCAGCGGAGAGCAGACAACAGTCTCTGCACATGTACTTATCGACCTGGCTTACTGCCTCTTGGCTGAACACTTGTATCTTTGGATCACCATAAAGGTTCCCAGGGCATGTGATGTCAAGACTGGCACACTATCTTCCAGTGATGATCGTTGAACATGTATGAATTGGCAATTATCGCAGTCTTGTAAATGTATTGAGTTGTTCCTGTTTGCGTGCCAGGTGTTTTCAATTCCAGCAAATGCAGTTATTTTAAGTTCATTTGACAGAGCATGAATTTGCTGAGAGCACTGCTTACCACACTCTAAATAGTGCACCTGGTGTGACCGATTGCCAGCGCTTGTCTGTAATTTGATGAAATGTTAGATCAGAAACACTTTTCCCTTTCACTTTAACACTTTCGTAACTAAATGTTTTTTTTGTGTGTCTTAAACGGCTCGAACGCTTCCTGTCTTCATGGTTCCACCATCCCGTGGCTTTAGGCAGCCCCTCTTGCTTCTTATGCACGTAGTAGCACACTATCATTGCTACTGAATTACTGCATTGCCCAACACATGTATCCCAAAGAAGCATTCGCTGTCTGTCTTTTTACTGTCTTAGCATTTGCTCTCCTTTCTATTTTATTTTTTGGAAACTCATTTCCAGGGAACTGGGCTGCACCATCGAAGCCTGATCTGTAACTGTCCAACACAGGCACATGGGAATCATAACTAGCCAAAGGGAGTGCTGTCATGACTGTGTAGAAATCAGATGGGGTCGTCTTCGGCAGCTGTGACCTGTGTGCACCGTGCTTAGGTGAGCGGATGATTCCAAAGAGGCGGGCCACTGCTGAACAATCTGCACCTAGGCTCAATGCCAGCAGGTGCTCCTGGTATGGAGTAAAACTGATATCCTCTCTGCTGGGATCTGGCACTGTGGAAAAACACTGGGCTGGAAGGCATGCAGAGCAACCTTATTGTAGATATACTGGCACTAGAGCGGTTCTGTATCTCAGTGGTCTTGTTCAAATTTATACATTCTTTGCACACAATGCTTTGATTTGACTCCTAAAATCAATGTAGCAAGCAACACCACATTTTTCTACTCATTCAAGATGCCATTTTTATGGGCCAGTTCCTCAAATCATAGATAATTTTGACCACTTTCAGAGTTCTGTATTCATGGCTTTTGTTACTGCACCTCTAACAGACAAGGGCTTCAGACAAGCCTCCTGACACAGAAGATACCTTCTATACACATAGAAGGTGTATTACACTACATCATACTCTCTCATTATATTATACTTTTTTGGAGAAAAACCAGATTGCTGATTGACACATTTGGTGCAATGCACTTCTATTCAAAACACTGCTGTCATGCCTGTTTTGTAATATTCACAAGTGGCATACTTTTACTGGCATATCCAAAGCATTTTGCCCTTTACAGTAACACAACTAGATATAACTATAACTATAACTATATACAAGTAATTAGAAAAAAAAAAAAAACATTTAGTACTTTAGGACTTCTAAAGGACTTTTTTTACACTGGAATTAAGAGATAAAGGTCTTCAATTATTTCACTTGCCTTAACTAAGTCTCCAAGGAGTAGGACATGGCAGATGGTCAAACAGACAAGGGAATATGACAAGCAAACTGTAAAATGACAGCAAACTGCTCTATTGAACTCTGGAAATCAGGTTTCCAGAGCTTATAAATAAACAGGTTAAGCCTTTTGGCTCATTCTTTGAATTCCTTGTTTGTATTCCACCTATTTCCACGTTCACAGCAGAAACAAAATGTAAATGCTATGGTACATTTTTTCGTGGTCAAACTTGCAATGAAAAATATTGTGTCTTCAACCATTCTATCATAACATAGGTTTGACACTACTTCAATCAATATTTTATATGGCATTTACTTTGAAAAAGGACAGCATCTGTTTTGTATAAGAGGTAGCAGTCATCCTGTTATATGTGCACTGCTTGAGCGGTATTAGGGTGATAGAATTGATGTCCTCTAAAGAATGCATGCACAGCAAATTACCTTGCCCTTGCATTGCTCTTTAGATAAAGGAAAGGAAATATGTCATACTCCTCAGTGATTTCCTGTGAATGACTTTTTTTAATGTATTTTGCTTGAACTAATGGTTAACCTACAAAAAAGCTCACGGTTTGAAAGTGGCACTACTTTACCAGAGTCCTTCAATGTCAGGGTCACACACACACGAGTTAAGATGAACACATGTGCCTGTTGAAGTAGTGTTTAACATGACAAGTATGTTTGTGTTGCTCAACATTAAGTGGATAATTGTGACGGTTTATTACAGTACACAAGTTGTCCTGCATTTTGTAAGTGGAATATAAAGAGACTCTAGTAAAGTAAAGTTCTTGATGAGAATCCATTTTGAGCATTCACTGTTTATTTTACATTTATTTATTATGTGGAAGCTTACAACACTGTTTCAACAAAAGTTTCATCTTTGGCAGGTCCAGGATTCACTTGTGATAAAATCACTTATTTTATGAGCTGTGCATAAGGGTGTGGGGTTTTGTTTTCCTGTATTGTGAATAATAGCCAACATTAACATCTTAATCCAGTTGGGTAGAACATTGCTGTTGTGAAGATGCAGTCATTTTGTTTTTGAAAGATGAATACCTTCTGTGTGTAAATCAAAGTAAAACCCTTCCCAGACTCCCACTGAGCTCACTAAATCAATGTGAGACTATATTTCAGAGTGAATTTTGTAGGCTTACCCTGTCAGGCATTCTACTGTCCAAGAGGATTTGGTTTAAACTCATTTGATAGTCTCTTGAATTAATGTTCCTGGGTTAATCGGGGATGAATTTATGTAAATTCTTAAATTGAGATTCATTAATATTGCATGAAATTTGGTATTTGGCAGTCATCACAGATTTGTAAAAATAATATGCAGAACTGATGAGATTGCAAGGGCCAATAGGAGGCTCACAGGTGGGAGGGGCCAAGGGATCCTTTGTCTGCGTACAGTGCTTTTTGACTGCCATCATTATTACCTCATAAGGTAATGTGCAGGTCATATTGTAGTCAGGTCGTTTTATACAGATAATCTGCATTAATTGCTCAGGTTGTGTAATCAAGTACACGCATTTACATATGCACCCATATGTAGTTTTCCCATATCCATGTGCTTCTACAGTTTTTTAAATCTTATTAGACTCCTATTGCAAATAGAGATGACCCTGCGCAACCACCCATTCAGGACAAGTGAGAGGGACAAACCTAATGAAGCAAGGACAAAGCATATTGTTCAAGTTCCCCCATGATTTGTAGTGTGCTGAAGTGAAGAATAAACTTCTTCATGCAGTTTTATATATCGAATAGCCACTTTTAGAGGTATCCAAGAAGTTGGTGTTTATATTTTTTCATGTATTTCTTGTCTCAGGCTGTGTATCTGGTGCTGTGCACTCTCAATTTGTGGGTGCTTCTTTAGATGGTGATTCTTGACAGAAATATCTGTTTACATCTTTGGTTTTGATATACTATTACACTGAAGCTCTGAATCAGCATTACTAAAGTTTTCATGGGGGCCTCTGCTGACTCACTGGCACTGTGCACCATGGATGAATAGAGGAGCCTTGCCCTGCCCTATCAGCCTTTCCTTCAGTGATATTGTACCTCAAAGAGTACAGTTCATTATGTTTCAAAAAGCCAGGCCATAACAGCGGTATAAGCCATTAAAATATCATTGATCTTCATCATTAATGAAACAGTGTAACACTGTCCAGACGGTACGTATTTAGTTATTCAGACTTGATTGGCTCCCTGTCTCCTGGGCTCATTGAAACCATTGTAATTACCATTGAATGTAGATGCTACAGCATGCTCTATCCCACAGACACCACAAGCATTAGTTGTACTCAAGGAGGCAATAACCATTAGATCAAGTAAAAAGCATCTTAAATGGGGCACTTATCAAACACAGGATTAATGGTGTTGCAGGAAGTCTGTTGTTACCAGCAGTATATGGGTATGTGAGTTGTAAATGCAATGACATCTCAGTTTCACCTAGGATTAAGTTTATCATTACCTTGCAGCGTGTGCTCTTCACCTGTGGTTAGACGTCTCACATCTGTCATTTAAACTGATTTGTCAGCAAGAACTGTAAAATTGGATGTCAAATATGTCTCAATCTATAGCTGACATTAGAGAAGGAGAGAGCAAGAGAGAGAAAGAGAAAGAGTTGGTAAGTTTAGAAAAGGACTGGTTAGCATCTTTCATAGAAATAAATACCAATTGGAATAGAGACATATTGACACAATAGCACATCCTGTATTTATATATATATATATATATATATATATATATATATACATATATATACGTATGTATATTCTGTTTCTTTAGTAACCAGGCATCACTGTGGGCTGGGAAGCCTTGGCCATGCACAGGTTAAATTAAGAGCTGAATGTCCTGTTTTACTGGAAGACTTGGGGCACATTTGTAAGGAATAAAACATGCAGAGCTTTGAATGAGGGAGAAGTCAGTTTGGGGGCTAGCAGTGGCTGCTCTGAGTCAGTCTTCCTGTCTTAGTCTGTCATCCCGGGGTGGCCCGGGTTTTTAAAAAAGAATAAGAATCTGCAGTAAAAGGTCCCCACAGACCTTAGACTGCAGAATCCACGGTAAGATGGACTGGACTACAAATCTGTGCTGATGGAAGCCATTGAATGAAGTCCCAGAGGGGGTTTAAATTGTCTCACCTATTTGGGAGTAATAAAGGAGAATCTGATGAAAAACTATATTTCAATGCAAACACCATCTGCAGCCTCCACAAGGGGAAAGCAGTGTTTAAATGTTTATTTGACTAAATATTTCCTGAAGTTGGGGTGGTGATAGAGATGTCTTCACTACTTGCCCTCAGCATGGCCTGCTCTATTTGCAATGTGCACAAACATTGATTTGAAAATCAAGTGTCAGGCCAGCCAAACAGAGAAACAAGATAGGTTGATAGGAGACTTTACACCTTAGTAATGGCTGTAAAGAATTTGTAGGAATTTATCCTGTGGCCAGTTGAAGTGTTAATGAACACAAAGAGGTTTTTGTAGTGCATAATATATATGCACATCATATATAATATTATATATTATAAATAATATATATGTATATTAATTTAAATATATTCTGAACACATATACTGATATTTTTTAATTTTAGTACACTGTAAGCTCATATATTTGTGTCCACTGCATTTACAGAGATTTTTGAGGATTTTCTGTAAATTAGGCAGTCATTTTAGTCATTTTACATTTTAGTTATTTTACTTCATGATTATTCATCATCGCGAATGTGACATTTGACCACTTAATGTCAGTGTTTGGCAGCAAAACATTGCTTCTAATTCTCTTTTTTGGGGATTGCAGTTTTTCATGCTTTTTTTCCAGCTGTACATTAGGCTTGTCTGAAGTGATCCTGCACAATACACTCACATGCAACCAATGGCTAATTTTGACATTATAACTCTTACAGTGTACCACTGTGAAGTGGGTGACAATTGGAGGATAGGCAGTATTCCACTGTGGTCATTCAAGCAACTTGTAGGCACCCGATGTATCGCAGGGTGTCTGAGAGTGATGAGACAAGGAAGCCCTCGCCAGTCTACCAGAACAGAGCTCATTTTGTTTTTCTGCTGTAGGTTCCTGGTAATTATTCGCAGACGACATGGCTGGTTTCATGCGGTTTCAGGCTCAGCCTGCAGTCATGACAAAAGCATTAATGACTGAGCCAGTCAGCAGCCTCCAAGAATTGCCCTGTGTGCTGAAAAGAAAAGCCAGTGTGGAACGTATTGGATGCAATGTAATCTGTCACTGATTCCCTGACATTGAGTTTCAATCTTTGTTTGTCATTCAATGTAGTATTAGTGGATATTTCATTGGAGGCAACCCTGCTTACCATTCCTTACTCCATCACCAATGTTTATTTTTCCTCTTACCAAAAAAAATATAAGTACGACCGTGTCAAATTATGCAGAGGTTGATTCTTTACAAATGATCAATACTTCAGTCGAACAAACGAAATGAGAGATTTGATTTTCTCACTAAAGCGATTAAAAGTGAATCCTCTGTGGTCATTTTGCTCGATAATGCATTACACCCCCTTGGCTGGGATAAGAGGATATGTTCAGGATCATTACTTTCTGTTAGCGTTTCCCCTCAGCCTTTCCAACCTGGCCGCCAAATATGGACTATAGAAGAGAAAGCCATAGCCATTTGCTACAGTTTCTTTTTGCTCAAACTGGGTGTTGCGAATCAGATAGACATTTTTAAATTGCTGACAGTATTTGAGTCCAGCTTTTTAATTTGATACAATGATCTAACATACATGGGCCAGGAATATCATGGCATGGTTTGACTTATTAAATGGCCAAAACCAATTTAAAACATGAGACAGCAACTAGTGGAATTTGTTGCTGTCAATTGTGTGTGGTGGTTACCAGTTTTAATGATTTTTCATGAATACCCACATCTGGCACTGGACTGATAAGATAGATGTTGGTTCACAAAATAACCTAGACCTTGCATTGGTCCTAGCCCTATGATGAGACATTAGAGTGTACACTGAAATATGACCCCTGCACTGATGAGTAAAAATATTCACCGTCACCAGTGTTTTTGTCACCTCTGACCCACCTGGCTGTGCATGCCGCCCTGGCTGTGCTCACCTGTTCTCAGCTGCTCTGACATTCCATAGTTTCATTGCCTCCTGCTCTGTGACTGAAAAGTACAAACAGTTGCCCGAGACCTTTAACTGTGTACCAAAAACAGCTGCTGACATTTGAATGTGAGGGGGGAAAAAAAATCACAAAAACCGCCACGGCCTTGTGCCTCGCCGCTCAAGACGTTTTTCTTTCTTTTATTGTCTTTGTTCCTTCTGTCATTATGTTTACTGTGTTCAATAGGAGTGTGAGACGCAGAGTCAGAAAGAGCCCATCTAAAACCTTGGCATAAAGGAAATGTTCTTGGTGTCAAGACCACACGTCAGTCATGGAAACTGTCAGCAGGCTGCTGCATAGTGAACAGCCACTCTGCATTAAAGATTAAAGGCCACTGAGGGCCATTCTCTGAAAAAGGATCCATAGTTTGCCTTACAGTTATCATTTATGCATTTTATCAATTTGTATTTCAAATTGTAAGTTGAGACTAATTTGAAGTTTTCTGGGGGGGATGAGGTTTGTTATTTATTATTTTATTTATTTATTTTCTATTAAATGAATGCCAGAGGAAGTGTTTAATTTCTATCATCTACACACCAAATTAAATGGCCCTTACTAAACCAATAAATGAATGCTTGATAAGCCCAGCCAATCATTTCCCCTGGCTTTATTTTGGCAATGAGCAATGCTGCAAGTGCTGTGTATGAATGGTGGCCATTTACGTGCCTGCTTAGTGCATGGGCTGGATTCAAGGCCGTATTTCTGAATGGTGGCGTCTGTCGTTTCGGAAGATCACAGCTCATTACTCATGATATACCGAAGCTCCCAGACCTCACAGTCACAATACATCATCGTGCTCCCTCCATAATGAGGGCAATAAAGTCAAGCAGTGTCATGCGTCAGGATTCAATCTGGCACCCTCCACGTGAAGATTTATTTCAGATGATCCATGTTAATTCTGTGATTCAGTCACAGACAGGGGTTTTGCGGTGCTGTGGTCAAGAAACTTGTCCTGTAACCAGAGGGTTGCAGGTTTGATTCCCAGTTGGGCACTGCTGCCGGACCCATAAGCAACATACCGAACTTAAAAATTTACTTGTTAAATGTAAGCTCTTTGCTGTCAGGTAATAGGGCTCTGTGCCAAACAGTACTGTACTGTGATGCCAGCTGTAGGTGTAGTGGTGTAGTAAAAACGGTAACCACTTCAGTAGAGTTATATAACACATTGTTGTGCATTGAATGTGCAGTGCGCTGTGTTGTGGAGAGGAATGTGACGAGCCTGTAGACCCAGGAGCTTGTCTGTCCTTGTTCTCGGGAGCTTGATCAGGGCCCGACAGTGTGACATTAATAGCAGAGCGGGCAGCGGTGATGAATCACTGCGGCAGCGCGATAAAGAGTGCCGGGCAGCAGGTGCTGGCAGGCCGTCCTCTTGCCTCAGTTGTCACCTCACCGCTCTACCTTCGAATTCCGAAAACGCCGGCAGGCCGGATGAGACGAGGCAGGAACTCGGGCCGCGTCTCCGAGGGCTGATGACAACGCCAGAGCCGTTTGATTTTTGCCCAGTCGCGCGCCGCGCCACGACGCCTGGCTTCCAGTTGGCTGTAACGTGATGGCAGGGATGACACTGTGTGGACAATCCTCTCTCCTCTGGAGCTAAAATAAGACTCCAGTCCACAGGTCCTGGCTAAGACCTGTTTTGGATGTAGCCAGGTCTTTATCTCATGGACACTGCTCCAAATCGAACTTTGTGCCATAGAAACAAAGTTATTTCTTTGTTTATTTGCTCAGCAGTGGCCCTCATCCAGGGGAGATGAACATAACTTACTTTTTTCATATTGCTTATCTGTACAGCTGGACATTTTCTAGGTTAGGTTCCCTGCCTTACAACAACAGTGCCCCATCTCAAAAGTGAGTTTTAAACTTTTGGATTGCAAGTTCTTTGCAACTGCCATGTCACGCTGCCACCCCATCTTTGGGGAGAAGTGGCTGGATCACCACAGTCTTTTTCCACTGTGATTCTGGTGTGTACGTTTCATCATAGAATGATATTTACACACATTCAGCAACATGCCGGTGGGAAGAGTAAAAGCAATACTGTTCAGACGTGCAGTACAAACAAGACAAAACATCTCCCTCCCTCCCATCAGATTACCAGCAAGAAAAATCAGTTAACAGTTGATATTTAAAATGAGACAAAAGTATTATGACTTAGTGCGGATGGTTCTACCGTACCACTGTAATATTTATATTGCAACAATAAATTAATTGTTCCACTTCTGAATTACAGTAGCAAGAACATAAACATAGTGTACTAAAATTTCTAAATCATATGCATCAGATGTTGTATGGGCTTTCTCCTTTGTGTGTTGACCTGTCCAAGAAGAACATGTCCAAGGGATGTGTGGAAGTAAATAGTCCAGAAATGTATTGCCAAAGAGTATAGAAATATCTTTGTAAATGTCCACATCCTCAGAAACCCTTTTCAGCAATGGTCTGACATATTCAGCAAACATCTTGAACATAGAATGCAAGATATATTAGGGGAGGGTGTATGCATTGCTCCACACCAGCCTGGCTTCCAAGGAGCCTACCAGCGGGGTTCTAGCCCAGCAGAGTTTACCAGCCTCTTCTACGTGACAGATCCAGGCTTGCGGGATGTTTGACTTTTCCGGCACTGTATGGGGAGCGAGGCTTGCAGTTTGGTCGAGTTCCTGATTTGTTAAAATTCTGCCAGACGTGGAATTGGTTGTCATCACACAGCAACCCCTGCCTGCGAGGACAGATGGGGAAAATCCGAGGCAGAGTAGACGCTGCACCGTGGCATAATTACGGTTCGATGAGTGCCATTATCTTTCAGCAGCTGCGAGTTCTTTCCTCAATTGAATTTCTCATATTCGTGCTCTTTCTGCCAAGCCCATCGCATGCTGCTTCCAGTCCTATTGTCTGACGTCAGTGCTGACCCCTGATAATTTAGTCTGGGGACCAGCAATTTCAAATCTGTTTATGCCGTTCATCAATTTTATATGCCTGTGTGGTGCAGTTCCTTTTTATTCTGGCAACATAAATGGGGTTGGATGCTGTGTTGGATCAAATGCATCCACATGTGCCTGTGCTGTTGTCATGAAAGGCTGTGTTTTAGTCAGACCAGAAAGGTGCAGTTTTCATGCACTTTAATTTTTACTGCAACTGTACAAAAGTGTAAACCAATTACAGTAACAGTATTAGTAACTATTATTATTATTGGTAACAGTAACTATTATTATATAACTACTGTATTCTAATGTTAACTGTTCTAAAGACCGTATAAAAGGGCATGTTTGAATTGAGTTTTCTTCCTGTTTAAAATATTTAGTTTGTGGTGGCTGTGGTTGTCACATTTACAAATTATTCTTTTGACTGTTTTGGACTTATGTGTGCACGCATGTACGCATGTACACGACCCCAAAGTAAATGACAAAGTCATTTCGGTGTTGCCGATTGGCAGGCCGCAGAGCAGCAGTTGCCTTCCGGGAGTGAAATCCATGAGTCACCCATGAGGCCGGAGGTAGTGCTCTCTGGGCTGCGTTCATCAGGACAGATCGGGAGTCACACCGGAAGACCAGAGAAGTGGGTGGTATTTTGGGGAACGGGGAGAATGACTGAGCGTGGGGAGAGAGGGGTCGGCGCAGATCAGACGCACAGCGCTGCCAGCCAATCCGGTCTGACTGCCGGCATGGCAGATGGGAGTGGAAAATTGGAAGTCGAGCTTGCGCCGGTCCCCGTTTTTTCTCTCTCTCGGATAAAATATTAATTTTCGGCTTGGCCCCGCTCCACCGATGAGCGTGAGCGGGCGCTCCTCCGATGACAAGGTGCCGAGCCATCTCATTTAAGGCACATCTCAATGCTCCGCTCGCGCCCTGTCCTCCTCCTGCCCACAGGAGCGCAGAGCTGTTTTTCGGAACTATTGCAGTCGGTGTCATGAGGTGAGATTTTGTATGACAAACTACCACACATCAGGGTCCGCCCACAGCTGATGACTACACTGATAGCTCTGTCATTTGTTTTGCTTTTTTTTTTAATACATCCGCAGAAGCAGTCACAGCTTGGTAAATAATACACATTGCTGTGTTTATTTTTAGTCAGAACGTCAGCCACATGCTACAGTTTCATAGAGAAATTCACTGTACTTATTCACTGGCTCATCGATGTGGGCTTTGGTCATACTCTGAGTCTGGTGAAGGGGGTTTTGATTTGGCTTTCAGTCCTGCTCAAGTCCAATTACAGAGCGTTCGCCTTTGTAAGCCCTGTCATGTTGACTTGCTAAGAAGATTAGCTGAAATGGTAGACACTTTCAATCCTTTCCAAGAGTGGTCCAGTCTTGTACAGTTGGATACAGATTTCAAAATTCTTCAAAGATTTCACAACTGTTATGTCTACACTTCAGCTTTAAAATGAGTGTGTAACATTCTTATCTGGTGTGGTTTCTCCATTAGCTACCATGTACATATGATATCCAGTCAACCTGCAGCTGTCCAACTTCCAGATTGGCTGCATCTTAATCAACCTTGTGCCCTATAAGTGCCGTTGCTTGAGCTCAAGTGAGAATGAGAGTGGTTGAATCTGGTGTGATGCTTTCTGCCCGTGTTGATGGCCTGCTCTGCCATGTGTTTCTGTGTAGTGGTCTCCAGCGACAGCGAAAGTGAGTCAGAGCTGAGCGAGTCCAGCCTGGAGAGCAAGGCCTTCGCCCCCAGCTCACGGAGTGTCCCCGAGTGCAAGCAGCGTGATGACTCAGGTGAGAACTCTCTCCTCCCCCGGGGAGTCATTAAGAGAGCGAAACTAAGAGAACCCCTTTTTGGCTTTTTCCCTCTCTTCTAGGGTTATAACAAATCCTACAGTGAGCTGGCTCATTTTGTCACATTCTTGTTTCACCGAGGATGCCATTACTCTTAGATGTCTGAGTTAGTCAGCACCAAGGGAAGCCTTTACCACCATAATCGGTAACAGACATCCATTATGTATGCTTATTGACACCTTTAGTATACATACAGCCAGATGTTGAACTGAACACCATACAATGTCTTGTTTTAACTCATCTGACATCTTTCAATGTGATGGTCATTAATTGTGTGTGTCAAAGTAGAGTCTGCTGTTATTTTATGTGAAAAATTGCACCAGCCGGGTGAGAATGAGTATTGTAACAGATTTCTGCTCATTATTGTAATCGCCAATGTGTGCAGTGACAGATAACAGCCTTTTCTGACTGCAGTGTCCAGTGGAGGTCTGGTGCAGACGCCCACCAGCTTGAGCAGTAAGCCCCTGGGTGGCTTCCTGTCCGAGAGTCGGTCCAGCCTGGGCAGCGAGAGGAGCGGGGTCATGGCCACCACCGAGGACTACGACACGGACTACAGCCGGCCCTCGCTGAGTGAGTACCCCACGTCACCTTGTCCCCTACTAGACTACTGTTGGGCCTGGGCTGTAAATTTGTGGTGTGTTATCTAGAGGAGTAAGGAGGAGGGGCCATTAAGAAACATTAAGAGGCTGTAAAGTCAGAGCAGCAAGACATAATGCAGGGTGTCTGTACTCTCATGATAGCAGCTTCATGCTGAGATGTGTGTGTGTGTGTGTGTGTGTGTGTGTATGTGTGTATGTGTGTGTGTGTGTGTGTGTGTGTGTGTGTGTGTGTGTGTGTGTGTGTATATATATATATATATATGTACTGAACACTAAAGGCCGTGTGAACCAGCTGAATAGTCAGTTTGTCTAAAAGCACCTTCTGAATTCCTGTTGCTTGGTTCAACGTGACGTTCTTGGTCTGCTTGCAGCAGTCCTGCCTGCATGCTTGGTTGACTGGAAGGCTCTCTGTCGGTGCCTTTTGTGAAAGTCAGTGACATGAGCCAGTGAGATCAACCCTACCCATCAGTAATGCAGATTCACTGATGTTCACTGGGGTTTGGATAGGCCAATAAAGTGGGTTTTACTCAAAAGGACAGCACTTACAGATCAGTGAATCTGCACTGCATTGATCCAAGAACACAGACCTGGTGTGACGCGTCTGCAAATGTCTGCACTTTGTGTCCCCTCTGCTCTGGGCTCGGAGGAGGCAGGTCACTTGCTGCCACACATAAACCCAATTAGTCCTCATTTGCACAATGACGGTGCGTGAAGCAGGTTGCCTCTCCCCAATTTGTTCGGCTTGGCTTTAGATAACGACTCTCCTCAAGTAGTCTCTTGACATGGCTTGTTTAAAGGGAGAGGGTTTTTTTCTCTTTCTCGCTCAGGGCCTGAAGCCTTGTTAATTTAATGGGAACCTCAAGAATGGTTATTTTCGTGCACTTGGCTTCAGTTCTTCCCAGGTACGAAGGGGCGGGTGCCTCTGTAGCATTACGTTGCATGGATTATACTTTTCGAAACTTTGCCTTTTTTGTTGCTTGTTTATTTTTTGCAATTGAACTTCACTTTAATATGCTTATTTTGCTTGTTCCATTGTTAGTCAAACCATGCCTGAGAACAGCACTTTTGAAAGATCTGCATAACGCTGGAGATAATGGCAGTTCATTCATCATTGTTCCACTATCACTGCCTTGGATAAAGGTTTGCAAATAAGGGCAGCAGCTCAGAGATTCGCAACTGCAGTTTTTCATAAGTTGAATAGAAGCAGTAGTTTTTTCATGGTGTAAAACTCAGCAGGTGCACTCCTTGTGAGGTGCAGCCTACAGTTCCCAAAGGGAAATGTAATAGGTTTGCACTATTCATCCCTCTTGATTTATAACACATTGCCGTCGTAGACAGCTATTAATCACAGTGTAATGGGGTTTGGCCTCTTCAGGCACAAGGTTTCCCTGATCACTCATTCGTTTTCAGTCTGCATTTTTCCTTCAAAAATGTGTGAGGATTAGTGAAAGCTATTTCCCATTCTAATAGATATTTTTTCATTTGCTTTTGGACGTGCAGAAAATGTGATAGAAATGTTTTGGATGTGATTTAATGCTTGTGTCTTTGAAGATGCTAATTCAGACTGCAGTGTGTTAATTCATCAACTCATCAGCATCAACTCATCAGGTTTTCTGTACCCTTCATGAGTTTTTCTATCAATTAAGTGTTCTGGGTATATTCAGTATATTTAGCAATATGTGTTTTGCATATTTAACTGATAATGTAGAAGTTTTATTAGACTTTTATATTCCACTATACTGTAGTCAGCTATAAGTACGGTAATCTTATTACACAACTTCCTGTTTAAAACATTAAAATGGGATTCTAGTGACAATTAGTTGCATTATAGTAAAGCAGTGTACCAGTAGCATTTTTGTTTGAATAGTTTAACAAGATGAATATTGCACAAATATTGCACCAAATATATGACCGCAAGAAGATCATACGAAATGAGGAAAGTGAGTTATTTTTCATCATACCATTTGGCTGCCGTCACAGGCTTCATCTTCTCCTAATTACAGACAGCTGAAAGTAGCCGTCCTCTGGAGATAATGACTGACAGAGCTTGATCCCTTCTTGTGACATGAGGACACGAGACAGAGTATGGCTCCATTGGGAACGTCTCCGTGAGAGTCGAGATTTCGACAGTGATTTCAAAAAGAATCAATATTCAATCTTCATTTCCACAGACTGTAAATCAAATCACGTGCCCGTGTTGCATCTAATTGGCATTAGACGATGGGGAGGGGAGAACTTGTGAGGTGGTCTGTGGGTGACACATACTGTGGAGTTGACTGTGAACAGACATGTTTCAGACTTTAAGCAGTATGTTTATTTAATTAGTGGGCCTGTCTGTATACCCCCATTGTCTTATTTATAGTGTATGTGCAGCTGTGAGCGCATAGTAAATCATTTCAAATCTTGTCTTTGGATTTGATCTTCTAAAATGCACCTTTGCAAACTCATCTCAGCTAGGAGATACTGGAAGAGGAAATGCAGTTTTCCCTTTGCTGCTCAGCACTGTCATCCAGATCGGTCACTCTCGGTCCCGGAGGGTCACAGGAGGTTCCTCAGCTGTCTGTAAAGAGCCGGCTAGTTCTGATAGTTATGGGGGATAGTTAGACAGGTACTGTGGATCACCAGCTGTAATTAGTGAAATGAGATGGAATCAGTCATTTAGGTAGAATGACAGTGCTCTGGACAGGACAGCCTCCACAGAACCAGGTTTGCCCACCCACCCCACCTCCTAACTACAGCTTTCCCTGAAACCTTCTGTAAGGTATGAGCAAATGCAGGTTATGTAACCATCTCTGTTATTTGTGGCAGAATGCAGAGGCAGAACTCTTTTGTTTCTTCTTGTATTAAATCGTAACACCCTCATACATTTGCAGCGCTTTTCACTCGCGAAGCGTGTGGATTGACACAGCCCAGAGCCCTTGCATGCTTTAGCCTTCATTATTGTGTTGGGGTTGTTTGGATTCTTCTCCCTGACATTGAGAAGGCCACGACCGCACATCAGCCGTCATAATTTAGGAGAGAAAAAAATTGGAAGGCATTAAGCTGCTTTCAGTTTTCCATTGATTTCCTGATAGAGGGGGGTGAATTGCTGTTGTGGGGCCTCTGTGAATCACTCCTCGCTCCCCCGTATGCAATCTACATTAACAGTCATTCTGTCCTCCCCCTCCCCTCCCTCGCTTCATCTAACCAGTTTACCTTGACATTTCAAAGTTTTATCTTTTTATCTTTTTTGAATAGAGTAGTTATGCAGTCGCTGTTCAGCATCATATATGGGATAGAGAACTACTGTCCTCCAAGATATATGTTAACACCTGCGAGAAGTAGTAATAATTCACTCAGCTGAAATGGTTCTGAAATGCTAAATGTTTGGAATAGCCTGTCTCAATTTTCTTCTGCTGCTATTATCAATTACTCATGAAACCTAATCTTGCTAGCTCTGAAGCAGTTGTCAAAGATTTGCTGCCCTTTGACACTGTAACATACAGATGGGAAATAAGGCTGATTGAACACAGCTAGAGCCCCCATTATGAAAGGGTGTGCAGACGTATGCAATCAGGGTGTTGTAGGGTTTTTTTTATTTAAAATGTTTCTAATAACTAACTATTTGGATTTTTGTTTGTTGGAAGGTCACATTAAAGATGGAAAGAGTCTGACATGTATGTTGTTATTTCTGTCTTTACATTTCAAAAACCTGCAATTTCATAAGGGTGTGTAGACTTTTTATATCCACTGTATATGAACTGTGTCACATGGTATTATTTTCTTTCTCCTTGGGTTTAGAGCCAAAGAAGCCAAGGTACTTCTGATGTGTGTAAGTGACATGAAATAGCTCCATGTTAAATCCTTTATGCTAAATGAACTGTATCTACAGAGTATTTTCTGGAGGCTTTGTCACCACTCTGTCTTTATGTTGTCATCAGCATTTAGCCGTCTTGTACCAGCAAATGACCTGGAGCCTCCCTCGCAAGAATCAATTCTGATTTGTGTTCTGAACTCTGTGTTCCTGTAGTTAATTACACTTAATTGCACAACAGCCACTCAGGAAATTACTGACATAAATACAATTGAATTAACTGAAAGGCTGCAGACTAGTTCCTGAGCAACCTTCTTGCTTTACTTTAAATATTACTGCTGGATTCAGTCTAAGCTGTTGCTTAAATCAGGGAATGCTGGTGTGTTTTTGTGAGTTAATATTTTTTTCCATCACATTTTCATCAGTCAACTAGCGGTATAGCGGTATATGTCAGTTAGAGGCTAAAATGTAAGACTTACAATATGGAGACAATGAAAAGATTTTGAACCTTATGTGATCTAAAAAGGTTTGTTAATGTTAGCAAAATGGGTTATTTCTAGCCTCACTAAGAGACAGCTCTTTCAGAATGTCTTGAATTTGTTGTTTTTAAGATCACTTAGGAGCATCTGGAGGTGCAGATGCAATTTTTCCCCTATTTCATTTTGTATATATATTTGCACAACACAAATTACAAATGTTCTAAAAAGTATTTTTTACCAGCTAGCAACTGACAGGTCACACACGTAAACTGGCAAACCATCTCTGCGAACAAGGGCATACCACCCAGCACACACTGGAGCAAGATCCAGATCCAAAACACATTTATTTTTTAAGCTGAGTTCTGTTCTGTTACGCACTGTGTAATTGATCCAAAAAGTTCACTAGCTGCGTTATCTCACACTTGTGCTTTTCCCAGTATACAACAACCTAAAACACTGTATTCAAATATTTATTGTATCTGTGGCAAAAGCAATACTGTCAGCCATTATTTATCATTTGCTGAAATATTAAACATGGCAATTAGAGTAAACAGTTTGGCTAAGGAAGCAATTAATATCAAATGTATAAGAAAAGTGAGGAAGCACCACAGCAATAATAAAAGAGTATGCAGATGGTAGTGCAGGGATTTTGTGTGATGCACAGCTTTACTGTTATCAGACTTACAGAAGAACACAGTGGTTCCTGCATTCATTTATACATTGTGGTCAGTAAGCAACGAATCCTTCAGTTCAGCATTTCCTCATACAGTATACCACAGTATCAATGTGTATAGCTCAATGTGTGTGATACACCTATATACTCCAAAAGGGAAGAGATCAGCCTTTGTTGCGTGTTTGTGTCGTCCATTCAATACCATGTGAAGCATACATAAGCTCCGGTGCTCTCGCTGAGATGTGGTAATGACTCCACGATCTGTCATTCACACTGCTGCAAGTGTAGAAGAGGAAATGCCCTGCTCTGAATACGAATGTGCAGCGGATGAGAGAGAAAAAAAACAAAAAAAACAACTGTAAACACTTGATGAGTAACCACTGCCATTTTTTAATATGGGGTTTGCAGGCGTAATTAATAACACTCCTGTCTCCGCTGATTAGCTCGAGACAACCTCTGCATATGGGATGAGGACTGGCTGGAGATGTTCCGGGGACTTGAGCGGGAACGATGTGCTGCTACAGATTTTAATTGCTAATCTCCGGCCATGATAAATTTATGAGCCATTATGAATATGTAAACAGACTTCAGTCGCTTTTCTTCTTAAAAGAAGTGAAGGAAAAGAAATACCTGGACCTGGCTAACTCATGTTACTCACGTCACTCATAGAGAAACCAAAGGTTTAGCTTGCCTCGGTTTGCATGTTGAAGACCTGCTGTGATCGAAAATGGTCTTAGTTTTGCACTTAATTCCAGTAGCAGGCACAAATCATGGGACGGATTTAGATTGCAAACGTACTTGGTGAACAGCTCCCGGGTCAAGCGCCTTCGAATAAAGTGCTCTAAAAGTGCTGGAGCAGAAGGGCATGGATATTCCATTTCTGGCTGTGCAAATTAAAGGACAACCGAAAAGGTCTTGGTTATTTTTCTGAAAACTTCTGAAAGCTGTATCCTTCCGTTGTTGCTTTGGATCTATCAATAAGGAAGTAAAACCCAGGGAAAGGTTTTGGGTGGATGAATCAGATTTGCTGCAGCAATGCTTTGTACCTCCAATCACACTTTCCCTCTGTTTTTTTCTTTTCCTTTCAGAGGTACCCCATGTACCCTTTAAAAGCACATACGTAAAATTAAATACCTCCTCACTTCTGGTAGCAGAATTTCTGTGTTTTAATGTTGGCACCATCAACCATGGTGTCACATATTAAACCTAAAATTAGTGTGGCCATAAAAGAAGAATGCAACACATGTTGTTATACTACAACTGTGCATGCTCACCACTGCTGTCTGCTATCAGCTGTTTAACGGTAATGCCATGTAAAGTCAAATGTTCAAATCAAGAAGTGGTTGAAAGGTGTTGGTGAGCTTCTGTGAATCTTCTACCATGGGGGGGCAGATTTGGAAGTTCAGAAATCTTCTAGCCTTTTTGAGCAAACTGTTTTTGGTTTGTGGTTTGTTTAAAGCTATGGCCTTCCTATTGAGCATGTGCTAGTGGGGTGCCAGCCAGGGATGGCCAGGGTAGCAGTGAGAAGCAGTAATGAAATATTAAATGTAGGCTACCGTATAGAGTATATTGCATCGTAGGATATTGATTTATTCTCAGTTGCCTGTCAGTGAATGTTGCTTCTTTTATTAACATCGGAAACAACTGTGGTTTAGACAATATATTCACGGTCCAAGCTTGTACCATGTAGTCAGGCGCCAAATTCTTGGAATCCATCATTACACAAACAGCCAAACGTTTCACACCATTGAAAAGATCACACACGTGGCTATTGATCACTCGCATAGAGTAGTTTATAGGCAGGTCATGCAGTATATAACTGAAAACATCAGGGGATTCGTAAAATAGCTGTGCAGTAAACTTGCAAGTCAGTGATTTTTCCAGAAAGCTCCGGGGCCACTGAGAGGACCAAGAAGAAGCTGGCAAGCCTGTGTGATTGGCTCCTTAATGATCTGAACGCATGGAATGCAGATGAGAAGCGGGGTGTTTAACCTCATGCCCTCAGCCTTTCATGTGCTTTGCTGCGGTGATATACTGGCAGACACAAAGCCACCAGACTAAACATATCCCTGGAAGGAAGCATGACGCTTTCCCAGTCACCGTGACATTTAGTGGTTTGCATTTGCATGAGGGACTCTCATCATCATTTCTTAGTTTACGTG
This sequence comes from Megalops cyprinoides, assembly GCF_013368585.1. NCBI lineage: Eukaryota > Metazoa > Chordata > Actinopteri > Elopiformes > Megalopidae > Megalops > Megalops cyprinoides. Next base: position 10,382,655 of record NC_050585.1, on the reverse strand, counting down.
TTCAGTTATTTCGGCAGAAGATCTGATAATAATCCGAGTGCTTCAAGGTGTGCCCTGCAGGGAATGGGAATGATAAAGCGTTCACAGGCTGTCAGGAAAAAGGCTGCGTTAAGTGACATGCCTTGAATTAGATATTACCAGTTTGGTAAATTAGTAAAAACCAGTTCTCTCCGGAGTTCATCAATCCCTAGTTCTCTGTGAGTTTGTGACAGGCTGCCAATAAAACGTAAAAGTACATTAAAATATGAACAAAAAAAAAACAAACAAACAGGATTTACTGTGATCTGAAACCGTTGAGACTAGAGGTAACATGTCCTGTTAAGCCACAGCAAAGCACCTGCAGCAGCGCTCTCAGAACAGTATGTCCAGAAAAGGAACACTGTCTCTTTCCTGAAGATGAAGTTGTTGCTTTCTGTGCTTAACAAACAGATATTTGCTCCTTCTTATTTGCCACATGTGGCCTGGAGTGATCACTGATTTTTTTTTTTCCTTTGGGTCCTAATCTGAATTGTGTATGTAGTTTACCCTAACAGTTTTCAGATAAGGCGGCAGGTTTAATCTTTGATAAATTATAAAGAGTAATTAATTCCAAACATGATGCCATGAATGGATGCATTTAACCACCCTTTGTCTTAATAATAATATCTGGCATACAGTGAAAGTCATTGGATGGGGTAATGTGTTTCAACAGCTCTTTTATTGCTTTCTGAGGCAGACTAAATAAATATTAGACTGTTTCTGAGATTCGTCTGGTTTTCTGAGTATAGGCACATATCGTCTGCCTGGCACGGTGTTTTGAAGTCAGTCATTAGTGAAGCTGACAGTTGCAAAGAATAGTGACATCTTCAGCATATCTGTCACCTTGAGCAATGACACTGGTGATGTGCAGAGCGAGTGGGCTTTATCAGCAGGGATGATAGGAGTGGAGTGTTGAGCTCTCTTTATCACGATCTATGAGCGAGTCCCACGCATTGAAAGAGTACCTGAATCCATCACAGGTCATTCTTTCAGTTTGATGGAGAGTGAGACCTGCAAGTGAAGACATGGGCCACAACTCACAAAAAGTTTGAGCTAATGAGTAGTATTCGTAAACAGGAAAAAAAAAGTCAGGTCAAATGTGTATGTGTGTGTGTGTGTGTGTGTGTGTGTGTGCGCGCGCCAGAGCGAAAGAAGCCACTGGAGCTATTGGAGCTATGCTGGGGGAAAGGTTGCTTTGAATCTCAAATGGTATTGGTAAAGTAAAAGAGCACCACAAGTGTTTCTCTTCTGAAAGCAGACCAACATCTCTGCAGGGGAATGTTGTGTGTAGTCCACAGTTGTGAGCATAACACAGTGTCCCTGAAAAGGTTCTTCGCTTTTAGATGTTGACTAACACATTTTTGTGCCTCTCAGATAGGTTCCCGACATTCATTATGTTTTGACAGTGATGAGTGTGCCACACCCACCCCAATGCTTTTCAAATTATTCCTGGTCATGTTCAGCAACACTGAGTGGGATGTGAGAGGTCTGGTTGCTTAGAGACAGGTGTCAGGATCTTACCTCAGGATCCACTTTTTTTCATGAGCGGGTTCCCTTAATAAAAATTACATTACCGCGTAGATGGCAATATTAATTTCATCATGTACTTTATCAGCACTCTCACCACCAGAGCTGCACTGAAATTGTATTGATGGCAGTAAGTGTGGGGGGGTGAGGGGCAGTTGAGGATCTGAGGTGAGTCAGTAATGGCAAGCTTTGTACTATGCCTTTTTTTCGGACTGACTGCTTGGTTCCCTGTGGAACACAGTGTCTTGCTAATGATTTTCAAGATGAAGCCACCAGTCAATTAATGCTGGCTATTTTTGAAGAAATACCAATTTGACTCAGGCACTGGTATGAAAAATGCCATGTCTGAAATACATAACACATAACAGGTGGCAAATTACAAACAGGTTACAAATTACTAATATTGCATGGTTTAGTATTATGTAATGCAATGGAATAATTAAACTGATATCTTGTAAGTTGCTTCACTTTAATATGAAGTTTTAGAACTGATATATGGGTACTGCAATCTGTGTTAGTCCATGGAAATTCTGAAGCCTTTACTTATTGAAACAATTATTGTGATTCAGAACCTAAATGCTGTTTAAAACAGAGAATTGTCTCAATTGTGCAACAGATTCAGTCTCGGCAACATAGTGCGATTGCTACCATACTAAGTTTTTGTTGTTTATTACAATTGAAATAATATTTACGGAGCATGACATTTACTTTGGCATTTCGACAGCTCCAATGAACATAAAAAAATAACAGCAACTGTTGTCATTTTTACGTAATTCAATTACTGCTTGTTTATGGCAAACGTTCAAACATTTGGATCTGAGATGAAGTTTTAACCTCAGACACTAAACTGTCATAGCATTTTTTTCTTTGCTATCGCTTCATCTGCATTTTAAAAAGTAGTTACATGCATGCAAGAAATCATCTCTTCTTTAATTCAAAACAACCGGTGTTATCTATGCACCTTGTTATTATTTTGGAGGTGCACACAAGGTCATTCTTATTTTCAGAATGCACATTCTGTTATGGGATTATCTATAAATTATGTTTTCTTTCTGATGAGTCATTGTCTTATTGTGCACGCACATGCATGTCGATAATGAGGCTGATAGGTTTTGAGTGCAAGCTCTTGGTGGTCTAGATTCACCTAGTGTGACTCTGTGGGTTGCCAAAGTGTGTGCCCAGAGCTCTGCCCATGTTACACTGATGGGAAGTGAAGACTGCTGGTAGACCTTGTTGCACTGATTTATTTCACACCAGCACTTGACCTCCCCCTCAGAAGAAGTCACTGAGCCCAGAGTAGCCCTTTAATTGTTTTTCCCTAACTCTGAGGCCTCATTCCTCTCAAACTAAGGCCCACATTTACACAGGTTGCAGAACGTGGTGTAGGTCTGACTCTCTTTTGCCTCTTGGTACTGCATGTTCTCTGTTTTCCCAGGTATCCATTAAAAACACGTCTGTCAGTCCTAGCCTGCCCAGCTGGTGCCATGTGTCAAGGCATCTCTTGACTGGAAAGGGTTTTACTGTTTACATGGTCTCTACTAAATTGCCTGCTTATGTTTTATGCAATGTGTTTGATGGGTTATCGTCTTGTCAAGGTAAGAGTGGAATGGAACTCAGTAACACTGGTGGTAGAGGTAGCAACGGCTGAGCAGAATGGCTAAACAATGAATTCAGACGGTGTGCCACCGCTAAAAGACAATAATTAAAAAGTACTATATATAAAGAACTAATTGTGACATGTATTTTGGCCTGCTGGATGGGAGATTGCTTCACTGGCTAGCCAGCTAGCTATTGCGAGCTTGTAACTGGGGTGGGAGCTACAGAGCTCATTGACTAACGAGTTCCCTGTCTTTAGAAAATTAACCTAGGAAGATTATTTGGCTGTCATGAAACTTTGTGATTGAATGCAAAGTTTAGTTACTCTACGTCAGGTTAAAAAGCATGTAGCTAACTTATAGATGGCTTTTGTGGATGGGTGTACCAGCCATCTGTTTTGCAAACTGACTAGCTGGCTGTCAGTGCCAAGGTTATTCAGTTAGCTACCTCAGTTAACTAGTCTTAGTAACCTAAACATCAATTCATTTAGCTAGTTGACTAAATATACTAAATTTGTTTTGTTGGCTAGCAATCAGTTCAAATTATTCCCATACCTATTGTAGCAAGTGCAGGAAATATGATGTTATAATATATATGCAAGCCATTAAACCTGATTTCTTTATCAAAATTTATCAATCACAGTATCAAAGATTACTGTGTTGTTCTTTTTATTCTGTTCCAAAAACCAGCGGCTAATAAAGGTATTTGAACGTTCTTTCTACACATTTGTTGTAAATGTAGTAATAGTAAAGCTGTAAATAAATTGCAGTAAGCTAAATGAAAAGGCTAAATGAAGACTAAATGAAAAGACTTACACACACATTGCATAAATATATTTTACACACACACACACTCAGGCTGCAATCTAGCCAATAAGTCCAGTCCAGCAGTACCTCCCTAGCCAAATGGCTATCACTGATTGGCAAGCATTTTATTTATGTATGCATGTATTTATTGCCCATTGCATCTGAAATGCATTTAGAGATGCCACATTACCAGAAAGTTATTTCATTCCATGCAAAGCTGAGCACCTCCATCATGCTGTTGATTAGTATTTTGTAATTCATGTAAATGTTAATTTTGATGGATGATCCTGATTTGCTGATTGGTTATACTTGTTTTCAACTAAGTAAGTGTGGGCATTTCTGAATTTGTGATTATCTGTCATTGTTTCTGTTATCAAGGGGCTGATTCTGTCTAAACACTTTGTGGGTGTGAATTAATCCCTTAAGCATGTAGAGTGCTCATACTATTTTCACACATTTCATGTTACTAGTAAGAACAGATCAGCTATTTTTAGCTTTGTGTGGGCAAAACACAAGTCATGCATGAAAATACATATGATTTACAGTCAGAATTGCTGAATATGTGATTTAGTAGAGTAATAGTCGGTTATTGTGAAATGCTGTTAAACTTATACTCAAACATATGCTGGGGATTTTGCACATGTCATAAGCTGATTTACTGTGCATTGTAATAGTATCATTAAAACTCAATTTGTTTCATCTGTGGTGTTGGGATAAGGACTGGTGGAAGGATGTCAAAAAGGGACTTGGTCTCAGATGTTATCAGCTAATGGGGAGGCCCATCATATGCTGTGAGCTAATTGACATGCATAAGCAGAAATGTGTTGTGACCTTTGAGGTTGAATGAAAACCATGGCGCACCAAACGGTAGATGGCACACAGAGCTAAGCACAAGCTACATTTTAGCTATGTACCAAGTATCTGACCAAGTCCTAAGGCTGGATTTGGCCCCCAGGTTACATGGAAGATGCCCCAGCCAAGAGCACATTAATAGCTAATTTGCGTAAATTAAATACACATGTCAATTGAACATCTAAACAAAAACTTCATGGAAGCATAAATGGTTAATCAAAGTGGAGGGGGGGCATTCTTTGTTTAGGAAGGGTGTCAGACAGAATCTTATAAAAATGTGACCTAACCTGATAAATGTCTTACTGTCTTTGGCTCCTTTTAGCAATTTGTGTTTACTTGCATACATGCAGTATTGGCCAAAGTGCACAAGTGATCAGATGGTGTTTATTTGGGGTGTACTTTTGCGACATGTCCCTTGGTGTTGTTATTTTATTTTCTGTCAGCGTGCTCCCTGAACTTTGACAACAGAACTCTCAGCATATTCCTCTTCTGCTTTTAACTAGAATCACAGGGGGACATGTAGGAGTTCCAGGGAGGCAGAGTAACCCCCGGTTTCAACCTTCTGGTAAAGATTAAAGTGCTACAAAGCTCTGCCTGGTGCTTAAAAGTTGCATATTACGCAAGCCGCCTCCTTTGATGCTGCTGTGTCTGCCGCCGCGCTGGCAGCAGCACCTCTCACAGCCTGGGTCGCTGTGTGCTGACTCTGGCTATCTCGCTTCGCCTGTGCGCCTCGCACCCTGTTGGTCTCTTTTATTCTTTGATGTGTCGAGCTCGCTGCGCGGAAGTCTCTTTCCATACTTCTCACTGTGTTTTTGTGACACTTACTCCAGGCGTAGGGGATGATGAAAGGACAGGTTTGGACCCTGGGAGTGCGTTACATTCATATTTACATTGCAGATAGTATTTTCCATCACAGTTGCATCTTACTTGGCAAACAGCTGTAGTGAAATGAATTAATTTAAATGATAATAACACTGGGGTCCAAAATTATTGGGACACTCACTTTTTTTCTGAAAACCCACAATATTTTTGCTGCATATTCCATCAGACATTGGGAAAGTCATATTTATGTCAATGTCAATTTCAGCTTCATCTTCTGTGACCATGTTCCAACCTTGTTAGGTTTATATAGGCTTCAGTATGAGTGTTCAATTAGGGGGCAGGGCAATGTTCAATCAGGCCTAATTGAAGTGATGGTCATTTTTGTTCACTTGTCTGCACTCAATAAGTATGTAGGTACCTTTTAAAATCAAGTTAATGTCATGGAATTGTCAGTTTGTTTGGCAGAATTAATGTCATACATATTATTAAAATGTTGGAAATAAGGGTGGTCATCAGGCAATCGTGTGCCAACCACATAAAGAGATGTTTTGAAAATGTTAATAGCTGCCAAAACATGTAACTGTTTTCGCCACACCATAAATTAGGTTCAAGTGATAAAACTAATAGCTACATGGACACATCCACACTTAACCACGAAATGCCCAGGTGTCCCAATAATTTTGGACCCTGGTGTGTGCGTGTGTGTGTGTGTGTGTGTGTGTATATATATATATATATATATATATATATATATATATATAGTATATAATAAGTAATAGTAATAAGTAATGATAATAATAGTAACTATTATTAGTAGTAATAGTAATAAGTAACTTGCTTAAGAATATGCAGTTTGAGCATCTAGCACTCTGATTGCAAGACTATGGAAGCAGGATCTGCCATGAAGTATGTACAGTGGCAATAGATTCACTCAAAAAATGTTTCAAAAATCTTACCTTGGAGCTTATTTCCCTCATATGTCTCATGTATGATGTAGTGTTCTTTACATCACATTAGACAATCTGGACAGTAAGACAGAGTTTAGTACAATTCATGTACCCATTACAAAGACAACACCTTTAGCTTTAAGAGACAAATTGATTTGTCACTGTATATTGCACAAGCCTTAAACATAATCCATTCAGTCTGAAGTCTTACTTTGTGTTTGATTACTTCCTGTCTATGTATGTCTTTACAGCTATTGGAGTTGTGTACTCCTCAAATATTCTTCCTAGGATACAACATAAACTCTAAGGCCTGGGACCATTCTAAATATAATGTCCTTTGTCTGTCATTTTGAGCAGCATATTGTTGCAATTACATTTCTCATTAATTTCAGTATCTGCCAAATTCAGTGACATTTAATGTAACAAAAAACATAAGAAATATTCAAAGTATGTACAGTTGAAAGTAATTGTTTTAAACTGAATTGTTTAGTCAGTTCAGAGAAAGAAGCACTACATCTTCATCACCTTTTCAAATGTGGTGAAGATCCTGAAATCTTTTAGATGTTTTTCTTCTTTCTTCTTTTATGTATGTATGCATGCCTTTTCACATAGTACCACACTGCTTAAGTAATTTTTATATTCAAGAGGATTCAGCACACTGATTATGCAACTAATGATTTTTTTTCTCTTTTCCTCTTGTGTCTTTATTGCTGTTGAAATTGTTAAAGCTGAGACATGATTATTAATCAGCCATGCAGCATCAAGTCTGTATTTTAATGCAGCCTACCCTTAATTAAAATGCTTTATTTAAAAAAAAGAAACCAGTGCTCAGAGAATACTTCCCTCAAATAACAAAATGGCAAGAACATCATACTGAACAATCTTTCAACCCAAATTTGTAAATGATGGTGTTCCTATATTATAACTCGCCTTGGCATTCAAACTGTAGAATTCAAATTCCCTCTAAAAGAAGCACATACAGTACATAGATTTTTCACTGTAAGGAACACATGCATAAGGCACACAGCCAATGTTCTGTAGAGATTCTGATGATGTTGTTCAGATGATGTTAGACATATTTAACTTTGATGGCTGTGTTCGGGAAATATTTTCATCCAATCATTTTATCGCAACAGCTGGAGGGCACGGTCATGTTCTTCTCAGTGCCTACATTTCATGCCTCTTTCTGTTTCTTGTTGCTTCACTTTTGATAATGCTCCCTGTAGATTTATTGAGTTTGGGGTTTTTTTTTTCTTTTTCTCCTCTGTCCATCAGTGTCTGGGGAAATAAATGCTCCAATCTCTCCTGATGTTGAATTGTGCACATCAGTGGCTCCCATGACAATAGCTTAAGCCATTTATTTTAGACATGCTCTTGCTGAAAGTGTTTGATAAGCTTAATAAAATGTGCACATTTCTGAAACTTTAAAATGCTGTCAACTCTTTTTACGGTAGTTTAATTTTCAAAGACTAATTTCCTTTCATTCGCCAATATATATACTGCAAATGTGCAGTTTTCCCTTTTATTTTAAAGCTGTAGGACTTCTTAACAGAGGTATAGTCAATCAACTACCACTTGACTGAATACGTTGATTTGAGTTATTGCACTTTTATATATTCAAAGTGTTCCCATTGAAAATGGCATGTTCTTTCAGTTTGTGATGACAGACTTGAATGCCTAGGCACATGAATAAAAGATGAGTCCATTTTACTTTACACAGTTTAAAGGGAATATTTGTATGGATGACACGACCATAACTGGTAGTTTGTTTTATTGTCCAGTAATGGTATTAAACAAGACTATGTTGAATAATTTTGACATTTTAACTCTGTGGAATATGTTCCAGTGGCAGCCTAAAGTCAGGGATTAATTTGTTGTTTCTGCTTTTTTTTCATTTCCTTTTAGACTTAGTAAAATGTTCATTGTAATTATTAATGCAGTCTCTGCTTTATTTGGAATGTGGACAGGTTAATTTGCTGTTGCTTTGTATTCAAAGTCACTTAAGGTAGTAGGTTTTCTCAAAATGAGAAATGGCATGTCTTTTATGAAAATAACTAATTAGACATAAGGTTATTTCAGCAACATTGCTCTCCTGGTGAAAGAGCCAATTAATTGTAAAACACCCTGAGATGTTGCTGAGGATGAAAAAACATGCTTATGCAGTGAGATGCACAGCTGTATGTCATGCTCCCAGTAAAAGACTTGCACACAAATCTTCCTCATTTTTTTTTTTTTTGAGTTGGGGATACTCACACCTGTCAGTCGGTCCAAAGCTGTTGGTGGACAGCCATCCCATGTAGTGTAGAGATGCCCACTGTTGATGCCTGCTTTTCCAGTGGCACCCTGACTGACCATTCCATTGGAGCACCTCAACTGACCATCAGGTTATTCAAAGAATAAGCTTTCTTAATTGGGGTGTATACTAGGATGCATAACAGTGCAATGCAGTCATCACTGTAAGATGGAAAGATGATGTCAACACACTATTCACCGGCTGAGTTAAAATGTCAGGGTTTGATGGGGAAAGGTACAGGAACAGATGATTGGGTTATGAGGATTTAAGCTAGTTCCCTGAACCACACACTCAAGTGGCAGCAGATGCTACATCTAGGAGCGAACAAATCATAACAAGCTCTGAAATGCACACTGTAGTGCAGCACTCACAATGCAGCCAGAGACCAAACCTCAGCAGGGTTCAATAAATTGAGTTCCACAAAGTACTGCAGTCATGACTGGCTGACTCATACAGGTGCTGTCCAAGGCTGGAGCTCAGAGGCTGCTCAACAAGTCTGCTGTACCCAGATAAACCAAGAGATACACTGCGTGCACTGAATAACTGTGTTCTTAGAAGGCAAGAGGCTGTGTATTAGTTGGAGCTATGGAGAGATTCATCAGGTTGGCTAATCGGTGGTAGCCTTACAAGCCTATGAGTTAGCCTGAACGAAGCCAGCCAAAGGTACCTTCTGGTTGACCAGATGGAAGGCACAGCCCATCCCACAGTTAATACACTTGGCCAGATGCACCTGCACCCCCACAACCAGCAAGAGCTATTGTATCAATTTAGGAGAGGGATTAGATGATAGAGACGTCTAGTACAAGGATTGGTGAGGTAGGCCAGTCCTTAGTATAATACAACCTCTATTATACTTGAACAAAACCAAGGTAACCTAATGAAAACTAAATTAGTTAGCAAGCTAGCAAAGTATCAATTGAATGTGATGAAGATATAGAGAAGCTAACAAAAGGGATAGTGCGTTTATTTTAAATTGCCAGTCATTACGCCTGCCACCATTGACCAGATAAAACTGAATAAAATGGCCTGCTGTTTCTGCAAGGTAGCTCGATGACTGAGCCAGCTATCTAGCCACTGAGACAAATAGCAAAGCACTGGTATGATGAGCAGGTCAGATTCAATTGAATTGTCAACTGCAAGACCTTTTGCCTTCCTCTCTGGTGGATGGTGAACAGGTCCCAATGTAGCCGGAAGTTAGCTAGCTACCGAGACGTTGTACGAGTTGAATTCGAGAAAGAAAACCAAGTGGCTGACCCCTCTGTCATACTCCATACACGATGATTACAGCCTGAGGCAGGAAGATTACCCTGAGGACTATGCTTTGCTGGCTGTTGTAGGCTGCCATATCCTTAACCATATGTATTAAAGAAAAGATTTTTAAGCATGTTATGGGAATGAGCAAAATAGTATCCTGAGGGATGCAAAAGCAAGGAAACCGGTGAATTTGTCATTTTGCAAAGCCATTTGCAGATAAACTGCCCCATACTGAATAACTCATCCAGTTTGGGTGAGAGTCAAAAGAAAGGACGATTGGTGTATGCAGAATGATTCACAGGATCTGTGGCACCCAGCCGTTCATGTGTATACACATGCATTTTAGTGTGTCTTACAGAAAAGGACTCTCATCTCCTCTGAAGCAGCAGCACTGCACTTCAATGTGATAGAGAAATAATGTGCCCATGAGAGATGGTATTTCCATTTTAATTTGGTAGTTTTCTCTTCTTATTTGTCAGTTTGGCACTGCAAATAGCTTCTGACAGAACAATTTATTTGTGGCTTACTGTAAATGCAGATAACAGGGTAAAAATCTCAAAGCATGGACCTATAGCTTCAGCAAAATAAGCATTGATATATGACACTGAATATATTGAATGTGTTATATTTTTCAAATCCTTGCAAGCAGAAATTATTTTCAGTTGCAGCACAAGAAAGAAATACAGGTGAAAGACCACATATCAATGTAAAATGTCAGAAAATAGCTACTGCACAAATGCACATGCAGTAATAATATGTGCACGTATTGCATATTCATGCATATTGAAAGTTGAGTATATAATACTGTATCTGAATTTTCACACAGACTGAACTACTTCGCTGTAGTGCTTTTTCAAATTGGAGTACCGTGACAGTTGTTGCTGTCCTTACATGTAGGTTTGCGCATTCCTCTTTTTGATTTATTTGCATGTTCCCCTTTCAGCTCATTTTATAGTGATGCTTCTGAGGTCAGAATCACCCATGTTCCTTTCTAGTCCGTGGCTTACAGTACTGCTGAGAGCTTCAGGTGCGGTGGGAAAAAAAAAAACATCAATCAAGTGGATAATAGCAGCTTTCGATCTCATTAAAAGGCGAGCACTTCGCAGAGCCCTTGTCTGCGGTCTCTGGCCTCAGCACCGTTGTTATGCCCTCTGTGTGGCACCCCGAGGCATGTTCAAATGGGGACCCCACTCCAAACCCATCACACTCCACACGTAACGAGTCTTTCAGGCTACACTCTCTTTGTTTTCGGCATTAGTGTCACAATCACTGGCAAAATGTTCAGCACAGATGAGCGTTTACTCTGATCTGCGAGCATTGTGTCTGTTTGGGTTGTCTTTCGCAGTGTGTGTCTATGTGTGTGTGTGTGTGTGTGTGTGTGTGTGTTGTTCAGGTATGTGTGTCTGTGTTTTTGCGCTTTTCTTTTTTGGTATATTTGCTACTTTAGTTTGAGTTTTTTGAGGACAATATTGCATATTGCTTATTTGAACTTGAGTTCCATTTACTGCTTTTGCTCTCACGTCCAGATTAAATGAAAATATTGACTCACTATCCATTAGCAAATGATGAAATCGCTGTTGTTGATAGGATCTATTTTGGAGTGGAATCCTAGAACCAGATTTTCAAAGGTGACATGTGACATCACGCAACCCCCTCTAATTTTTGTGTGAATCTGTCCTTGTGTAGTTTTTCTGTTTTGTTACGTTGAATGTTTTGGTAAACGCCAAATAAAAATATTTCCACAAAAAAGGTTACAGGCGCCACACAATCACATCAGGGTACATTGTGGTCGCAATCAATGTGAAATTAATGATGATTTTATTTATACTACATATGAAATGCAAGTAATCATACAAAGGAACCCCTTACTCTCATTGGTATTAGCACACACATCACAAACCACAATGTGCAGCACATTATATATTACAAGTTATGATAGCATATTTTCAGATAGTAATTAGAATCAGAATGTTGTCTGTGACACCACTGCAATATGAAATATGAGAGTAGAACTTTGAATCCAATCATGCACAAAGTAGTGGCTCTATTAAAAAACTAAACAGTTGAAGAAATTAAAATGACATGTTAGCATGAGGCAAACCAATGGTAAATAAAGTATTTTACTGTAAATGTGGTGCATGTCTCAAGCACAGATGGAAATCCAGCTAAAGAAATAGCATATCTTGAACAGTCTAGCAGAACACATGGGAGGTAATTTACTTGCTGTTGGTAATGTGAAACTCGACAAAGCATGTGAAGGTAAGGGCATTCCATTGTTTTACACGATTTGTGGCTGATTATTTTATCTACCAGCATAACATCATGCCATGATTGTTTTTGTTGCATTTCATTACGCTTTAAGAAGTTTAAAATTCCACTAATGCAAGTAAAATTTTTTGTTATTGATATTGAGTTATTTGTCATACTAATAGACAATGCTTCTAATAGAAGTTGCACAAACTGATTGTGGTTTACACAGATGAAATAGATATCAAAAAGTTGGTTGGTGACATCAGTTTTGGAAGAATGAACCCATCAAAACAGCCATTACAACAAGCAGCACAGGTTTGTACAGTAATTCTTGTGCTGTAATGTAGCTTTTTAATGGACATTTATATACTATTAGGCAGCTTTTTAAACTTTTGATATTCGAGGGAATCAGGCCCAGGTTACACAATAACACAAACAATGGGTTTTATTAAAACAACTGCTGACAGATGGCTTATTTGTCTGTTTATCATGTGATGCAATTTACAGATAGCAGAAACGATTGAAAATACAGAGCAGTCACTACTAAACTGCAGAGTTATTGAGCTTCTTCACGATGCTCAGCTCATACCAACATGGATGATACCCAAAATACAAGAATTAAAGCCTTCTTTTTAAAGGCTTTAGTAAATTTGACGGAAAATTTAATGAAACCAATTTGCAAAATCCCCATCCCCGTTTATCCCGGTTATACATATGCATATGAATACTTGCACATGTATCTAGGGCAAAGGCACACAATGACACTATCCTCATGAGACAGTTGTTAATGTGAACTTCACCCATTAGGACTGGTTAGTCCTGCCAATCTCACACATGTTTTTCTACGCAATCCTTTAGTTAATCTGGCTCTTAGCCTAGTTAAATTTACTTCACCAATATATATATATAATATGTTGTGGTATTCATAAAGAGCTAAAGCCAGAGTCCCTCTCAAAGCTCTTAACTCCCAAAACTACTAAATTTTAGAAAATGTATATCGTACTGATACTTCAGTAATATTGTTTTTAATCATACCTGCAAAACACACATAACCACATCTACCACACTGGATAGATTCAAACTGTGTTTTCTCATTAATTTGTCGTTGTTTATTCCAGATGTTTCTGGTGCTCCAGTGTGCTTTTCAGCCATCATGCGTAGTTGTATCCTCTCACATAAGTATAAACGTTATGAAAGTCCTGCTGGACACCTTTCCACCCCTTGTGTTTCAGGGTGAAAACAAAGCAGATGAGAGTGAAAGACCACTCGATGAAAAAGAAGCCACATTCTTTATGATTCTAAGATGGGGTGGAAATCATTTCTTTTCCAAAACATAGTTAATGTGCTTATTCTGACACAAGAATTGAGGATGCTCCATACCATGTTAGAATTTTCAGTGAAACTTTGATAAAAGACATATAAAAGTAATAATTTGGAGCTTAAGCAGTCAAGGACAAAATCTGTTGCTTGGAAATTCTCTAGACTGATTTAATGCAGCTAATGACATTGGAAATAGTGTGAGTTTGAAGTACTTGATTAGCTTTTCAATAAGCTTTGAATATACTTTGCACAGTCATATACTAATATATCTCGTTGCTTTTGAAATAAGTCTTAGGTAAAAGTTCTCCCACTTTATTCAATTAAAAGGAAAAGTCATGAAAATTTTCATCTGAAAAGCCTGATTGGTGTGGGTAGTGCTAGACAAAGGTATGCGCTGGGTGTTTGGCCTGCAGGCAGTGATGTGGCCTTGCATCTCTACATCAGACAAAGAGGGGCATGTATTGTTGGTGCTCAGCAGCTCAATGCACTTCCCGCGCCTCCTCTGTATTCTGGAGACATGACACTCTGTTCCAGCACACCATTCACACAGCATTCACATCACGAGCATCAAGGTCACCCGAGTGCACGGCTAACTTTTCTGCACTGACGCTACTGTAAACCTGTGACCGCTGCAGCAAGTCATAAGGGGCATGCCGTCTATGGAAAGAGGGTCTGTGTTGATTTTTACATGAGCTGACACACTTCCTGAGATGAGAGGGCTGGGTCTTGCTGGCTGAGAGTCATGTTACGGTATTGTAATTGAAGCACCCAGGAGTTCTATTTTATGACTTTTAATTAGGGTTGGGACTTTGGTCATTTACAAACCGTTGAACGCCATGGTGTGAAAAACAATGTCTCATGCATTTAATTTAGAAATAGCAGAGGGAAATCAATAAAGCTATCATACATGCACATTTTGTTAAGCATATATCGTAACAAACCTAATTTAACAGTTTAACGATTGAACAGTTTTAAATTTAACATTCCATTCTAATGTGCAGCATGCAAATAACTGACTTGCCTCTTAGAGAGATCCTTCTTAACTATATTATAAAAATGTTAAATATGGGCACACGACTAGGATTGGCAATATGAAGAGTACTATAACAAATCATGACCCTGAGTCACCTGTGGCATTATTTCAGTGCCATGTGTCATGATGTTTGACTACTTTAGATACAGAACTTATGGAATTATGGAAATTACGTAAAGGCCTTGTACACTACTAAAGTATTGGCTACCGCAGTACACCAATGAGGGAGCAGAATTTTAAAACCCCCTCCTGTTTTGATGGTAAAAATTGTATTTGCACACAGAAACATAGCTAGCGTAGCAACTAACTAGTTAGAAAATGCAAACATCGACCAGCAGAAACCAGATATGACAGTACTTTGTGTGGCAACACTACTGTTGTAGGCTACACTTGTGCACAGTGCTTATTGTAAATTGTCTCAGTAAATATCCAACTATACAAATTGAAAAATAAATAAATAAAACAAGCACACAGCATATGAGTCATTCTGGGTAAGAGCACCTCCTAAGAAATGTAATCAAACCAATCTCTTTTTATTACAATGTGTATGTTCTGGAGAAATCTGGCAAGGTGCCACAAATTGATTTTAACTGCATCTAGCCAAGGGTTTTTTTTTGTCATATTTGCTGAGGAAAGCAGCAACCTGCTGCCTGTAAAGAGGTGGCTCATCCTCTTAACTTATACACACATGTAGAGTTCCAGTATGTTATTGTAAACATTGAGTTATATGGCTTGGGTTTGAAACTGGCCCATGTCCTACAGCATGACCAGTAACCTACAGCAGCGGAACAACTTCATTGCTTGCCATTGAAGGTAGGAGTAGGTAGGTTGGTCAGGGGTTCCTTGTTGTACCTCTCTTGGTACCCTGCAACTCACTGGGATGCCTGTGAGTTACTCAGATGACATCAGGAAGAAGCACCTGTGCTCAGAACAGTGTCTGCTTTGTGGTGTGCAGTGAAAATTATATTGTGAAAAATATTTGCACTCGTGTGTGTGTGTGTGTGTGTGTGTGTGTGTGTGTGCGCGTGTGTGTGTGTGTGTGTGCGTGTGTGTATGTGTGGAGAAAGGTGTTTGAGATAACATTGCTGGAAGGTGTTCACATGCTGGATCAGCAGTTGTAAAATGTCAAAAAGGCACAGGTATAGAAGTGTTTTTTTTTTTTTTTGAGATCAAAGCCTTGAATATGAAGTTGGAGAATGCAGTGGAAAATGCCAGTCTTGGGGAGGAGGTCATTTTAGGAAAGCAGATTTGGGAAAGCAGCAGAATGGGAGCAGGCTTTCAAATATGAAGCTGAGAAGAAACAAAAATGCATTCGCATTATCCCCAAAACTTGCGTTATGAGTGAAAAACGTCTAAGTTAGCATGGCAGTCCGCCGATTTGGAAAGCTCACATCAGCACAGATCTGCAACGTGGCCTGTATCTGCCAGCGCAGCCCTGAGAGGACAAGTTATCTGAAGGACACAGACTGCGACCGGCCAGATCATAAACAGCGGAAGCTAGCGCAATTAACTACAGCACGCACGATTTATAGGCCTTGGATCCTGGAGGCTTTGCTTATTTCACGTTGCTCTTTCCAGTGACGGCTCCAGTGCTGCGGATGAGTCACTGGATTAGCGCGCCTGCGGCGGGTTCCGCATCCCTCACTCACAGCCGGCGTGGAGGCTTTACGCGCTGAAAAGAGGAGGGCCGCCAGAAAGCGCTGTGTGACGCCCGTGCCTCCGAAATGTATCACTGCTAGGGGTTCGTATCTCTGAGTCACTGTAAACCATCAAGGAAATGGGAGATAAATGGAGAAACGGGTCAGGTTCTGTGAAAGAGGGCTTCTTTTTTTACATAAGCAGGCAGCTTAGTAGAACTTGCAACCAGCCTGAAATAACGTGGAAAGCAGTTCATTCAGCAGAGGAAAAATTCTGGTTCTCATCTTGCATGGTTTATAGAAGTAATTTACTGAGTGATGACCTCACATTGCTTTGCTGCAGTTGTGTAATGTAATTACAGTGAGAATACATTTTATGGCCCTGTGCTGACTGAACACTTTTCATATTGGCTAACTGGTTTGCTTAATTTTAATTTCAAGTCAGTAAATGTACTTTCATTGAACAAAATGAGAAAAAGCTGAAGTCCTTTGAGTACTTTGAAGTATCTGATCCTCATTGGTGGATATGACAAAAAAACTGATTCATAATACAGCAAAGACAATCTCAAAGCTCATCATGATTGTGATTATCATGTATGCTGTTCCTCTCAGTTGACTTGCCTGAAATAACATTCTCTTCACAATCTAGGCCCAAAGTGATAGTGTTTGGTGGTTGTTGGCATTCACAGTAGACTTGTTTAGGGTCTGAAATTGTGTTCCCCAGTAAATAAGCTCTTAGGACTTTAGCCATGAAACTTTCAGCTGTTCATTAAACTGATATTTAGAATAAAATTACATCTCTTGGTGTGTTAGTTTTGACAATTTGACTACTTCAGTAGCAAGGTAAATCTTGGACATTTGTTGACACCAGTCATATTATTTCAAAAATATTTCAGATTAAGATGGTGCAGTGCCATTGTTCCCTGTATTTGTTCAAAAAGAAAGAAAGAAAGAAAAAAAAAACAAGTAAGGTACAACTCACTTGAATATCATGTTTAAGGTTTGGAAGACTTAGGAACTTAACTGCTTTTGCTATTGACAAGGATTTAAAAGGAATATGGCTTTCTAACAAGGAAAGCAAATGTAGCTTTGGAATTCATGTGCACTGAAGCGAAGAGATAAGAATGAATGTTTTGCAGGATGACATTGTATGGTGCTGTTTCTGCGTCAGGGAGGGGATTAAACAGCTTGCTATCGTGTTTTAACAGTTGCCATTGTAATTTATGTGTTACTGCTTATCAAATCTGGCTTGAGCACCAGAGCCATTGAAAAGTGCTCCTCCTCACTTTTCTTCTGCTGATTCGGGTATTGTTACATTTTTTTTTTTGACAAATCTCAAACAAGTTCAATGTTTTGATGTATAGACGATTAAAGGTGTTTAAACAGTTTGAAATGGCCAGATAGGTGGACTGATTGTGGTTATAGTTGTAAGTTTTACACATCCATGTTTGCTAATGTTTATGTCTGGACAGTAGTAATTTTACAAACACACATAAGGAGATTTCACAAATATACATAAAGAGAAAGAGTTGGAAGTTGTGCAGCCTCTTCCTATTTTGTACAGTCATCTTTCAAAAAAATATACTTATTGCTTCTAGACCACAGAAGGGTGCTTAAAGATACCAAAGATACCAAAGCAAGTACTCCGAACACTATAATTATGATAAAACCGAAGTACATCAACATATACCAATGAGCATGCATACATACAGAAAATAAAAATAACCATTCAGAATGTAATATAATGTGGCCAATTTATCAAGGTAGTGAAGCAAACTTTATGCAAGTTTTCTGTTGACTCTTTAAAGAAATATAACCTTTACTCATTTAGCAGACTGAATCCAGGCTCTGATCCAGAGTGATTTACAAAGCACAGAACATTTGATAATGAGCATAAACATCAACATTAAGTAAATTACACATTCAAAGATCTCAAGTGCATCTCAAGTAGAGGATGAAAAAATAATGTCTCAAATAGCATCCAAATAAATGAACAACCTTCATATAATTTAGGGTACTGTGAGGTGGAAAATCAAATTCTAGGTTTTGTTCTATATAAACTCTATGCAAATTGGATCGATTTCCTGTAAGAACCTTCAGTCCAGTACGTATTAATTGGTGCTTACTTTTTATTAATAAAGTACTTACAATACTAATGCATTACTTAATTTATTTTATTTTTCTTTGTTCCATACAGTGCTCATTTCACATGGGCAGGAGAATGTCTCCTCTGAAAGGTTTCAAGTTCAATCCCCATTCAAAAGTCGCATGGTACCTGCTGCCTCTCTGCTGAGCACTCAGAGCCCTGGCACTATTAACCACCCAGACTCGGATACAGCTTGTTCACTCCTCGGTGAAGCAGAGCCCTCTGGATACAGCTGTACAGCTCATACATATGATTCAGAGCAGACCTCCAAGTTTTTGCATTCCATACTGGCCAGTTCACAGACGACTCTTTCTGTGGACGACAATGTGGACATTTCTTCCACACTAACATTCTAACCATAGAATGAACTACCCATACCGCAAGTAATATAATCCTTCCTTTCTTTGACGTTAGTGTTTGCACAATAGATAGGTTGGGGTAGTTTGTGAGTGTGTGCGTGCATGCATGTGCGCATGCTTGTGATAAAAGCTTTGATATTCTGAATGCCTCTGTCTGAGGACAGTTTAATAAATGGTGGGAGTACTTCACTGATTTTAATTGTCAGTTTTTTCTTGCCTAATGAGGCGTTTGGGACTGCATCAACTGGTCATTTTAGTGTGTCATTTAGGAGACTGCTCAGTGAGTTATAGTATTTCATTACTTTGTTTTTTGTTGCCAGCTAAACTGTAATTCATAACAGCAGTCAATTCAAAGAAAACTGCTTTTTTTCTTTCAATTATAGTGACAAATTCCCCTATTCCTACCTAACGCACATTTTTCACCCAGACTGCAAGCACTGTTGCACTCTGTAGGGAAATTAAAACCACAGTGTATTGCTGTGCCATATTTCAACCAGGAAACACTTAAATAAATTTAAGAAATACGTTTTTCTTTAATAAATTTGTAGATCTTGGTCATGTGACCTTATAGGTAAAGTGGCATTGACCCTGCCCTTGAACAAGACATGAAACCATCTTCATCATGACAGCAAAGACATTTACCAAACCCCATCAGACTGGGTCATCAAACTACTGGAAACACTGAGAAAAAAAATAAATAAAATAAATAAATAAGAAGCGGATGAAGGAAATACATATACTTGGAGAAAATACTCATATATAGGACAACTACCAGTGTATTAACATGAATTACTGTAATACAGTATCAGTATAACATCAACCACAATCTTTAATATAAAATAAAATATTACATTTGCATTAAAGTTAAGGAACAACATAAAATGTTAAAAGTGAATCATTTAAAATACTTCAGGTTAGAAATAAGCTGAGAGCTAGTACACACTCAAGAGTAGGATTTGGTGAATTTATACTTCATATTTCAATGTCCAAAAAACTATATACTATGGTCTATGGTCTGTAGAGACCATAAATTTTTCAGTTAGGTACAGTGGGGTCCAAAGGTCTGAGACCACTAGTCAAAATACTTCTATTTTGCATTTGTTTCAAATGTAATACTATTTTTTTCATTACAAATGATAATATCAGCTTAACAGTTTGAGTAAAAAGTTGAATCTTTGAAAAATGTACATGAATTTCAGAATATCTTAGTATTTGGTATGTCCCCCTTTTGCTTTAATGACAGCATGCACTCGAGATGGCATGGACTCCACAAGTTTGTGCAAAACCTGATGACCCATGTTATCCCAGCATGATTTGACAATATTCCAAAGAGCTTCTGGTGATGTCACAGACTGCTTGGCTTTCTCAGTCTTCAAGTGCCCCCATAAATGTTCAGTGGGGTTGAGGTCAGGTGACTGTGGAGGAAATGATTCCATACTGGCCAGAACATATGAAAACTGAACATATGTTTTGTTTTGCTTTCTACAGTAGGTAAACCTAACAGATTTTTCTTTCATATATTGGTTTGACAGAAAAAAGTGGCCTGAGATGAAACTCATTTTGTAGGATCAAAAATCCATTTAGCAGGCAAGTTTGTTGGTGGTTGTGAAATTTTCCAGCAGATGTGGAGAACAGTCTTCCCTCGCTCAGACCTGGCTTTGAGGTGTGGGTGTGGATGGCTTTGCTTAGATTAAACATATTTGATGGAGACACTGATAAAAGTAAATCCTTTCGTTTTTTTCAGTGTGTTTTTGCTATAATGGTCTCCTTCGCTGTCTATGGAAGCTGGCCTCTATTTCCATGGTAACCAGCAGACAGCAGCGAGACAGAGACTGCAGGAATCCAAGGTGATAAGGCTGCATTTACTTTCTTGCCACTATTCTGAGACATTGCATACAATGCCTGACAGAGCTACACCACTAGCAGCTTGCTTGAAAGTTTCTCACCTGCTTGCTCTCTTTTCTCTAGAATGCATCATGACATTCACAGGAGTATAAAAAACCTACAAGGGCGTGAATAACAGGCTCAATACCACATCAATATTTAATTTCTCTACACAGATTTTCTTCTGAAAAGGAAACAGATATGTGGTTGTATAGGTGTGCCTACTATTAGATAACACCTTTTTTCTCATTACCCAGAAAATGTGCTGCTCCAATCTGCTAATAATTTCTCCTGTAGGATCACCATACCCACCGTGGCCATGTAAATATATACATTTTTAGCAGAATTGCCTGGATATACTGTTAAGTTGCAGAAAAGGTTTTTGGGTTTTTGCGTGAGCCGGTGTCTTCACTGGATTCGTAAAAAAAATAAAAACCCTCTAAAAACTTGTCAAACCACTGAAATAGCAGTTGGAAACAGTGTATTAAGTGTTGGAGGCATGATATTTAGTTGAAGTGTTTAGCATGAACTTGGCATACACATGTAGATCTTTAATTATGACAAAGAATTTATTCTCTTGGTTTGTTATCCAGTGTGGATAAGTTGGGATTTAAGATTTAAATGATGAGGTTTTGTGTCATTTTGATACGGTATTGAGCTAACCAGCAGGATACCATATTCATATGCTTCTTTGACTGTTATCAGCAAAGAGTAGCTGCACTCATGATCAAATCCCAGTAACTCTTCATCCACAATCCTAATATATATTGAAATGATAGCAACTTGGTACTTGGTATTCTGTTTAATTCGAGAGATATAGCTCCCCATTTTCACAATCCTTTCAGATTTCAGATTGATCTCAATCACAACTTTGGAACTAAACAGGGATAAAACAAAATGTACAAAACACTTTATTTCTAGATAATGGAAGATGACTGTAAATATATGTATCTCAGCTAACTGCTGAATGTTGAAACCAGTACTTTCTGTAACATTGGCACTAATAATGTGACCAACCAATGCTAACGTCTGTTGATCCCGAATTATCATAATAACATACTGTATATGATTCAAAGTGGAAAAACAGGCCTATATTTTGCTTTCTTTTCCAAGATTTAGGCTTCATTTTTTGTGGCCCTAGTACCCAGGCCCAGGAGAGTGGCTTCACTCATAGAGGATAATCCAGACACTGATCCAACAATCAACAGCACTGACCCCAGAGACACCCCAGGGTCATTAAACCTTTCCTTCACAGCACCCCCACTGTAATTCTAATAAAAAAGTGAAACTCAGTGATAACTAATTAGGTCACTACTGTCTTGTTGACTTATTGATTTCTGTGGTCCCTCTTGATATTTAACAACTGGTCCTGTTGCCACCTCTGATTCCCTTTAGGACTCTATTAGATGCGATGCATGTTAACCTCATTTTTGGCTGCTGATAAAGAAAGCTGTAAAAAATGCAATTTGCTGAAGCTACAGTCTGGGCTCTCTCAGTCCTTAATTACAATTGATCCATGCAGTCCATTTTGCTCCATTGCATCTGATAATGTAGTGTTTAAGGATATTTATTTTCTCATCTTTGGAGAGCTCTCCATAATACTGTCAAGAGGTTGGACAGGGTATATTTATTTACTGTCTTCCATCACTGTTCAGGGGTTTTAAAGTTGAGTTGTTCCCCAGCCTCATGACTCTCCTTCAGAGACAGTCCCCCAAAATGAAAGTAAACAGTCCTCTGGTTCCAGGTCCGTGTAAGCTTGAAGGGCTGGGCGGGCAGCAGGAGACAAGGAATTCATCACATTGGCACTGTATGCTTAATTGCTTGTACTTTGTGGAATTAGACAAATGAAATTGAGACGAGCGATTAATCTTTCTGGAGGCAGTAATGATGGCGACGGCCCACTGAGGTGCACTGAAGACTTGGGGTTCGGGGGGGTTTGGTCTGGGGGCGTGGGATGTCAGGATCTGGGGGAGGTGTCCGCTGATGTTGTGTGATGCAGGATCTCTTTGCCGCTGCTGCTCCACCTTGAAGGCCAGTGTAGAGCAGATCCCGGCATTTACCTCATTATTATCTGTGTACTGTCCCACATTCCCATGGGCTTCCGTAAGTAGTTGGAACAGAGTATTTTACACTTGGAGTGAGGTCACAAAAAAAGGGAGCCAGTTTTCAGTGTTCTGCAGTGAAGCGTGGCAGGACATTTTCAAGAGCAGTTGGCAGGCAAGCAATGACTCAATTCACTGGCTTTTGTGCCTCCTCTCCTTTCTCTTTTGTTCCCCCATAGACATACTCCATTTTTACTTTGCTGTCTCTGAGAACCAGTTTGATGTGTTCTGGATTGAACAGTGGTCCTTTTATGCTTCATGTCCACCCTAGACCAGTATGTGTTCAACATCAGTGCCCTCATACCAATGTGTAAAACTTTCTTTCAGATTCTGTTACTGCTGCTCTCAACACTCACTCCCCCATCCTTTCCTAGTGTAGTTTTTATGGTTGCATGCAATTCTAGTGCAGTTGCGCTGAATATTTCAACATGCAGGACACACTTGCTGGGCAGCTCTTTGTGTTATTCAGAGGGTTTGTTTTCCTTTGAAGCATGGAAAATACCCTCAAAAGGTGTGCATGCCTGTCTAGTTGTTAAGTAAACTGCAATATATTGTCATAGTTTATATATTGTTAGATAGCTATTTTTGAGCCACTAAAAACTAAACTAAAATTTTGTTCATGTATGTGACTGACTGTGATGTACCCCAGTATTCTGTGCAAGCAGAAATTAGGCTGCACATGCTAATTCTTTCAGATATATAATCTTTTTGTCAGTCTTTTCAAAAGCTTTTTCATCTCTAAACTGCAAGTGCCATTGTCACTGTCGTGCCATGGCTTCACTGCACAACCTTCACAACACTGTTGCACAACACAGAACATGGCTTCAAGGTTGTGAAATCCTAATTTGAAAAGATAAAATGACATTTCTCCCCTTTGTGTCACTCTGTTGTTCTCTCCTGCCTTTTTCATATCAATTGAATTTCAGTGTTATGACAAGTGTTGTCGCCATGGCTGCTGTCTGTCTTTCATGTTTCTCTCTGGTTATTCACATGCTCAGTTTCTCCAGTTTGCTCAAATTGGCTTCAACACCCATGTTCTTGCTTACCACTGATCCTCTTCTTCATGGTTGTTATTTCTTCTCTCTCGACCAATTGAAAAGCAGTACCACAGGTAAAGTGTTGGGAATGCTGTACCATACAAGAAGCCATCTTTAACATTAGATGTGAAACCAAGGTCCTGACTCTGACCCTGTTGTACTGAAACAACCAGAAGTAGTTACAGCATCCAGTAGGGGCATTAAGCCTCATGTCTGGGCTCACTTCCCATTCTGGATCTCAGTCTGCTCACCAGAGATCCTCTCCCCACAGTCTAACTGGCTAATTAGGCTAACTTCTTTCTACTTCACCCCAGCTCATGTGCAGTGAGCATTCTATCAGATATTCACATCTCAATGCATCTTATCTGAGTTGATTGAGGAGAGAAGGATGAATTATATTAAAAATGTAATTTTCCCAGCTCTGTTATCACTGATAAATTCACCAAGTCATTGTCACCAAATGCTAAACAGGTTAACCCCTGACACAAAAGAATTATTCCACTTCTTGACCAACAAAATAGCTGTTAGGACATAGGCGTTCACACCATATTTTTAAGGCCTGCTTATACTGTTAGAGAACATTATTTGTGCAAGCTCATTAACTATCACTCATGTTATAACCTTAATAAACAGAGAAGGGCAAAGTAAAGAGGTAGTGTGATTTCCATCGTAGTTGTTTGTATAGTATACCACTTCAATTAGGAACAGCACTTTATTTAATTGTAAATATCCATATTAAAACCTTTAATGTTTAATTCATAACAAATCTGAAAATGCTGTATCAAGAGTACATTAAAATGTTGATTTCTGAATTATCTCACACTCTAAAATGAGGCATTTATGATTTTTAAACTACCTGCTCAATCTCTGTTTGTCAGCTACTTGCAGGTAGCTATGTATTGATCAATGTTTCCTTAACAATATCAGCTGGCCCATATAGGCATATGCAGCTGTAGAGTGCTTAGGTCTGCTATTGCTGTTTTATATGGTATTTAGTTTTTATGTCTTTTTCATTAGAAATAAATTGAATGATTTAATTTGGCAGTTTCTTTATGGTTTCTGTATTTATACTAGCTGGACAATAACAGGTGGAGGGGGTGAGTTTTCTCCTGGGAGATGATTAGTAATGTGTGAGCCAGTGTGCAAATTAGGGTGAAGGTATTCAAACAATCAGGCTGACCTTTTCAAACTGCTCCTGTCGAAATAGAGGAACCACACACAGGCTATCATGCCTTTGGTGACACGAGCCTCTCCATCACCCTCAGATCAGTGTGTTATTATGGGCTGCTGTGACTCATTCCACTCCCACAGAGTTGTCCTGCTCCTGTTTAGCAAAACATGAGTTTAGCTCAGGTACTAATACAGTATCAGTTATGGTTTCAGCACCCAGTACTGTTTGTCGCTAATTTTGCTTTTAGTAATCTGAGTAGTGCGGCATCAGTCTACTGTACGTTACGTTGTGTTATTGGCATTTAGCAGACACTCTTATCTAGAGCACCTTACATCGGTTAGTTTTTTACAGTGTTATCCATTTATACAGGATATTTACTGAGGGGGTAAATATCCCAATTGTGGGTTTAGTACCTTGCTCAAGGGTACAGCAGCAAGACCCAGCAGGGAACCGAACCGGCAACCTTGCAGTTACGAGTCCTGCTCCTTAACCACTGTGCAACACTGCCGCCCCGCTGTACTTCTCCTTAATTTGGGATGAAGATGGCACATTATTGGGTAAGGCAACGATATCTTAATTGTCGTGTGAGGGCTCATTAGCCGTGATATTGCTGTGTTCTTCATGTGGCTCCACAGCACACATCATGAACATTTCAGAATGTGCAGTTATTTTAGGTGGAAGGTAATTACACACCCAATTAAGAGGATTAGGTTTCTGGATTTTTAGAGAGACATTTTTTGTAATTTCAGAAACGAGTAAAAAAAAAAAAAAAGAGACAAATTTCCCTTAGTGATGTGTGTGTCTTACAAAAGGGAGAGCAAACATCGCAATATTATGTGAGTACAGTAGCAATAACTACAACAACTACTGAGGGAATTATGTTAAAAGAGGGTTAAAGCTCTGGTTCAGCTCTGAGGTGATGTGGTAACAGATGCTGTGTGAATGATGTACATTCCTCCAGTCTGAACAGGACGGAGGCGCTGTGGGAGCACCTGTGATTTGTGCGTCCCTGTGAGACACATCTGCAGCCAGCACCTGAGTGGCAGGAGTCAGGGCCAGTGCTGCGGTTCACTGCCTGTCTAAGGCTTACTTTCCACGGTCTCTGATTTACAGTCAGAGCTTCAGACAGGAATGCATTAAGTGTGAAGACTTAATGCGATTTTTCAGGTGCTGTCTCCGACCCTACTACACCACAGCTCCCTGCTGCCCCCTCCCCCAATCATCTAGCCCTCCCTCCGCGCTCTGTTCGTCTGTTCTCCACTCTCGGATGCAGCGGTTCACTGCTCTGGGACACGGGTCCTTTTGGCTAACATGCTCTGGGGGAGGGTTTGCTGCTTTTACCTGGGTTGTGCTTCCATGTTTATTTATGGGTCTATTTCTGAGTGCGGGGGGTGGTGTCGGAGGCCGAGGTGAGCGTCTCACAGAGGGGCCAGGGTTGCCTCGTGCACCAGCACCATCATTCCATCAGGCTGAGCCCTGCCTGCGTGCTCATCCTGGGTTTATTTTAGCAGATTTATTCTATATTTCAGCTCACTCTGGTTGAGCTGCTTAAAGTTCCTCTCCATGAATTGATGAGACCGTGCCCATAGGAAACACATTATTATTCTGCAGTGTGTTACTGTATCATGTGATGAGACACCTCGCATGGGCAGCTTGCACATGCTACCCATTCAAATCTATTCATCACATGCCATATGACCCATTTAGTGCTGTGGTCACCGTTGATCCCGTGTGTGGTGTAGTTCTTAATGATGGAATAGGCCACATTAAGCGGTTTCTGTACTCAGCTGGTGTTAATAGCATGTAATGACATATGTCACCCCCCTTCCCCAGACGCTATGTCCTGGGGCTTGTTTGTGTCCCTGAACTCATTGTTTACACAGAGGGGGTGAATGTGCATGGTTGCGAGGGTGCAGGGAACTGGTGTAATTGTGCCTCGGCAGAGCCCGGGGTGTTCATGCAGCATCGCACCCCTCTCTCGCTCAGGCACGGAGCTGATTTGCGGAGCCCAGAGAGCGAGAGGGGCCAGGGTGGCAGGGCCGCGAGTGCGTCACGGTGAGTCAGACTGTCTGCTTGGGGAGCTGCTCTCCAGCCTTATTAAAGCTGATCTCTCAGCCGCTGCTCTCCGCTCCTGGAGCGACTGCCGCGAACGCGAGGCTGCTCCGCTCTGCCAGCAAATAGTACGTGATGCTGCGACCCTGACGACGCTGTGAATGCCTGTCACTCTCTCAGATCCTCCTTTCTTAGAGGATGGCTTATCCTGTAGTGAACCCACACCTTTGCTTGTAAACCCGACATTTTGTTCTGCTGTTACTTGCCAGCTAGGCTGTCAGTAGAATCATTAAGTTGTATTGAGACATTTAAGACGTTATTAAACACAAATATGATTTTTATGTAGTTGAACATTGTTAAAGTGGGTTTTGTTAGTTATTTGCACCCCCTTGTGTAATATTTTCCTTCATTGTGTCAGACAACTGCACTTGATTATTTATGAAAAAGAATGTGCAGTAATCATCTACTGTATTGCCTCAGTGCGCTGAAGGGAGGGAGCTCTACTCAGAAATATCGATTGCAGCTCTACAGACATCGTGTTGTGAAGCCCGAGAAAGGGAGCATAGTTTATCTGTGTATTTTAACAAATGAAGGCCTATGTCAAACTTGTTTTGTGTTTAAAAGACAGTGAAGGAAATGAACGTCTGTCATAGACATTTTCCAACATGGGAAATTTTAAATACCCACCATGGTATTCCTTGCAAAGGAGACCAAAGTACAGTGTCTCTGAATGGTACAGCACATAGATAATCCCAGAGGCTCTTGCTCCTCATAACATTAGCTGCAGCAGCCTTGACATTTACTGTGAAACTGTGTCCTGTTTTTATATGTCTGTCTTGGAAAAAAAGTCCATTAGCGCCCCTGAGAGTCCATGAAACTGCCTAGGTGCAGGCATACCAGTTGATCACAGCCTACCTGTCATGTCTGGATTTATAGGCACCTTCCTCTGAATTATGTTAGATGATTTTTTTTTTTTTTTTTTTGGGGGGGGAGCTGAGGCCAGAGCAACCAAAGAAGTCAAGTAAAGTGCTATCACTTGCAAAAAAAACCCTGCCAGTACAGAGTCTGACTTATGTATATGTATAGCAATTGTGCTGTTGATTTTGCTGAGAATGTAATTAACTTCACGTTATCAAATGAGTCATGTTGAATGTTTGTAATCCTAAAATTTTGCCCAAGGAATCATTTGAAAAACAACTGGAATGCCACATACTGAACAGTGAAGCGAGCACATCTTTCATCCTTGTCATGCATCCCTCTGGACATTTTTGTTACTTTTATTGATGTCTAATAAGATTCCACAGCCAACCTGTAGAGTTTGCACAGAAAGGTCAATCTAATCTCGTCTGCAGAAACATGCAGAAGGGCCTCTTTACTGACAGAAAAGAAAGGCAAAGCTACAAATGAGGAACAGTGGCATTTCCCTAATATGTATGTCTGTTTTATTGTAGGAAAATACTATAGTATGTAGGTATTGTTGTTATAGTTAGTGTTTTTATCATGATCATGGCGATTTATGCAAAATTAAAATTTCATAGGCTCTTGCTGTGATTTTGAGTAAATTTGTTGGCTTTGACTCGTATGACTGCTGTTGTCTCTAATGGCCTTCTCGGCAGTAAAACTGGCTTGATTCAGTAATCAGATCTTCCCATGTCTGACTGGGAGAGTCAAACAAGCACGCTCCTCCATTGATCTGTACCGACGCTGTTGAAGCAGCATTGGGTTCGCTGGAGTAAGATGCCTGAAGATCAATATGGGCATTGATGAAGCTGTTTAGAAGCATGGCGAGGCTGTGCAATGACTGTTGTTTGATAACCTACATGCAGTTGGCTTAAGTGGATTTGTGGTGTCGCGCTGCAGGGAGAGGTGCATATTGGCGATACACATTCCCTCGATCCATAGCTCGAGTCACGCCGCCATGCCCCGGCGAGCAGAGTTATGTGGGGGCGGTATAAAGAGTGTGCAAATTATTCAGCGTGATGTGCATCATTTAAACACACTGTAAATTTCCCCATGTGGTTTAGTGGGAGGACGTTATTGCTTTTGTGAACACCTCGGTAAGGAGAAATGGGGGAAGTCTCAATGACACATCTCATTGAGAAATCTCTCTCTGACGCTAATGCGCATGGGCCCGTTTGCCAAGGGCTGCTTTTGTTACCGCCCGATTTTTTTGTTTTTCCTTGACATTTTTTAATGATTCAAAATCTCATTCTAGGGTGCTTATTTAATACAATTATGCCGGAGCTTCATTTTATTTGATTTTGTTCTTTGGTTTAAGAGACAGGTGATATCATTTATGATGACATTAATCTTCTGCCAATAAATGCTGTTTCAAAATT
The DNA here is from genome assembly GCF_013368585.1 of Megalops cyprinoides. Taxonomy (NCBI): domain Eukaryota; kingdom Metazoa; phylum Chordata; class Actinopteri; order Elopiformes; family Megalopidae; genus Megalops; species Megalops cyprinoides. The sequence continues at coordinate 10,353,210 of NC_050585.1, read as the reverse complement.
GTTCAGAGAAACTTCACAGTATATTGCCTATTTAAAAGCAATATCTTCCAACTTGCTGGCACCACGCTAAAGGATAATTTTGTAATTTCACAAAGCAACACTGATGGCAAAAACTCAAGCAGAAGATTGTTTTGCTTGCGCTTTTGCATTAAAGGTCAGTTGCCTTTCATAACCTGCTTTGATTAATTGATTTTTTTTTTTTCATAATGTATTTATTTTAGCCAGTATTTTCTGACAGATCAATATGTTGGATGAAATAATATATGAAAAAAAGATCTGTAAATGATTCAAGGAAGTGGCAAATGTATTCCCTTGACTAGCAAAAAAAGTAACATAGAACTCATGGTAGGCTGTAGTGAAATGGGCTGTGCATGGCAGGTTTCACAGCTAGACACCTGAAGACAGCATGAAACCAAATGGGTGTAAAAAGAGTACCTGTGCAGTCACCTCAGTCCATGACACCTTAAATGAGCCAGCAAGGATGTTATTACCTTATCGAAACCCTCTCATCTTCCTATCTCCATGACCCTCGCTGTGTGACAGAATGGTGGCAGAGGAGCACACCGGCCTTTCCCTCATTCACTCAGCTTACCCACGTTACTGTGAAAACACTCCAAAATGCTGACTGTGTTTTATTCACAGAGTCAGGTCATGCTGTGAAATGGAGTGGATTAATACAAATAAGAGCTCTGGGTTTGTGCCAGATGTCTAAAATTGTTATTATAAATGTTGTCCCAAACTCTAAGACTCCAGTGCCTTTTTACAGGTGGGAGAAGTGATCAGTCTTTATATTTGTCCATCCATCCATTTCTGTTTGCATGTTTGCACGTGTGCATGTGCAATATGACATTGAGTGTTTGTTTTTTCTAAATGCAGGGTAATGTGGCAGAAACATCTCCATGCTCTCTTGATTATTTCGGTTGTGGAGTTTGTTGTAGCATTCAGTTTTGGTCCAGAGGGGAGGGTGCTTGTGGCAGCAGTGTGGAGCTTTTAAGATGGAGAGCCTTGTTCTGGTGCTTTTCGCATAGTCACTGGCTCAGAGGCATTCTGGAAGGCCAAAGATGGCAGTTTTTCCCTCCACTCACATACTCTCACTGTTGTGGTTCTGCTGGAAAAAATGAGAGCTGACTCCCTCAGGCTTATCTTGGGCTCTGATAAACCAGCCGCAAACCAAACAGAGAGGGCCCACCTCTGCCCCTGATTCCCACAGATGGCCTGGCAGAGTCTGTGTGCATCCGCTGGTCTTTCGATGCACTTGGGTGTCTCTGTCATGCTCCCTGGGCTCCAGGCGAGCGCCCGGCAATCTGGGCTGCAGTCGCTTCTTGCCCCGCGCTACATACCAGTGAGAGCCAGCAAGCCAGAGCCAGGTTAGTGGTGCGCCCCCCCCCTCCCAGCAGCTTGCTGGTACTTCTGACACACTTTCTCAGCCTTAGACAGCACCGAGAGCGAGTACACACGAGAGCCAAGCCCACCTGTCACCCTCTTCTCACCTCTCCACAGTTCACACCCAGGGTAACGTCAGAGGCGGTGCCATGTAAAAGCTCCTGGTCCAATTCATTTTTTTCACTTGTTTGTGTACCCAGTCCGCCTTCTTTTTACCATTTATACACTTATACAGTTCTATTGTGATTAGGTCTTTTATTTCAGTGTACAGCTTTGTTTTTGCCATGATTTGCTCTGAGAGTGAGGAGTAAATAATAGGCTCTGACTATTTTTCCTACGTTTCACATGAACAGTTTCAAAGCTTATAATTTGTTGGACTGGGAACACAGAAACCTGTTGTGCACCACCTGTTGATAACGGCTTCTGTTGTAATTTATGCCTCTTTTTTTCATTCTTCATTCCTACTCTCTGTTGATTGCAGCCCCTTGACAGTTTTTAAATGAGTAAAAATGGACTTGGTAGGCATAGTGGGCTTTTATTTTGTTATGACCAGAGTTGTGAAAAATCATTTTTAAAAAGGTGAACACACCTAATAAATGGATTCTCTTAATTATTGTAAGTGTTCAAATCTATCTTCAAGTCTAAAATATCATTTTCATCATATATTGAAATAATTGAGTAAAGCCCTTATTCTGATATTCATCATTTGGACATGTGTTTACATATTCATCCAAGTCAGAAAGCAATACAAGCAAAAGATCTTTTGAGATAAGAGGCTCAGAGGCTCATCAAGAGGCTCATCAAATTTACTGTCAAAAGACTTTTGTGTCACAATCAAACATGACTTGGCAGTGGTCAAAAGGAATCACGCTTGCGTACATATGTTGGGTTGTTTGAAACTCTGCATTAGGTGGTGTTTGGAGGAGTGTTTGCTTGGAAGAGAGAGAGCCATCCGCAGAACACTGTGTGTGTTTTCAGTGCCAGCTGGGAAGTGCGACTCAGTCTCCTGCCCACACCGCAGGATCTACGGCCTCCTCCGGTCTGCAGAAAAACACACGGACACAAAGTGCCGTCCCCTGCAAGCCTGGATCGCTCATATGAGTCACCGCGGTCCACTCCGCGGGGCCCATTGTTTGGTCTGCGGTGTTTACTGATACATACATGGGTCAACATTCACTGGGAGGCAGTGGAATGCAAACGATGGGGTAAATAGGAATGGACTTGCAGGCAGGGTAATGGGATTGATGTGGATATTTACTTTGTAGACCCCCGTGGCTCAAATGAAGGGCAAGTTCAATTTGCCTTCCCGTTCACAGTTGGTTGGTTTCATAAATGTGGGTAGGTTCATATTCATTTCCCAGAGGAGCCGATTGCTTGGTGGTCATTGTGTTCTGGGGGCGCAGCCTTGGATGGAGGGTTGTTTAACGGGCACTTTTATATAAACTCAAAAAAAAAATGGAAAAACATATATATATATATATATATATATATATATATATAGTGCAGTATATGACATTTTGAAGAATGAGGTAGAGAAGAAATGCAACCAACGCAAACCCAACGCTCTCAGAACCTCCATTACAACATCTACTCATGTATGTCATATGCGGAAGGAACTCCCTTGACAGAATCCTTTTGTAGGTCATCTACATTGGTACATCGATCACCGACTAAAGTTGTCATGGTCATCTTCACCAATGAAGGACGATAGCAAAGAATGAAAAAGGCAGCACATTCAATGTTGCATAACATTTTTATAACACTGCATAACATAAGGTTGGCATTTTTTGTTTCAAGACAAGACAACACATTAAGATTTATTGATGTCCAGATGGCAAGCCCCCAAAGGAAAACAACTTGGGGGGAAAAAAAAAAGAAGAAAGAACCCTCCCATACATAGAGTCCCACACATTCCAGTGAACACCTGCACTCCCAAACCTGCACATATGCACACGCACACACAGAAAAAACAATACCAAGCATTAATTCATTAAACACCTGGCTTTTATGAAGCTATAATACCAGGAACCTACGAGGTATCTCATAATGATTCGGGGGGTGGTCATAGCATTGACTCAGTCATGGTTGTACCACCATTTTACAATGCTGATGCACAGTAAGATGCGATTCAGTAATTAAAGTGAAACGCAAACCACTGCACCATTAAGTCTGTCCAATTTGCACATCCCATCACTCTTCACTAGTCACATAGTTGCTCCCCAATGACTGTAAGCCCATCTGTATCTGTCAGTCACTTCTCAGTCCAGTTGCTTCTATCCAGCTGATCAACTCCTGTCAAAGTTTCTCTCTTTTTTTTAACCCAGACAATTTAAAATCATTTAGTTGTTCATTGCAAGAATTCATTTTTAATACATGTGATGCTTTATATCTGACATTTTTTCCCAAACACAATGTTCTGTTCTAATATCTGTTTGATATTTTGTTTGTTCTTTGCTTATTTCTCACACCTTCCATATAGTTATGGATTAGAGAGTAAGCCAAAATAAATGTTAATAATTCCAAAAAAGGTGGGGGTCTAGCCCTGTCTCTTGACAATTCCTCTCAACAAAGTTGACATAAATAACTTATGAAGAAGCTGATATTAAATATCATATTAATTCTCTTAGTCATTTGTTTAATATTAGTTCTGTTTTGTCATCTTAATCCTATTCAGTCACTGCCGGAATTTTGTGACACTTATTTTTTTTCCCACAGATAGGAACATTTATTCATCAAAAAAGCCATGGAGAAAGACCTTTCTACATGCATTGCACTGAAAATGTGTCAGTTACACTGTACTGATTAATAGATAGCTTTATAATTAAACATTTCTAAAAGTACCACTGCCATCACTGTGAATCAGAATACTTTGTCCCATGGGGGTAATTCTTTTTCGGACAGAATAAAAAATAGCCTGTGTTCTGGGTGCAATATCATGAAAAATCCTTTCCTCTTGGAAAATCATCTTTGTCATATCTTCTCTCCCACAGTGTAATTAATTTTCCAGAAAGTCCCTTTCTCTGTATAAAATCTCCCCTCCAGGTATTTTGGTTTACTCCTGCCATTTATGATATGTAAGTTCACGGACGGCGCTGTATTCCTAGCGGCAGCTGACGTCTCCTCCAGCTTATTTTAAAAGTCATTTAACTTCTTGCGCCCCATGACAGCACACTGTGAGAGAACATTCTCGGAATAATTACCTCCCACTCAGATAAAGTCCACTCACCATCACTCACAAGGACCCCTGCAGACTGGTATCAGGAACGACTCCCAACACGCACAGGTAGAGTTAATGTAGGTGTTCTAACTCAAGGAGGACCTTTGGTGTGCCTTTTGAGGTTCCTGAGTTGTCTGGCAATGAGGTTTTGGAAACTGCATTGTTCAATGCCATTACTCTGCTTCTGTTAATGATTGCATTCTGACATGCTTACTTCACAGAGGCATGGAAACCAGGTAGCCTCTGGTCAGTATTGCCCGACTCGATCATCTAAGAGAGCTCAGTGATTTGAAAGCATTCCTATGCACTTACGTTAAACACACTAGGATTTTAGTCTCTTTAGTTTGGAAATCCTGGAGTGGTTGAAAACGTTGCTCAACTGAGGATTGCAGGAACAGTGAATCTGTGTTTAGCCTGTGAGCACAGTGTGAAACTAATGGGTATATGGTGCTAGTGCAGTTTTCTCAAATGCTGTTAAAGCCTCAACAGTCTGCACAGCATGAGTAGACTCACAGACTGAATGCCCACCCTATATACTGGAATATCTATGAAGTTGTTTTAACTTTTGTCAGTTTTCTGTGTGAAAAAATGATGAAAATCTGCTCAATACTGTTTCTGCTCTATACCACCCTTTACAAATAGGAGGTGTGCTGTCCGTGTAGTCTGTCACTGGTGAATATATTGATTGTAAGTCACTTTTAACAGAAAATACATGTATGTAGGGGGTGTTTTATCTCAGAGAAACATTTGATTTCCACTTCACTGATGGCATATTTGTAGCTTCTTTTCCAGCAATGCTGTTTTTGTTATTCACTGACAGCTTGTATTAGTATCATCTGTTCAGAGCCCCAGTTCCCTCTCTCCTGTCCCTTCTGACTAGTTGCGTGCATTAGATTTCCACTGTTTCTGAATTTAAATCAGAGTTGCATTGTTTTCCATTTTAATGAAAAGACACTGTATTCAACCACGGACTCACAGTTCCTTTTTTCTTGCCCCATTCTGCAGAGGCCTGGGCTACATTTCTGATTTGTTTTGCCAGGAAAAAGCCTGTCCAATAACAGGCATTATTGACAGGTGTTTGGAATGAGACTCTTGACTTCATGTCTCATGTTCTAGGAGCCCTCTAAAGTGCAACTGGAACGTATTGCCTGATTATAAGGGCTATGGTGGAGTCCCATGAAATGAGCGGGCACCAGAAGTTAACAGCAGGTGGGCTGTCCCACAGGGAAGGGCACACTTTTGGGGTAGGGGGTTGCAAGAGGATCACAGCTGCTCCCCTGCTCAGTACCAGCATCTCAGTTCCAGCAGGAGAATGTGGACATCTGGACTCTGCTGCCTGGCCCACATATTCCACATATATCACACAAAATCATACAGAAAACAAACAAACTTTTTCTGGTTAAAGTGCTGAAAACACTTGCTTTGCTATGCCTGTAATTCAGAATATAGTTGTGTGTAGGTGTTATTCATGTATTTATTTGTTATTTGGGCTTTTCATAGCAATTAGTTTACTCATTACTCAGTCTTTTTAATCTGATATTTGCATATGTGTGTGTGTGTGTGTGTGAGTCAGTATGTATAGAGAGACACACATATCGGAGATTGATTTATTAGGAGCCATAGAAAATCCCTTCTATGACAACCAGATGGTAAATTAGACTGCAGATGTAATTTAGCATCATTGCTGTTAAATAATGGATGGGTGACATTGTTCTCTAGATTCAGAGTGGTGCATTACAACATGCACGACTTGCTGAAAAATGAGAAATGACAAAGCAGGCTTTTTTTCCCCCCAATATTGAGCCATATAGTGTTTTATTGGTTCCAAATCTCATTTCTTCTGAGGTTTCTGTCACATACAAATGACTCATCCCTGAAGGCTTAAACCATCCCCAGACCCAATAAGCTGAATGTCCCAGAACTCACTCCTTTAATTGTATTTAAATTAAATACATATTTGAACTGAAAAGCTAGGCTCTTAAGGTGCTAGAGAAATAATTCTCAGAAATAGTTTCGCATTTCTTTTAAAAAGTAGTATAGCAGATGCTACACAGATAACACAGATCATATCTTTTTGATCTGCAAGACCAAAATAAGGGATCACTGGATAACCCGAAATGCACTAAGCTTGATATGGTAAATATGTAAATATATAATTTACATAGGGAAAAAAGTTTCTTCAAAAAGTTGCCCCAATTGTCAGCAGTAGCTGTAATCATCATTCTCATTTGTCAGCGCATTCGTCTGAAGTGCTGATGTCCCAGAATCCTCTGTGTGTGCGCTACAGTGCTGCATTGTTGCTCATCCTGCTTTTCAAAGAAACATATTTCAGTGCTCTCAGATACATAGCAAACACCATTTCACGCACCAGTTATGACAGAAAGCTTTCGGCAACCAGAAAGCTGTTTTTTTTCTCCAGAATTCCAGACCTGGATTGTCCTGTGATAAATGAGCTAAAAGTCTTCATTTTGCTACAACGTGGAGCACATTTTTATCTGAACAATTAACCTGAAAAAACTGGGTGAAAGAAGTGGAGTTTGAAATGAGATTGCTGGAGAAAGGTAATAGGCCTGGGGGGGAGGGGTTTTCCGTACGGTCAGTCTGAACCGATAGGGCTGATAGCACAGGTCAAAAGACACCTTCCCATCAAGTCAGTGTTTCCATAGCAACTGCTTGGTGCATGGGGGAAGGGAGTGGGTGGGGAAAGTGTCTGCACAGCTGGACACAGGCTCAACTAAGGCTGATTGCTGTGATGCCTGAGCTCTGTCCAGGGGACAGTTTTTGCCACACACTTTCACCTGGGCACTAACTAAGGCTGTAGGACTCTTAGCATGTCACTGTTTGATATGATAGACACACAGTTTGGGAGCTGATGATAATGGCTACTCAGAAACTACTCAGCTTTTGATGATTATTTTGTTTTTAATCTTGAAATGGCGGGTCTGAAATGGTGCTGTTTTTGTTGTGTCTTGCTGTCAGTTTTGTTGCCATTTTCAGTTTACAGCCACTCAGTAATTACCAAGTCTGGCTAAAAGAATGACATCCAGTGTGAAGTGCCCCATATGTAACTACATATGTCATTGTATTGTCGGATTTCCTGGTGTTTTGCCCAAAAAAAGCTTTTTGGAAAGACTGAATAAGGAGCAGTATCCAATTCCCAAACAAAGTGAATAAAAATGACAGTTTTGGAACCCTTCAGCTGCTGATGTTCTGTCTGTTGGATAAAGAGAATGAATGAATAGTAGTACAACCAGTGGCGAACTGTGCCTATCAGAACTGGGCCTTCTGTACCTCCCAAAAAAGCAACAACACAAAAAAAAAACACTAACGAAAAATACGGGGTGTCCCTGCCCATTTTTGCGCTTTAGGCAAAATATAATTTGCGATTAGAACACTAGATTGGAAAAAATTCTAGCTAATTTTATCTTTGAGGAAACAGCGATTTAATATTTAAATATATAGCAAATGGGGCGGTGAAAACTACAAGAAGCTTAATAACGCTAAAGAAAACATAACGAACCATGTAACGTAGACTAACACGCGGTGTATAGCATAAAATAAGTTCGAAAGTGCGAAAGGGTTAAGCTGACCTGCTGTGTTTTGGTGTTTTTGTGCAGCAGTTTAACAGCTAAGATTCTCATAGCCTTTCCAATTCCAAACAACAAGCACTCCCAGCAGTAGAGCCTCTTGTGTCAAACTCAGCCTGTAAGCCAAGCGTATCGGTCCCACTTGCTAGCCTGAAAATGGCGAACATAGCCTGCTTTTGCAGGTTGGGCGGCCTTTTTAAACAATGTCCTTCTTTTCATTGAACAGTCGTCTTGAAAAGGGTACTGATAAAAAATCCGCGACAGTATCACCTCCAGCTGTTGCCATTTTTGACGTCGGCTATCAATCGCTAGTTAGTACTGAGCTAGGTCTCTTGTCTGAGCGAATGAGTGGGTCTTCTAGAATACCCTGGAGCTGTGGGAAAATCTGAAAGAATATGCCCATTGGCTACAAATCCAAATATGATTGGTTCATACGTTGGAAATTCATGTCGAAAATTGGGGGTAGCACTGGGCACGTTGCTGGGCCCAGAGGGCGTCCTGTCCTTGAACATCAAAATTTGATTGGCTGATGATTCTGTCACTAATGCTTGTTATAAATCAGATGTGTGGTCTTTCAACAAAAGGCTAGCAGTATCTGTAGTGCTGGCCCCAGCAAGCTGAAATCACTGTGAGGTGTTTAAGTGACTTTTTTGATGTAGAATATTCCAGTTCAACCTCAAAAAAACTAACCATAAGCAATTTTGTGGACTTTACACTAATGAAACTGATAACTAAATGCTCAAGAAATACATTTTACACACACTTGATTTTATTTTTTATAGGGCCAGCAGAGAAGGCCCTGCTGGCCCTGACGGCCCACCACTGAGTACAACTATGCCCGCATACCACAATTTTAAATGGCTTTGCTCTACATTCATAGGTCACTGTCTTCTCATCTCTCTTTTTCTCTGTCTGTCTCTGTGTGATTCAAAGTGTCATACTCTACATTGATCAAATACATGACTGATGTGTCTTTAAAATGGTTGTCATTGGAGTGCATTAATCTCTGAGTTCTGTGTGCAAGCCACTGGATGCTTGTATGGCAATGACATGCACTAGTTTACCTTGAGTTTTTGTGAAACCTTCTGAATTGTATGCTTTGGACTGAGGGATCAGTGACCTCTGGATGTTTCACTTCTTTTCAACAGTCAGAGCTGACGCAGTCCCAGTTCTCCACACTCCCACTCCCTGTGCTTCGAGCTGGAAACTTGTTTAATCCACCAAGTTATTGCCTGCACGTCAGTTGTTTTTTAGAAGAGTCATCTCTTCGTTTTCAAGCTGTATGCCTCATCTGGCTCCTGCGTCATTATGTCCAGAATGCTTGCAGTGAAAATGTTATGGGGGAAGAAAAACTCAGTGGAAATGCTGCATTTGTTTTCACTTATGCAGTATGAATGTATGAGGGCAAACACGCTGTCAATAATTTTCTGATGTCACAACCTTTAACAGGGATTTTGATGCTCCCGTCAGTCAGAGCCTTTTTCTAAAAAAAGTTAATTTATGCACACATATCTGAGGCCAGGGCTGGGGGTGTACGTCTGAGGGCATTCCAGCGTGTGCTTCCCACTGAGTGACCATCACAGATGTCTCAGGGATGGGATTCACTGATGCAGCCATTTAAAAACAGCCCTCTGTCATACAACAAAACCGATCAATGTTGCAGCCTATGAGAATGGCTTCATCTGCTTCATCTGATTTCTAAATACACAGGGACTGCTACATATTAACTGGAAAGGTCTGAGTTTCTGGGGGAGAAAAATATAACAATAATAAAAAAAAAAATCTAAAACAACTTTTACTTTGACAGGTAACTTTGTTGCACATTCACCTTCGCACCCACAAAACAGAGAGACAGAATGGAAAGTTTTAAATTAATGTAATTTTTTTGTCAAATGTTCCAGCTCTTTTTCAGGAAAGTTCAGTTTCCACATGGATATATACAGTTGCAGTAAGTAAATAAGGGACCCTGCAGAGCGGTATTGTTGCAGTCACATGAAGACGCCACCCCCATACAGATTGATCATTATGGACCATGTTTTGCACAGCATGACACCATAATGGAACTAGATTCTCTAATACGGTGCAATAAAGTGCCTGCTGAAGGGCCAACAGAGCCTTATTACTGAGCACTAGGAGACACTGCTTGCACTCCATCTTGAAAAGCTATTTAAATCAGCCACCACATCATGAAATCAGATGAAAATCACTTCTGCAGCTCTGCACTGAGGTTACATGATGGAGACCAGAGACAGCAAGACTGTGGTCACAGCTTCTAAAATGAAGCATAATTGCTAGAGATGGAAGGCGCAGCGTTTTTCCGCATGGAGTCATGGTTTGTGTTTTACCCTCACCCCAATGCAAATCAGGGTCAGGATCTGGGAACTAAAGAAAGTATTGTTTTATTTGATTTATTTTGTATGATGTTTTGCCCACCCATATATCTGCCAGAAAGAAAAATATAACAAAAACAAACAGCAACTGTAGGAATGGTTCTGTGCAGGGGCGTTTCTAGCTATTGAAAAGATCAGGGGCTAAGTCAAGTTTGCCTGGGGCTTGTCTTTTTTTTCTGAAGAGAGATCATATTGGGGAGGTTATATCTACCTTTATAATAATTAAATATTATCACACCTTTGGACGCTGCAAGCCAAGGTCCGCTCTGTCACACAGTCTGTCTGTTGTTTTGCTATAAACACCTCCTTTTTCAGGGCGAATATATTCAGGGCTAGGCTTAAAATATTCGGGGCTATAGCTCGAATGATCGCACCTAACCACCGCAGCCACTGGTTCTGTGTGCTGGTGACTTTCTCTCTTAACAATACACTGACTCTGGAGCTGTGGCTGAATTTAGATGAACATCTGTTGTGGAGTGGATCCCCCCACAGGCCCCAGACCAGTTTAGGCAGTGTGTTTGGCTGAAGGTCTCTCCCCTCTGCCGGAGGCCCAGAATGTTCCGATTGGCTGACACAGATGCGTGGCTTTGACTGTAGTCTCCAGCTCATCACCATCCAGTAAACAGCATCAGCATCTCAGCATCATGCCGCAGTTTGAATTACAAACTTCCTCTGCCCCCATCACGCTGACATTTACCACTCAGTGAGGAAGATTCTGGTATATTGACTACCATCTCATTCAGAAAATGGAGGGCAAAACTTACAAACAGTATGCTAACAGGACTCAGTACCATCCAGTCCTCTCTCCTAATTAGTCAACAGAACCACACCCAGAAGTACAAGAAGTACAAGAACATTCCTTTCCCCTCAGCACTGTCAATGCTTGATTTAATTGCCAGGAAGGTTTCCTCCCTCTGCTTTCAGCCGTAGGTTGAATGCATCATTTTAAGGTATGCGGCGGCATTGCATTGATGGTGAATGTGAAATACTGTGCAGAATACCCTGAATGCTCTGAAGGGCAGTTAACGATCTTAAACCTGTCTAAACAACCCTTGATGGGAACCAATTTATGACGCATGAATAGACGTGATAATCACATATTATCAAGCACTCTAATTACAAGCCTTGTTAATTCCTTACGAGTTTGATTGATTTAACACATCATTAAAACCCATCGCTTACTTTAGAACTGTGAAGCCTTGGACTTCACTGCCAGTGCCGCTGCCTTTGATTCTCCAATGAGAACTTGCATCATGTGTCGCTGGTTTTTGTGTACATTTCCGAGAGTCTCCTAGGATCCCTAGCATATCTCCGACGTGCTTTTCCCATCAGTGTACACACTCTGACATTGTGCTGCATTGCTTAGCAGACGTCATAATCCAGGCCGAGTTGTATGGCTTACATTTTACATTCTATATATTTATGCAGCTGGTTATTTACAAAGGCAGCACCGCCAGAGTACCCTGCTAAAGGCCATAATGGCAGTGTCCCACCAGGGAGCTAGAAGTTTATTTAATTCACCATGTTACCACCTGAGCGTCAACTTTCTTCTATTTCTATTGTTCTATTTCTAAAGCCACCCTTTCATTTTCTATTTGTCCCGTTGAACTTACTAGATGCCTTACTCCCTGGCAAGTTGGGTATCTCACATTTTTCATAATAACCATTTAGACATTTACTGAAGGCAGTACTGGTTGATAACCTTGTTAGAGGGGCTAATGGCAGCACAGCTAGTTATTTACTGAAGAAACACTGGTTGAGAACCTTATGAAAGGGCAAATGGCAGTGCACATTGTTATATACTGAAGAAACTCTTTGAGTACCTTGTTAAATGGAAAACGATTGTATATCTGGGTATTTACTGACACAATACTGGTTGAGTTGCTTGTTAAAGCCTCTGACAGCAGTCCCCCTCCAGGAAATTGGACCTACAACCTTTGGATTAGAGTCCAGCACCACAACAGCTCCCGTCTCTTCACTGTGTACGTGGTAATGGAGCAATGTGTCGGCTTGCATGCCGTTTAGTGTATTTCCACAACAGCTCTCTGCTTGATCGCTCAAGCAAATAATTAATAACTTAGTTACAAGCAGTAGTCATAATCATCCAGATTTATTTTTGCATTTATTTACCTCTTTAATTCATATCTTCAATTACTCAGCCTTGTTTTGGTTGTTCATAACACTGGCTATTTATTTTCAACAGAGGTACTTAAATCCCCCAAAATTGCTTCAGAGTGAAGTATTGAGGGGGTGCCAGTGTTAGGTCTCTTCTAGTGTAATTGGCTGCTGACATGCTGTAGAGTTGGCCAACAACAGAGTCATGGGCTTTCCAAAAAGACAGATAATGAATTTCAATCAGAATTGTTTTTTACGCCCATGGTTTTCGGTTTAGTGTCAGGTTTTCTGCCTCGCTTCCAAACATTAAGCAAATTAAAGATTAATGCCTTGTCTGGTCTTATTTGTTGTATGGGAGAGCTAACCTCAGAGAGTCTTTAACTCACGGTGCCAAAGGAAATGGATCTGGGATTTGCTGCACTTTCATTTTTTTCCTTGATAGGGAGCACTGTATCCAACTAAAATTCAGGAAATACTAACACTAATCAGGAATCCGTCAGCATTCCTCACTATTGGTGTTGATGTGGTGTTTTCTTGACTGTATTTTTTTCTGTGCACAGCCAGGGATTGCCTCTGTTTTGAATACCATCTTGAATCCCTACTGCAAAGCTTGAATACACCAATTAGCTGCCTCTGCCTCCTACCTGCGCCCTTAAGTCTTATGTGAATTTTTTGTGCTGTTGGAGGTGACAATGGAGAGTGGGGGTGACACCCCCACTGTGGGGTGGGATTTGAATGTAGGGCCACACAATCGATGTATTCATGTATTCATTCATTTACATATACTCTAACTATCCTGCACTACCTGTGTGTACAGCTAGAGAATACACTGTATTGTCAAGTCATTTAGGCTAATGTGTTTGTCTATGGTAACTGCTTTTGTTGGGTCCCTTCACACCTCATTTGAAGCCTTTAATTTGCTTGAGTCTTGTACTCTCCAATTGTAATCAAGCATTTTTTTCCGAGCTCAGCTTATGTTCATTGAGATTGGTTGTAAATATACTGCAGTAATATTAGTAAAAAAAAAAAGTATCCAAATTCAATTTGACTGTAGTCCAATCTTTCTTTAATTCAGAATAATAAAATTAAGCACAGTTTGGTAAGACTAAATCCAGGCCTTGTTCTACTCTTGACACACTATAGATGACAATAATTGTCTTTATGCAGAACACTGTAATTATATACAAATGCTTATTATATATTTGGTGTAAAAAGTCAATCAGTCTTTCGCTCAGCATTTAGATAGTAAGCAATGGATTGCAGCTTCTTTCATATTCAGTCTCTGTTTAGAAATAATTTGTATTCTACAGGACCCTTTTGTGCGTAAAAGTTGGCATTTATATGGATGTATTTTTTGCTGATTTATTTAAATGGACTAACGACATGATAGATCAGTCTCCAAATGATGAAAGATGTATCTGACAACAAACTGGTCCACTTTGCTGCATGAATAGTATTACATTTTTGTAAAGTCTTAGTTGTATGTATTTTTTTCTTTTTCTGACTATGTGAGAGGATATCCAGTTAGTTATTGTTTTAGAACACATCAATGCTTGATGTTGTAACCTTTATCTAATCATTACAATTTACATGTTCTGAATAAATTACTCCACCTGCGAGGACAACCATGGTGCCAACATACTGTATGACCAGCGAAGGTGTTTTGATATTGTGATAGTATAACACAACGATCACGTTTTGCAAACATCTGACTTGCTTTTGATGGATGTTAATACAGACATTTTAGCTATTTGACTTTAAATGATGTGCGATTTAAACCATGAGTTAGTCGTGATCCTTGACTCCCATAGCGCATTGAATTGATACAAGACACGACAGAAGGCAGAAGGAGAGCTGGCCGTCTGCACACCGTCAGTGAGGACGCGCCGCATTTGCCTCGCGTGCCTCGGTAATGCCTGGCTGCCGTGGGACGGCTGGTTGGCTCTCTCTGCATCGGCGACAGCTGCATTGACTGACGGGGTTAAGGTCGATTCGCTGCCGTCGCCATGGTGCACGCCGCTGTGCCCAGGCAACAGCAGGTTTTTGGCTGCTCCCGGGGGACCCCGCCAGACCCCGGAACGTAATGATCTCTCAGCGGGAAGATCACAGCCCTTTAGCGAGTGGCGCTACAGCAAGCTGTACATTTTTAAAATACACTGTTAATGATGCATATATATATACATATATATATAATATATATAGCTGCATTGTACATAAGACATGTATGTACTCAGTATGTATCTGTGGTATCTGTGGATGTGTTTTATAGGTTCATCATATATATATATATATATATATATATATATATATATATATATATATATACACAAATTCTATATGCTCACATGCAATGTAAACACTCCCATTACTTATAAAGCACAAATGATCTTTGCTTCGACAGCATTGTTATACTGATGATACCAGTATATATACAGTCCCTGTGCGTGTTTTTAACATGAATTACACTGTTGAACTGAGCGCCAGTGTTTGTGTTGCACAGTGACAGACGTTCGTTTATTTACCCAGTGGTCATTAACACAGGACTGATTACGAGAGGGATTCTGCATCTCTTGTGATTTTCACTGGATGCTGATTAGATGCTCTTGAATTCCGACATCGATGCTCCTGCAGGTTTGAAATCAGCTAGGACCTTCACGCCATTCAGAGAACGCACGCTGAAATGACTGTGCCGTCATATCGCCAGTTTGTGAAGGGCTGCCTTGCGGGAGCAGGGTTCAGGCTGCTCTCATCTGGTCGGCAGGGAAAGCCGCAGAGATGCTGATGGCTTGGCACCGTGTTTGATAGGTCGTTTTGGTCCACCTCCTGATGGTGGAGCAGGGCTGTTGTACGCGACAAAGCCATGGGTGTTGCATGGAAGGATGAGCCGCTGTCTAGGAGTGTGTGTGGAGTCTGTGGAGTGTGCTGCTTAATGATCACAGCTCCTCCAGTGCCATTCCTGCTCCTCTCTCTGTGCTGTGAGGTAGAGTGGGAGTCAGATAGAGCGCATTCTGCGGCACTCAGCTGTGTTAGAGAGACACCCTGAAGCATCCCACAGGCTGCTGATTTGTACCATGTTAAACCTCAAATAAGTCATATAATTCATTTAATCCCTGCACAGAAAGCATTACATAAAACAGAATATTTCCCTGAATTGCTTATATTTTGCACACTTCTCAAAGTTTTTTGATTAAATTCAACACTGTACTGCAGGCATTTTGAATGTATTCTCAGTGCTGCAAATGGATCTAATAACTTTTAATAACGGATTCTGTCTTTCTAGTCTGTGGCAATCATGCAGTGCTAATTACTGGCACTGATTTATGCACATTGAAATGAATGCAGAAAAATTCATTGTGTGACCGAGTGTGAGTGAAGGGAAGCTCCAGTCGTCTGTTCCCCTGATGTTTTGCTAGCCTGTGCTGAGAGCATAGCCCCTTGTGGCACTGTGTGAGGCAGCAACAAGTGCCTCCTGTTACTCAGCAGTGCTAAAGCACTGATTTCTCCACCATAGCCACAGGGCCCAAATCCTCCCCACGCCCACGCCCCCAGTCCCTGTGTGTGGAGATGTTTGATTACAGCCAAAAACATAGCAATGCAAGGAAGACAAACTCTTCCCTTTTTTTCCTTTTTTTTTAAAGCAGGAAGTCACCACTGACCCCACCGTCACATGCCTTACACCTCCTACATGTCACGTACAGGAGAGTTATCACCACGATGATCTCCTCAGCATTCCTGCCAAGGTCCCATCACACACTCAATGCCCAGCCAAGAATGTCCCATCAAGACCTGTCGCTGTAAGGAGATTGACGCTGAGTGCACACACCCCCGTTCTGCTTTGCGCTGTCATTATCCAGCGCATTGGTATTCAGGGACCTGCTCTTTGTAAAGCATGCCATTAGCTGCTTTGCAGCGTGTCATTTCCAATCCTTTGTTTTCCATTCACTCTCCAAAATCCTCTTTTGGAGCCTGTTCAATTTTAAATGCATGGCAGTCAGGGTTACGTAAAGCCCCGATGTGTAGCCCCTGGTTTGCCGAGGTCTTAAATTCTAAAGCCGGTTAAAGGTCTCATTTGTATCGGTGCACATCTCCCTCCTTTGCGTCACAAGTGACCCTTCAAATCAAAGTGGCCAGCAGTTAAATAACCTGGCATTTAGGGTGTAATCTTGGAGTCCTGACATGCCTTTAGACATGTCAAGCATATGTAATGCCAAATGTATTTTCCTTTTATAAACACCCATGCTTTTCTCATGTTTGGATGGCTGCCAGTTTACATGTAAAGGGTGATATGGAGATCTGTAATGCCGGGAGTGAAATGGCACAGGACCAATCCTCTCAAGGAAATCCAGTGCTGAGGCCTTGGATTTAGCGGTATGCAAACCTCATACAACAAGGAAGCAAATTAAAATGACCGTTCTCTCAGGTCACGGATGTATCGTTTGGGCATCCAATTATCATCCCCCGAGGCGAGTCTCAGCGACTGAAGGAGGCCAGAGAGTGACTTAACCTGGACCCGCGTCTCGAAAACCAGGATGCCTTCGGTTTGACAGCCACGTGCCGGGGAGCAGCTCCTTTAAGCGGCCGAGCGTGTCCGCTGAAAAGCCACCCAGATGCAGAGCGCCTCTCTGAATGGCTGCAGCAAATCCCGGTCTGGCATGAGCACGCAGAGAAGTGTGTCCCTCATTAAAACCGTACATGTGCGTTTACCGCGGAGGGCGTCTCATTAAAGCAGCGCTGCTCCTGGCAGGTTTAAAGAGGAGTTAATGTCCTTTGTGACAAGGCTCTTTAAATGGCTGCCATTATACACACCACTTACTTTGACTAACATTCCCACTTAAATTGGGATTTTGTTCTATACGCCCATGTAATGTTCTCTCTGTAATCGACCACAGAAGGTTAGGATCTGGTCAGACCGTCCCACAAAAGTGGTCTGTTAAAGGAGCATGTGTACCTTTAATCATCTGTCCTATTTTAATGCTGCCGTCTGTGTCTGTGGGGGGGGGGATTTTTTGAAAGCGGAGAGAAATCTTGCGCTGTCGCAGGTGATGGCTTCCAAGAGAGGCCTGAGAGAAAGTGTCGTTCTGCATTTTATAAAAATGTGAGGAATTCTCATTTCCCGTCTGTGCCCGTTTGTGCATCTGCCCCCTTAGTAAGAGGTTTATCATCGTTTGACACACGAGCAGTGCGACGTCACTCTGCCAGCATCAAAGCCACCTGCTCCATGGCATCTGCGCTCTCCTCCCCCCTCCCTTTTCCTCCGCGAGTGGCGTCACCTATGACCTTGCTCCGCCGTAATCCCACTATCTCGCACCGCTGGACACCTTCTGTTCCTCCTCTCCTCTCCCGCTTCCGCACATCCCCCGCCCCCCCCTCACCTGCTCAGGCTCAGAATAAGAAGCTTCCGGTCTGAGCTGGTCTTATCAGGAGCATCTGCAGGGAGCTCCCTGGGACACCAGCGACAATGTGCTTTGAGGTCTACCCACCACCCGGAGAAAATTCCCCTGGAACCGACGACATGGCATCAGTGTGGCATAACAGTCACTGGGCTGGGATTTTAACCAGAAGTTTGTAGGTTTGAATCCACTGCCATTGCTCTCTGCTTAACTTTAATCACTTCATTGCAGTCAAGCTACACAAGCATATAATCCTACATAGAAATGATAGAAATTGATACTATAGAAATGTATAATACTTTTAAAAAAAGGATTAAGGTATGTACTGTAAATCGCCTGGATAAGCGTGTTTGGCAATACATAATGTAATGACGGACACAGTAGCTGGTCTCTTTATCTCATCGATCTGTGCTGTGTGGGTCTCCTTTAGCAAACAGCTTGAAGGGTCATCCAGATTGGTGATGTGCTGGGGTAACACCCTGAGAGTGGTGCGGTTTTTCTCTATTTTTCTCTCACAAGTGTCCACTCTGAGATGATCCTTGTTTTAACGCACCCACACCCCTCAATCCTGGTCAATTTCCTGTTTAACCCTTTCACTGACTTACAGAAAATCTATCGGAAAGTATTTTTTTTAGGCAGGCCTTCAAATTGAAAGCACTCCTGTTAGGGAAAAAAATGCACAGACATTTGCTAATGGGAATGAGGAATTGGTCCTGCCAGTTTTGTGTATTTATTTTAATTGCAGCCTGTGCCATTACGTAGGCAAATACTGTCATGATTCATTGGAGTTTGACTTAAAAGTAAAGACCTAAAAAGTACAGTGCATTATTGTTAGCGGAGTCTCATGTAAATGACATGAAAATTAAGTACATGTTGTGATGTGAAACGCTGATCTCTCCATCTGTCATTATCTTAATTTAAAACAAAAACATTCGTGAAGTAATTACTGTCTTTTTCCATTCTTTCCAATATGATTAGATGAAGTGTGTACCATAACAATTATTGCAATACAGGTGCAATATACTAGTTCATTTAGTCACAATAATGCTGTTTGCTGGATGGAATGTGCATCTATGGGTTTTCTTCAATTATTTGCTCATTCAGTTGCCTGCTTTTCCATCTCACAGCTTCCCTGTTGTCATGGTAGTCACAGTTGGACAGACCAAGCAACTGTTCAAGACTCTTACCCTGTTGGCCTTGAGTCGAGGAGGGCTCTGTCGCTGAAGAGATCTGTGTATTAGCTGGGCTGTTTTTGACATCCTCTCCTGAAGAGCAAGGCAACATATTCAGTGGGTCTCTCCCTATTCACAGTGCTGATGATGCAGAGGAGTTGCAATGGCCAGGTGTCCGCAAAGGCTTTTCCTCTAATGACCAATATCCTTTATAGCAATTCAGAGAGAGGAGAGAGACAAATGATTTTGCTTTAAAAGAATGTGTTCTGGGGGATTGAGCAAGGAGTGAGGAATGGTGTCGCACTAATTGAATTGCCTCTTACAACTGTAATTAGAAACTCAATTTTAGATACTTCAAGAGTGGGTAAACAGTGTTTGGAAGTGGTCTTTCATTCATGTTTCTAGTCCAAACAAGAAATATTCACACTATAATCCTCTTGTTTGAATTATGGTTTGTGCTGTGTTTTCCTTGACTGAGTGACTGAGATATGAAGAGTACAAATGGGTATAGTAGATATAGGTAGTAACAATTAAACAGATTAGACTTTTTTACCCCTGACTGACAGACCATTTTGAAACTAGGCACCTACAATAGGAGAAAATGCAGAACCCATCACATTTTTGTCATCTCAGTCTTTTGACATTTAGGGGACACAGAATATTGTTACTGCATACAGTATTTAAATTTTAGTAATTAGTTTGGAGTCACATTAGCATGCAGTGAAACTGTTTCCCTGGTTACGGGGCACAGTCCCAGTATTAAAGCTAAGTGCTGTACACCTTTACCCTCGTTTCATCACATTTTTTACTTGTACAGAAACACCAATATGCCTTCATGGATAGTTCTGGGGAATATTCTAGGAGGGATATGGGTTTAATTTAACAGCAATATGATGACATTCCCCTCCCGTAAACTGTTCCACGCGATCCTTCCAGCTACTCCAAACTTCCACCCAGATCAGAATAGTGGGGAAGTGGGCTTATAATTTTGCTTTTATTGTTTCTGTGGACAAACATTGCAACATAAACATTGAGGAAGGAAATTAAATTGGCCTCTCATCATCAGACACTTGTAGGCTTGAATGTTGCACAAGGGGAAAATCCCTCAATAGTGGTTATATAAATAGAAAGAGAAATAATGAGGTTTGCTCTCTGAGCATTTTCGCTCAAAGTACTGCATTATGCGAGGACCCACTGGTGACTAGTTAATCACTCTAATAGGTTAATTGCTCTCCATCACCTGATGGAGTTCCCCTTTAAAGAGAAAATAATTATCAATTATGACAGCCTGCGATTTGATTCAATTAGAAGGAAGATGGAGAATGCCTAATCTAACCATTTTCTTGGCAAATACAAATCGATGAGAAATTACTTGTTGAAACCTTTAAGGCCTGCAGGACATGCACCCTTGCTGGCAGGGGCTGATGTTCTTACTTTCTTTCTTTTGTCTTTGCTTTCTTCTGTTCCTCCATTATCCCTTCCTTCCCCTGGAGCCAGTTTCCCGTCCTGTCCAGCGTGCCTCTCAGCCTTTTGGTCAGATGTGTCCGACAGGTTCAGCCGATGGGGAGGAGAACTCGTTAGGGCTGTCAGGAAGAAACGCAGTCAGATTGTCGTTACTCAGTGGCTTCAGCTGGCAATCTAGCAGGGGAGCTGTACATCAAATGCCGACAGCGCACATGAATCTCCTGTACAGATTGCATGTTCCCTGTCATTTTAGCAACCTCACACATTCAAGTGTCAGATGAAGGCATGCTGTGAAAACAAGAATTTTGGCCAGTGCACATTCCTTCTAATTTAAAAGTAAGGTTGTAATACACTATAAACAGAGGGATCTGAGAGGAAACAGTGACTTTTTACAGATATTATTGTCCCAATTGGAGAGAGTGTCTTATTTGTACTGTATATTTCTGATCTCAGTATTTTGAAAAATGTTTTGCTGCCTAGTGTCTTTTGGGAAATATTTTGCAATAACTGCTGTGAAAAGAATTATTAGGGACATTTTCCAATACAATTAGGAAAAATATTTCTATTGCATCATTGTTACTGAACTCATTTGTCACTTGTGTTGGGTTTAATTTGTTTGATTTGAATATTTTAAGGGATATACTTGTTATTATGAGATTACCCTTGTATTTAAAACACGGGGGTGGCATTTTATACTTGAAGATATTTTGAGTTTGCTTGTGTTTGCATGTTCTCATGAAGAATTGAGAAAGTTTTGGTCTCAGTTTAAAGAGAGTAATAGCAGCCATACTTGTTTTCTTGCTTGAAACTATTTTATTCCTGTCACGATTTTGTTCTCTGCTAGAACTGAAGCATGTCCGATATTTTCAAAAGGTGTTTTCAGAGCATAACATTTTGGGTTCCAAGCCTCAGGGCAGAGCTATTAAGGATCACGCATCCATTTTAATGCATAATGCTTCCTACCTCTGTATCAAACCATACCTGCCTCTTGGCATAATAAGGTGTCTGCCTTTCATGTCTTTTTTAGGTTTATTTGGTCTACCCAGTTGTTTATCAGTGGCTGATGACATCATTGGAAGGCATTGTGTTCAGCAGTATTGTCATGGCAGGTGTCCGTGATGGACAGGTCACTCGAGCTGTCAGCACAACACTTCACAGAGCTTCACATCCATTTCTGCAACGTGTTAACACAGATCACCAGATGTAGAGGTACTTGGTTTCCTGTGAAAGGAGCAAACATAGAAGTGAGTATCAGTAACAATGTCTGTGATGTGTAGCTGCATAAGGACCTATTAATGTCCTCAGAAACACTATATAAATGTTCATAAAAGCTTCTTTCAGCCAGCATAGACTGCCATGACATGTTCCATGTCATCATGCAAGTCTTGGTAATGTCAGTGGGAAATATGGATATTGATACGCACATATGGCATAAAATGCTCACAAAGTTAACTAATTAATAATTTATTAATATATAATTAATTTAAACTAATTAATACTATGGAGGGTCCCTAACACTATGTGTTAGTGTAACATAGCTGGATTTTTACAGCCTAGTTTTAGTTAATTAAACCTGAGATGTGTAATATACAAATATGCAGTATATTAGAGTATAGTATGTAGTATTATGGATAGCAGTGGGATTTCTCAGTCCATAGTTAAAGAAGTGTCCAGCTGTGCTCACTGTGCTCCCTCCAGAATATCACATTTCATTTCATATTCTCAGTGCAGTGGGACACCGTCATGTAAATGTGAAAATACACATCTGCTAAGACGCTTTTCAAGTTAGTCGTCTAAATGCTCACCTTAAAAGAAAATTTGATGAGATTTGATGAAAGTTTGAAAGAAATTACAAAAAGTGAAGGACTTATTCTTTATCCCACCTTTAATTATTTCCCATCCCTGTTCTTTAATCATGGGGTGAGAAAAGATCCATTTATCTGAGGACAGATAATTTGAAACAGAAATTCTCTCTGTAGATGGTGTCTGTGGAGAGAGTGGCCACAGCATTGATCATGAATATCGATTTAGTGGGTGGCAGAGGAGATGGTGTTGTTTTGCTGTCTCCCTCCACTAATTAAATACCTCCCGCTTACCGTCATAGAGAAGGAGGGATGAGCCTGAGATGGTATCGCTGTGACACCCTGAGCTGACAGAAAGAGGTGTCCTGATGAAAGAGCAGTTGCCATAAGCCAGAGTACGCAGCCAATCGGTGCCTTCTAACAAAGAGAAGACCATACATTTTAAAGATTGCATGCCTTCGGATCATGTAATAAAAAAGAATGCATGGAGGCTTTTTCTCTTGAAAAGAAGGGAAGTTAACGTCCTGTAATATCTATACATTTGGCTTAGGGGATGGATGGCATCGTTGATTTGTCATTGTGGCCACTTCCTTTTCTGTGTTAAGGTGATGGGTATGGCATCACTGATCAGATAAGAGGAACGTATGACTCTTTCTAATGCTAATGCTGCAAAGTGATTCACAGTATGCCATGTTACTGTTAGCATCAGTCCTAGGATTGCAATAATGTTGTTGATCTGTGCCTGCTTTCTGTGTCTGCTTTTGTGGACTGTATGATATCAGCCCAGATCTCTGCCAGTTAGCCTCGAAAGGGAGCTTAGCAGAAAATCCGGTAAACGGCCTAAATTCCAGTCTGACAGCGTCCTGAGATAATATCGTCCATCTGCGTCCATCTGCCACCGACCAACCTTAACATCCCAAGAGCCTGCAACTCCGAACCCGTTCCGTTTGTTTCCGTGTCGCTAACTGGCACTTCATTTTTCATTCACCGTTTGTCTGTTTGTGAAGCACTTGTTGTTTGTTGCCTCAGACAGAGGGCGTGGAGACAGGGTGGTTCTGTGTGCCGCAGATGGAGTTCTGCCAGGCAGAAGTACATGTGAGAGAGGATGTTTGATGGGGGGCCAGGGGTGGGGGATGGTGGAGTTTGAGGTGAGGCAGCAGGAGAATGCCCTGGAGCCCGATGCCTAACCCCCCCCTAACAGAGCCACGCGCTCCAGGAGAGAGCGGATCCTCTCGCCGACAGATGGAGGAGACTAATAGTATAATTAAGCACCCGTGCCGACTGTTCCTGTTTACTGCGCGGTTGCTACGCTGTGACATCGACTGGTCCCTCCCCTTTCCCTGTAATCCCCACCCTCCCTCTCTCTCTCCCTCACACACACACTGTTGCCGGCAGGGTCTGAGGTAGAGTGGCAGAGCTCTCTGAGCAGACAGCACTGCGAGGCAGACAGCATGGTTACAGTGTGCAGCAGCGGAGCGCGCTGTCTCTCCATGTAGCCCGGTGCAATTGGCTTGCGGGGGGGTGTCAGAGGAGCAGTCGTAGCAGACGGAGCCACCGCCTGGGGGGCTGCTCTTATTTTCTCCTTTGGGGTAGAGGAAGAAACGTCCAACTTTTTTTTTTTTCTACTCAACATTAGTCTATTCTTTTTTTTAATTTTCCCTTTTTAATTTGGTTTTTGTTTTTTTTTTGTTTTGTTTTCTGTTGTTTTCCCTCAGTGGGTCTGTGCTGTGTCTTGCAAGAGAAGGGCCGCATGCATGACACTCCGCAAAGGCGAGAAGACGACCATCAGCATCCAGGAGCACATGGCCATTGATGTGTGTCCTGGCCCCATCCAGCCCATAAAGCAGATCTCTGACTACTTCCCCCGCTACCCGCGGGGTCTTCCCCCCACAGCGCCCCCTGCCCTCAGCCGCGCCGGCTCCCTGCGCTCCTCCACCAGCCAGCAGTCGGAGGGCCTCTCTTCTGACCATGCCCGCGAGGACGAGGACATGGACCGGGCCTTCGGCGCCGCCGCCGCCGCACCGCCGCCCAGCAAGAAGGAGGAGGAGCCGGACGTGGAGGGATACGACTCAGACGATTCCAGTGAGTACCCCCATCCAACTCCTCCATGTTTGTTCTGTAAAGTCCGTAGTTGTGTTGTACTCGAAACTGTTGTACTCGCAATGCAGTGACAACTGTTGCAGCGGCCTTTGCGGCTCCCTGACCCATGAGAGATAGGGGTGAGATCAGAGGGTTAGCTTCATTGCCGCCTTCGTATGCAGCGGGATTCGCGGCCCAAAATCGAGCTCCGCCCCCTAGTCTTGCCGGAGGCTGTTACGCATGCCGGTAACTTGAATGGCGCCACCTGCTGCGCTTCCTGTTCAAACTTCCAGAAAGGCAGGAGGAACCGCGCCGGGCTCCCGGTGATTGGCAGAACTGATTGTGAGTGTCGGCAAAAGACCTGCACCTCACGTTTCCATCCTGGCAGCAGCATCAGCCAGAATGTGCAGACACACTTAACGTGAGGCATGGGCTCAGCCGAAGCATGCATGTTTGGCTCTGTGCATGTCGGCTCTTCTCCCCCGAAGGCTCATCACAGTTGCTTTTCATTGGCCATGTCCGTTACTAACTGCCTGCTTCATTGAAGTGAGGAGGGGGAGGTGGATGCATTAGAGCCATCCCCAAGAGCCATTTGCAAAAAAAAAAAATCTGGATCGTTAGGAGCAATCAAAATAAAAGCTTTGAGTGGTAATTTGAACAGTTTGTTTCCTGTAATGTGTTTACTTTGATATTGTCATCAGGCAAATAAAAAAAAAAATCCAGAGCTATATCTCATTGCATCCTTGCATAGACTAGCTGTAAGGTGAAATACGAGCATGCTGTCAGTGTAGTTACAGAAAAAGTGGAGCTCCCATCGATTAAAAAAAATTCTGCAGGCAAACAGCAATCGTATTCTCATTATTTCCCAGCCTCTGCACTCCTCTCCTCTGCATGCCCTGAGAGGCTGTCCTTATTAGCTGAAATGCTTTCATTCAACGTGATGAAAAACATAAATTATTGGCTAACTTCTAAACCCTCGGCTGAGTGATTCAGTGTCGGTCGAGGGGAGCTGTGGGCTCTGCTCTCGGTGAGTGCGCAGGAGAGGGAGACGGCTCCGCTGGAGCAGCGGGTCCTGCCTCTCCGTCTCAGACTCCCTCGAGTCCGCCGCCTGCCACCTGTGTGACGGCGGGGACGAGCCCGCGGTCAGGGTTAATCTGGGGGAGCGCGGCGCATGTGGAGGCATGTACGCCCACGAATTAGACCACCGCCGCTTGTCCGTGTGCATTCGGCGTGGCGTAGAACGCTCTGATGTCGACAGATGTTGTGCTGTGACCCTTCGGTAGGCATGTTGCCCTGCGTTAAAAAAAGAAAAAAAAAAAAAAAGAACACCACCACAGCCCTGTTTTGGCAGGAGCCAAAAATTCCACTGCTTGTATGGGGGGCTATTGTGCAGCTGGAGCCCTCTGTACATATTGACATTCTTCATCACACTTGAATTGTATTGTACTGTGTGGTTCATGTATGACACTGTCATATCAATACCCTGTATCTACAGTCTATAAGACCATATGCACAAGAAGAACATACACATGATATTCTGTTATTAGATGAACATATTGCCACATCCAATTTGTGTTTATGTCTTAAAAATCCATTTAGGAGATTTTTTGTATCAGCATATCGCCGTGAGCCTAATCATGTCATAGCATGCCAGTTATGTATCATGTTTTTGCCACTACATTTGCATGAAGAGCGCATCTAAAATATCAAAACATGCAACATTTATAGAGTGCATCTTATACCACATGGATGTCTAAATTCCTTACCTGTGTTGTTTGTTCAAGAGCTCTTACCATGTTGCGATATCAGATTGCTCCAAGGTCATTTAAATATATACGTAAGGCGCTTTTGAGCCAATATTTTCTTTAATGCAAGATAGTGTTAGTGCTACAACTGCTTTGAGAATTGGCTGTGTGATTTTTCCCCATCTAACACATTTAATGGTACATGATGGGTACATGTACTTAGATATCTTTATCCATAATTTAATTATGATAGCCTTTTATTGACAGTGTTAGAGCCACTTCAGCTATTGTACCAGTACAAGCAGGTA
The DNA here is from genome assembly GCF_013368585.1 of Megalops cyprinoides. Taxonomy (NCBI): domain Eukaryota; kingdom Metazoa; phylum Chordata; class Actinopteri; order Elopiformes; family Megalopidae; genus Megalops; species Megalops cyprinoides. The sequence goes on along the minus strand of NC_050585.1, from coordinate 10,326,558 downwards.
TGGACTCGAGGTAAAAGATTTTTTGCCTCTGCCCATTAGTCTATTGCCATGAATCTGTTTTTCTGCAGAGCAGTACATTACTGTACTCTTTGCTTTAGCTGCTATCCGGTAATGAAGACCTTCAGAATGAAGTATACATGGATACCAACAACACTTTTTTTTTTTTTTTTTTAACTTTACAGCAGTAAAGATTCCTGAATGGTGTGTAGCTACTATTATCCATTAAGTTTAAGGAACATTCATAAAGAGAGGCACTGAGGCGTGTGCAATATAAATGAGGAAAATGTGGCACACACTCAATATAAGCTGCAGAATGAAGCAAACTGGACTGCTTTGCACAAGTACCACTGCAACAAAATATTTGGAGAAAGACAGTCTGTGATAAAATGGTAGCCTTCTGACAGCAAGTCAACTCTATGCCAGCTATGCAGTTATCTGTTGCTCTAGTCGGCCTCTAACTGGCTTTATATACGATCTTCAGTAGCTTGGTTTCTCTGGTTTAAGGCTGAGCTCTTAAGAGTACTCCTCTGTGTCACAAATTCTGATTTGCTTGCAAGCTGAACAAAATGAGAAGTTAGCAATGATCTTTAAACCATATTTTTTTGACCGGAAAGAGACCTGAAACTTAAGATCAGTTGAGGAGCGCAAGGGTTTAGCTGTGAGAAGTGTGACTGTCAAGGAGAGGCAGAAAGGGAAGCAAATCAAGATTGGACGGTGTGCCGAAGTGTCGCTCCGTGATGCATGTGAGACATTAAATGCAGCCCCCATGGGGCAGCCTGCTCAGAGGCAGTTCTGCGAGCTAATCTGTCGCTGGATTGACGGATACCGGCCAAATAGCAAGCCAGGCACTGGAGACACCGAGGAGACAATTAATTGTTGTCTGTGTGAGATGTGTAATACCAATACGCAAATTACAGACATTGGCCTGCATTAGTAATAGGCTGAGAGGCCCATGAGCAACCGGCTGATTTCCGAGAAGACGGAGACTGAGCAATTTAAAATCAGCAGGGGGATTCCAAGCAGGAGAGCTGCACCATTTGATGGGCAGTCTGTGGCCTCCTGCGTGGACATCTATTCATTTTTATTCATAATAATATCTCCAGTGAAAGGGTTTTATTCCTAATCAATGAAATTAAGTATCCAGTTTTGTCCTAATGTAGTTGGGAGCAGTTGTAGGTATTATTTATTTATTTGCTGGAATTGGTTCGTGGTCATCAGTCTAGCAAAGGAAAATCGAACGTGGTATTGCATTTGAAATGTGATGAGCAGTCGCAACACTCCGCTGTGAGACTGGTAAAATAGCTATATTTCAGCGAGTCCTCAGTTATCTCCTGTTGAATGCATTCCTGCTCATAGTCATCTCAGGTCCCAGTTTTGACTGAGAGCTGTTTGTTGCTTGGAGCTAACTGTTCCTTGTAAAATGAAGTTAATATCAATATAATCTCAGACCTAAGGAGTTGGCAAGTACAGAATTGTACAAAGGTAAAAAAGTGAACCCCATGACTCTGTGTGCTGCAGTACAGCATAAAAGGCCTCAACCATTTCCTTTTCAGCATCAGGCAGTAAACCAGCTTTGACAGTAAATGGCGCTATATGAACTTGTTACATAAGTTTTGTTCAAAGGGAGGTTTTTGTTGAGAATCTCTCAAAGCTGAACTCTCCCTCACGCTCATAATATCAGGTTCAACACCATGTATTTGCTGCGTGATATGAATCCTACCTCCTACACATGTATTTCAATTTATACATCAGCTCTTTAGACAATAACCACAGGTAAAGGCTTTGAAGATCGGACCATTCAGAGTGTGATGCAATATCCAACACCTATTGAGAGTGATCATGCATGTACCATGGGACACAGTTTCTTAAGGCGGTGTATTGCTGACATGTTCCTCAGGGCTTCGTTATGCAGGAGATGTTGGATATTCACTTGGGAGCTGCCTGTAGAGAGAATCTGACTGTACCACTTACATTGGCATGTGAGTATCCACAGTGGGTGCAGAGGCAAAGAAACAGAGGCTGTGGAGAGGGTGAGAGATAAAAATACAGAGAGAGAGAGAGAGAGAGTGAGAGAGAGAGAGAGAGAGAGAGAGAGAGAGAGAGATGTATAGGTAACCAGAGAATGTAAAGAAATACATTTGTCCTCTGGTGGTTGAAGACTGTGGAGAATGAAATTGGATGCTGCTGTGTGGACAACCCGGTGTTTAATATAACTGATCCAATGATGTCAGATGTGACATGTTGGAGTTACAATGCTCTCAAGAGGTTGTGCAGGCAGGTATGATTCCACTTCCAAGTTATCAAGCTTGAGGGAGGTTGGAGGGCAATTGACAGCAAGATTTGATCAATTAACTACATGTATCATATGTTGAAAGGACTATGCAAGGGGCACGCAGTTTGCTACAGTGCGTAAGTAACTGGGTCTATACTGTACTCTGGTTGCAGCTTGAGACTGGGGTAGTGCAGTTGCATCCATATGCTCTATATAAAATCATACAAGCACGTATTTGCAAATAATTAACAATAATAAGATGAACCCGAGACCCAGATTTAATCTAACCACAATGCCATAATGTTGCCATTAATGGAAGTTAATCAGTCATCTTGCTTAACTAGAGACTGTTAGATGGCCCAAGGGATGGATTTGATGGATTAAGGGGCTCCCTCCAGCCGAAGTCAGTGTGGCATGGACATTATGGATTTTCCATTGCAGTGATGGTCCAGGCATCTTGCCCATTGAGGCAGAGAAAATGCTGATCAGCAGCATTGCTGCGGGAGCACTTGTTGCGCAAGGAGAAGGCTGTGGTTACCATTGGAGGGTCAGGATGCAGTATGTTAAGCTGTTAAGATGTTCTTGAAATTAGCTGAAATGTTGAGTATGAGCTCAACACTTGGTTAAATGCAGTTTCCAATGTTCGGAGCATGCTGTGCTTTGGTTGTATGAGGGCCTGAGTGATCGTGTAGCCTGGCTGCTGTGCAGTCTTACAGTTAAGGTTTAAGAGCTTATGGGACATTGCGTGCGGAATGATCACGGATTGGTGTTATGGTAAATTTTCATCTCATAAAAGGAACCTAATCATCCCTTTCTCCCTCTAAGCCGAACAAAGTCGTTAAAACGGACAGATGTATGGAGACAAATAGCTGGGTTATTTTGAGCCCTCTGTCATGTTTTGAAGGCACAGTGACACCAGGGAACCTATTTCTCATCGTGCTTTCAGAGCCTTCTGTAAGGAGAACCAGGTTAATGTGTCTGAACAGAAATACAGCCTGGCTTGACAAAGGTGAAAATCAAAAATGAATAGTTTGTCTAACTCTAGGTGTTTTTTTTTTTTTCTGACCACTTTTTTACTGTGAATGGTTGAAGGCCACCTGGAAATAAATAATGTGTTGGACATAATGCCTACAGATGGATAAATTTAATGGTCACACCTAATTTCAGAAAGTAAAGTGATAATACCAAGAGGTGAGGAAAATGTTAAGCAAGTTGCAAGAGTGGAATAATTATATAAAAAAAAACAATAATAGAGTCATGAAGGCATTGAGTTGTATTAATGAATAATATTCAACTACAACTATGTCTTTGTGCTTATATTGTTATGTTGGCAATTTAGAAAGATCTGGGGAAGGTCATTCCATCACAAAGTGATTCTGCTTTACATTCTTCAAATTTAATTTCCTTAAGTATTAATACATGTTAAAGCTGAAGACGGGATTGAATCAAACCCACTCACCTGATTTGCCCAGTTAAACACACGTCACACAGACTATTGTGATGGTATCTGTTTCCTCTTTAATGATTCGTTCAATAAAACACATTTGGGTGGCACTTTATTTCAGTGGGATGTAGAGCTTAGAACTGTACTATCGACCCGTAAGAATGACCAGTGTCCTGAGCTTTGGTTCAAACAATGTTTAGAGACTGCAGCTGCAAAAGTTGTAGCGGATAAACATGACCCGAATGACACTTGTGCAACATGTTGTGCACTGCATTGTGTCACGATATGGGAGCGGGGATAACAGGCTCTCTTGGGGAGCGGGTTCAAAACTTCCTCTGAAGTTGATCTGAAATTAGGATGAGACGCCTCAGGGGACAGGAGCTAATAAAAATGGTTCCCCCAGTGGGCAGAGTCCCCTCCCTCTGCGAAATCGCACTGGGAGATGGCAGTTTGTCGTTAAAACATCGACAGATTTGCGTGACAAAAAAAAAGGAAGAGAAAAAAAACACAGAATAACATTTTCTGCTCTATTTTGCCCAACCTAGATTTTAATTGAAATAGAAAAGTGCATTACCTACAGAGTCTCTCAGCATAGGGCAATCAGAACTGATCTGATGTGATGCTTTTCGCAAGTTCATTAATTAGGTCCTTCACTTGGGGGGGTCCTGTACTTTGCAGGTCTCCACCAACAGCTCAGAAAAACAGCATTACTTGCATCTCAATTTCGTGCCTTGTTTTAGTGTTTCATATGCTTGCTTATCAGCAGCTGTACATGTGGTCATGGTGAAAATATTTATCGCTGGCATTCTGGGCCAGAGAACTCTGTGTGCTCGTAACTTGTTGTGGATCATCACTGACCATCAGTGATCTTTTCAGACCTTTTCATGAGTGGACCCATTCTGTTTTTTTGTGGCTTTTTTCCTATTGTTGGAGATGCTACTACTTCAATGAAGGCTGTCTTTCCTTCATCCATCTCATACAGGTCTCGTTTCTGCCCTGAAAACCCATATTGACTAGGGAAATGAGAGTGTAGCTGACTTGTAACCAGGCTGTCCATAACCAGGACTTGCAATCCTATTAAGGACCTATCTGCAAGCTGTCATCCGATAATCAGTGGAAAGTACTGTATCCTACTTTCCTTGCCTCCAGGCCAGCGGCACCAGGCTCATTTTGATCTAACAATGTTGTTTTTATTTGTTTCTGTTATCCAGGGGGGTGCCTATAATCTCTTTGTTCATGAATTCACGGTGTTGACAGAAAATGGACATGAATGCTCGGTTGTTGCCTTAATGAGCATAATGGTAATGCCGCTCAGCATTTAAAAGGCTCGTTTGCCAGCTGCCATCTGCATCATTAGGACCGGTATCATTTTGACTGTTTTGCAGTATGTGGACACGTCGTCGCGAAGGCATTCCACCTGCCTTTGTTTCAGCTCGACTCAAAGGCAACTGCCACTCAAGCTGCCAGATGCAAATAGCCACTCTGACTTTCCATTCATCCCTGCAGGAGCAGCTAGGTTTAAAGGGAGCACAAGAGACCAGCTAAAGTGAGGCAGACACTGAGAATTCCCGAAGCTTTGTCTGTATTTTTCTTGGCAACGTAGAGGCGAGCCTCCCTCCAACATGAAAGGCATTTGCGTCCTGCTCACCTTGCTGTGCCTTCTGTATCTGCCTGATGAGAGGATGTAGGCTTTGGATCCCTCCATCTGTTCCAGCTCAGATTAGTGGAGCACATTTCCAATGATTAGTTGTTATTCCAGCCCATTCCCATTTTCATGCTGGTGTTTCCTGTAAACAGTTCACCTGACCTGCTTCCTTCTCATTGGCACATGCACGCAAGTCCTGTTCTCATGTTTAAAGGGGCATGTTGCTTCTGTCAATGTCCTCTCAGTGTAGAAACTTCACAGAGCCAGACCCAGAGCCGCTTCTGTGTTTCCCTCTGCAGCCAACAGAGAGAAAAGCAAGGAACCTGTCAGTGGTGGTTTTCACCCACATTCAAGTCATATACTTTCCTGGAGAATGTCTATCACAGTCACTGCTTAGAATCCATTAGTGTCCACCTTCAATCCACCTTTAAAGGAACATAGGCCTGCTGACGGGTTGGCACCAAATGTCATTTGCTTGAGGAAGCCGCTTAATATTTGTGGTTGACACACGTCGTAGTACAGCTTTGTCTATTTGTTAGCGTTAGAAATTGAGTTTAAATCAGAAAGTGACATCGAAAAGAAAAAGAAGATTAAAGACTGATTTTTTTTTTTTAATCCCAAGATAAATATCCCTCAGAAAGCAACATGAATATGCCCCCCTTGCAGACAATGCGTGTTTTCTTAGGGCCACATGTGGTGTAACATGATAAATGCTCAAATACATTTTTCCTAGCAGCTGATCTGCTCAAAATGATCAGGCCGCATTTTATGATCACTGCCTGAAGTGGGCTATGGACTAGGTGAATTGGTATTCCATACTGAGCAGCAGCAATGTGTACAGACTGCTCTGTTTACATGCATGTTGTTATATTGTGGCCTTTAAAATTATTGGCAACCTATTGATCCTTTCCAAGTGCCTTGAAAAGCAACTATTTTGAGCTATCACTGAAAAGATAGAGGAAAATAGAAATCCTATGACATTGACGTTTGTGTGGGCCATCTTCGAGAGGCTATTTCTAAACTCCAAAGTGTTGAGTCTTTTGTGAAGGAGGTAGTAAGTGGAGAATTTTAGCAAGTGAAATGTTCCGAGCGTTAAAGAGGGATTGTGGGCTAAACCAGGCTTTTTGCCAGGTGAAATATTTACAGAATATTTGCCAGTTTCACACATTATTTGTTGTTGTTTAGGCTCTCGGGAGAGTTGGGTATGCCTTTTGCTTTGTATTAAAATCATAATTAGACCAAATCTGGACTATATTCATGGGTTTTTGTGTTCAATATTGGGGTCATTTCAAACTAAGGAAGTTCTTGTATGTGGCAACATAAATGAAAGGATTTATTGCTATTTGTTATTTGAATTCCCTTGTCTGAATATGCACCTGATCTTTTTTTGTGACTGAGGAATATGTTTATTCTTTAAAAAAGATTGAAATACAATTCCTGTTTGTGATGTAAAAATTCTGGATTGTGTCCAATTGTAGAATACGTGCACAGTAATACTTTGGTGTTATGCTGACATGATTGAGGACAGTCCATTTCGGGTAAAAAAAAAAAATAATAATGAAAAAAATATAAAAATCCCTGCCTTAATGCCAGGTCATGTAAGGATTTCTTTTCTTTCTTTCTTTAATAATAATAAACAACTTATGCAATGAGTGTGATGGTTTTATTAATTTTTTATTACATAATATTATCATATTATTTGCTCACATTGTTCAGAATCCTAAATATTATATCATACTTCTAACCAAGCTGAATAAGTTCTTCTCATTATCCTTTATTATACCTATTCAATTGTTGCTATGAGGTCCAGTTCTGTATTTTAAATGGCAAATGACAAAAATTAACCCATCCTTCTTTCCCGCTGTGGAAGATGGCTTGCTTACTGTTCTCCCCTTAAAGCCCAGAGCAGCTTGCCACCAGAGAGGAGATGCACTGACTCTGTTAACAAGCCCCGAATGGCTTACCCTTGCTCTGTCAAGGCCCCTCAAGCACAGTTTCCCCTTCCCCCCATCTCCTGCCCAATCCAAGTAGCGCCGGGCCACTGTTCGACTGCCCTCTGAAACTCCCTCCACCCGTGTCCACCAGGCATCCCTCAGCTCACAGGATCCGTGAAGCTAATCCCTTTAATAGATGCGGTCTGATGTCGGGGAGCCCGGGACGGAAAATATCATTTAAAAAGGTGGTGTGGCGTGCCAGCTCAGCGGATTGCGCCCTCTCTAGTGTATCAGTGTTTGATTACTGTTATCAGTGTCAGTGATAGGTGGGTGAGAGGTTCTAAGGGCTTCTCCGGAGCACTCCCAGAGTGCCATCTGACGTACCCACATGGTGCCTGGCAGCACGGGACCAAGCCGGGTGCCTGCAGCAGGTGAGACGGCTCTGAGGGTGCTCACTCCACTCTGTCCCCCAACTGCCGACCAAAATTCCACGCCGCCTCGGGCGCTGGTACCTGCTGCACCTCACACCACCTCCGCTAGAGGACTCCTCTTCAGCTGTAGGAGTCAGGATTCTCTGCCCCCGGTTCATCCGTCGTGCCTGTGCTTCATGTTTACGCTGGAGGGCAGCGCATTCGTAAAAAATCAGCTTTCCAGTAACTTTGGTGTTTTTCAGCAGCCCACACTGCTCACATCACATTTCAAGACAGCTCCATCTAGAAACAACACACTATTAAAGCTTGGTCCTCTGCACTCCTGTGTGTATAGGAGTGCCCATTTCAGTCCTTCAGTCACACACAATTGGGCAAGGGTGGGGAAAGGAAGAAAAGGGTAAAACTGATTCAACTGTGGCACAGAAACATAATCTTATAACAGGTCAGCAATTTACATTTACATTTATTCATTTAGCAGACGCTTTTATCCAAAGCGACTTACATAGGTTACAGTTCTTTACAATGTTATCCATTTATACAGCCGGATATTTACTGAGGCAACTGTGGGTTAAGTACCTTGCCCAAGGGTACAGCAGCAGTGTCCCAGCGGGGATTGAACCAGCAACCTTTCGGTTACGAGTCATGCTCCTTAACCACTATGCTACACTGCCGCCCTGATGAAAGATGAATAACTAATTTAAAACATAGTAAGCCAAAACCAAAATAGGTCTACCTTTTCCATAATGAGAATTAAGTATCATGTGTTACATATATGTCAGCTGGGCAGGTTAGTTCATCAGATATTCTACAACTTTTGCCCTAGAGACATGAGTTTTCTAGGAAGAAATACATCAATGCACCTGGAGATCCCTAGATTGTCTGGGGATTCCCACCTCTGCGTAACAGTGGCTGGTGAAGGAGCTCATTAAAGTTAGGGTCACATAGGAAACGAACGTGAAGTGCAATTGCGCATGAAACTTCAGCTCCCAGAACAAGAAACTGCCTTTATGCAGCGGCATGAGGAGCTGAGGCAGTGAGAAGAAGCAGAATAAAAATTTCCTTTAATGTTGATATTTTTTACCCTATAAAATGGGTGGCTTTTGGAGATCCTAAAGAAAATAAAATGCATACTAACAGCTGTATTCTGAAAGAAAACTGGTTTATTCAAACCTTATATCTGGCCATGTTAATGTGTTGCCAAGTGTCTCCATCAGGATCTAGTTTGTGAGGTCATTAATCACAAGATTCAAGGTTACCTCAGAAGACATTTTCTTTGGTTTGGGAGTGGGAAAGCGTCCTCCTGATATGTTGTTAAGATACTGAGCTGTTTCAGTGGAGTAGCCTGCTCCCACATCCAGCAGGGATTGCCAGTCCCATTTCATGTGCAGAGCAGCATGTAGAGCCGAGCTGTATACGGCTCGAGAAAATCAAAAACCAGAGAAGATGAACTAATTTCAGTTCGCTGATAACCTCTGCTCTTGGCAATGGGCCGTGGCACCGCAGATTCAAAGAGTTGCACTAGAATTGGACAGTACAATTTCGTGTTTTTTCTTTTGCATAAGTGGATGTTTTTCTGAAGGGTTAACCGATCAGCAGCCTACTGGCCATGCGACCAGTCCTTTAGGGGACATGAGGACAAGGACATAAGAGCTTTAATCTCCTGCCGCTGTTGAATCCACAGCATTCCTGCTGGCCTCCAGCTGCTCCCCACGTCCACATGTTGGGAACAGAGGGAGAAAGTTTCACTGCATTGGACACAAGTGAAGCAGGTCAGCAACAAGGAAATGCTGTGACAAACTGTGCCTGTCTTTCAAATGAAGCAATGGCTTATTTTCCTATTCATGCCACTACAGCTATATATACGCAGGAAATCTATTTCATTACAGAGTAGTTAAGTGATGTATTGCTGTCAGTAAGAACTGTGTAATCACTTGCATTGTGTATATAATTACATATGGATATAGGGATGGTTTTGTGGTTAGGTTAAGGGTGGAGGATAGGTCTGGCATAGGGCAAGGACTAGCATTAGGATTGGGTCTAGATTTTGGAATTAGAGTTAGGTTATCTAGAAAGCCCTATGTAATGGCATGAACCATAAACTTTGTATCAAGAGAAGTTCACAAAGAGTAGTAATAAATGTTTTACACAGTAGTTACATTAATTTATGACACAGCATAATTACATTTTTAAATTACCTACTTAATAAATATAATTTGTTACACAGTCCCCCCTACTACTAAAAACACAACACTCCATCCTCTTTTACAAAACCCCTCAGCAGCAGTAGGATTAAAGAATTGTGTAATGGCTTGTATATTTAAAACCGCCCGTGCTGTTTTTATCCAGACTGCTACTCTGCACTGAGACACTTCCTTCCTGGAATGACTCAAAGTGGAACTCTGCAAGAGAACTCATTTTTCCCATGGGGAAGCAGTGAGGATGTGGATTACCAGTAATTAAAATAAAATGGTTCATTTATAGAAATGTTGCCATTTTATACAAGCTGCTCGTCATATTTTCTACTGCCACACAGGAGCTGTAAGGGAAACAGTCTTATATATAGGGCACATGGCTTGAAGCTTTTGCAGAGCACTTCATGAAATTATTAACTTCAAAAATACGCAAGCACTCTCCAGAAATGCATCAGCTCTAATTCATTACCTAATGCAGCTCTCTCTCAATGTCAGACTCTTGCAAAAAAAAAAAGGTAATTAAATAAAAAATTCAACAGTGTCGTACATATTATTGCAAACAACCTCCTCTGCTCCGCTGTTTAAAGGATGCTCAGGGCATCACTGCAGGACGTGCAGTAGGATTGCTGTACGCTGAAGCATGCAACCTCTGTGTGCATCGCATGCAGATAAGCGTCTACCCAGCAGGAGATATCAGCCGTGGTTGTGACAATGGAATCGTCTGGTGCAAACGCTATGCCAAAGATTGAGTTTCTTCTTTCTTCAGTCTGTTTATTGCAGGCAGATGGACAGAGATGCTTTGCCTGTCTTCTGACAGGGCATGTAGATTGACAACTGTCCAGTGTGTGAGTGTCGGTAGAATGCAGTCATGCCTGTCATGTGGCTGTTGCAATTTGCATAGGGTTGAAATGGTTTCTTTGAGAGGTCTTGATATGCTTATTATCAAGAGTGATATGCTTCCAGCACGGAAACATACGCAGGTTTTAATCAGGGGTTTGATAATGACTCGTAATTGCATCGTAATGAAGATGCGGATCCTAAAAATTCACCTCTCTGAGGAGGAGGAATTTCTCTTTGCCAAGGACGAGCAACTGAATGAGAGGCAACATTAGAAAAGGTTAAATCAGCATAATGATCTATTAATATCCAGAAATGTTACCAAATAAATCCTGATAATGACCATTCTCAGTAATGGCTGTGGCATAGACATTCTCAATTTTTGCATTGGTTTTTAATTAATCAATTAATTACTGTATTTGTGTATACATTTTCTGTTTTAAAGTTTGTGTTGAAACTTGTAGACCAAGTAATTCAAACAGCATCACCTGATGCCAGGTGTAGAATCCTTCAGATAGGATCTGTACCTACAGTATCATGGCTTTAAAAAAGACACATTCCTCTGCAAATATCTGTTATCCTTATCAGAACGGTAGCATTTCCAGCACAAGCTGATATGCAGTAAGCCCTTTAATCCACCCAGTTTCATGTTAATACCAACCAGTGGATGGAAACTGCTGTTTACTCTAGCGGGCTGTTTGTCTAAATTTAACTTCTGAGTGCAGTGATTACCGAAGCTTTGGGCTCCAGGAGGCCCTCGAACAGCCCCCAGGTTCAGGCTGTCACGTGTCACACTTGCAGCCATTTGGGAAGGAAAGGGGGAATAGCACAACACCGATGTTTGTGAGAGAGGAGATCTGGGGGAGATTCGGAGCGTACTGATCTCACCGCCAGCTTAGGGGCTGATTTAAAGCTAATAGCTCTGTTTGGGAAGCCAGGATTAAGAGACCAGATGCGAAAATTAAACATTCCAGAGAAAAATAGATCTGTTTCTCTAGACGGGTATTGTCATAGGCAGAGAGATGATATCCAGTAATCAGGAGATAGAGGGGGATGAGTTAGATGTGTGTATGAGTGTATATGTGAATATATGTGTGTATGAGTGTATATGTGAATATATATGTACAGTCAGTACCATGCGGTGTAATGTACAGTGAGAGCACTGTCCTGAATTATATTTTGTAAACTAGTTGTTGACAGTCTAAAAAAGCATGATAGCAAACGGCTTGCCACTTCAGTGTAATTACCAACCATTCGTATAGCCAAACATCCGTGAAAGTGGAAATCACAAACTCTGGTAAAATTAGACTTTTTTTTCTTTCCCCTGTATTGTTTATCCCGCAGGGTAGTTTTCATATGCAAGGAGAAGTCTTGTGAAATCAGTTCTAACATTTGTCTGATTAATCAGCTTTGTTGTTCCTCCCTGTGTTACCTTGTTAAGCTCTAATTTCTTTTCATTTCCACCAGATCGCTCACCTGCACCTCTGTACGCAAGTGTATGCGGTGCCACCCTTTGGAGAACTCAAAGTGGATGTGAGGCATATTATCAGACTTAACCCGTAGGTATAAATCAAATACCCCTAGGTTCCTGGCGGTTTTAATATGCAGAAGCCTTGCTTGGATTATCTCTAATTGGAATATTAGAAATATTATGAATAATCGTTGTTCCCTGAAAAAGATGCGCAGGGCAACACAAGGTGTTGTGGAGCTAGCAGGTTCCGGATATGTAGGCCATTAATGAGTATCACAATCAGGTTTAGCCAGTCTGGACAGACCCACTGAAGCAGTATCCAGCTCCATTGGACACTCGGCTCTGAGTGAGACCCGGGTTTTGGAATGGACTATATTGATTTACATGATAATTACAGTCCGTCAGTTTATGGCTAAATGAGCCTGGCTGACCGCGGCAGGGGGAAAGCTGTTGCACTTTGATTCAGTGTGATTTTGGCTATTTCGAGATCGTTAAGAGATGGAATATGAATAGGGGACTAATATGCTGAGCAGAAAAACTCGGCAGGAAATCCGGGACTTCAAATGTTCGCATTTCTAAAAGTGAAGACAAAAAGAGCTGGAGCGGCGTGCAAGGTTAGCAAGACTCTGGCGCCGCATAATAACACCTAAAATGGTGCATTAATTTTTTTTTCCCCTCACTACTTAGATTCTAATTCGGGTATATTATCCAATTACAAGCAATTACCCGTGGCTACAAAGTGAATAAAAGTGCCTCTTTTCAAACCTTTTTCCGGTTCTGCCTGATTAACTCAATTAAATGCGAGCTTCCCTACTGAAATGTGCGGTCTTCATTCTCCGGCTGGCTCGCCCATCGATCACGGCTTTACTTTGCCCGCTCTGCGTCCTGTTCGGGGGCTGTCAGCACTGTCGCAGCTTTTGATAGGGCGTGCTGAGCCCTCCCTCCCTGCAGAGCAAAGATAAAGCGCCGGCGACTGTCAGACCACAGCGTTACCGGATTCCCCAGACGGACGCGTCCTGCCTTGCACTTCTGTTATTAGGTCTGCTTTATTCTGGCTTGGTAAACAGCCGGGATGTGCATACATCGGATGTCTTTCGGGACTCGGGGGTGGGGGGGGATTTGATCTCGCAGTGGTCGTGCCTTGCGGGCGCAAACAGAGCTGGCATTTCCGGGGTCTGTGAAGGTCCCTCTTTTGCTCTCCTGTTTCCCTAAGTGGGCAACGATGGGTAGACTTCCTGTGATTGCCTTTGCTCCTTGTTTCTGCTTTTCCTGTGGGTCATGCCTGGAAAAGCAGAAACGTTAATGACACATTGTATGCCTCATCAAACCCACTCCTCGAAGACCGTTCTGTAGCCTATAGGATGGTCACCCATTTTTCATGGAGGCACTGGGGTCAATGAGGTTTGTTTTCTGTCTGAGTACTTTCTACTTGAGCTATTTCTTGATTCAACTAATGGTTGCCTCAGCTGCCTCTGTTGAATCGATTTAAACACTCTTAGATTATAGGTTGTTCAAAATGAGCCCGGAAACAAACTGGGCACCACAGCATCATATTGTACAGTGGTCACCGCATTGCAGTCTGGCATGTTGTTGATAAAAGTAAACACATGAAAATGTAGGCATACACTGTTCTAAGCTAGTAATCAGGTGCAGTCCCCATTTAATACAGTCTCCAACATTGTATATGAGGAAAGGTGTAAAGCAGGATGCAATAACATGATATACACTAGCACTATGTGGCTGCACCATATAACAAGATTGGGATTAATAAATATGTGTGACAAGGACACTTTGATTTGATCTGGCACACAGATTGCATCCAGCCCTGCTGGTAAAGAGTACCACAGGCAACAGTAGAATCTGCCCTGTGGGGGCAGTGCCTCTTTCTCTCCCCTCCACTTCTGGGGCTCCTTTGTAACAAGGGCTGTTGTTGGCTTCTTCTCCTTCTCCTTGAGCATTTCATCCACTTAAACCCAGCTGTCCCATTGGGAAAACATAGAGAATGATGTAATATCTGCAAGAATCCCCAGATATCATCATTAGTAAGTCATAATTAGAGTGTGTCACCATTATGGTGAATTTATGAAGTCCTTCCAAGTGATATGGTTATGATGTCTCCTGATGAGCTCGTGCAGTAACGGCAGACTTCAAAACAAAAGTCACCCCCGGACGGCTGTGGCTGGCTCAGATGGATGACCGAAGACTCGGCCAATTCTTGATGAATGGTGCCTCTGTTTTATGTGACCTCTTTCGACCAGTGATGGATGGTGACGACAGGGCGCAAGTCCCCCTGCAGCTGACTTGAGGTCACGTCATTCCAGGGTCTGGGCAGTAGCTGTCGAAAAGTTGCACCCTGTCACTCATGCCTGCTTCCAGCACGGCAGCACTTCAGTTTTCAGTTCCAAGCACCAGTGCCCATCACTTACCACAACCGTTGTTCTGGCCTCTTTTACAGGAGCCGAATTAAACCAGATCTCATCCAGATTTTTAGTTACCATGAAATTAGTCCTCCCATTCCCGCCATCTCCGTAGAGGCAGAGCAGCTGTAACGTTGCTCGGCGGCAGCCAAAGTGAGCAGTGTTCTCAGGGAAATAAGCCCCACCCGCACGTGGCCTTGTAGAAGCTGCGGGGGATTCTCTCCCGAATTCCGGATTTGGGGGAGTCACGCATCTGCGCGGAGAAATCCGATCATGCTCTCATCCCAGGCACCCGTGGCTGGGGGATCAATCATGGCGTGTCAGACAGGGCCGATCAGCTCACCGTCACCCAAAATGTCAGACGAGATGAAAGTCCCCCCGGGGACCGGGCGTGTGACTAAAGGCTTCCGCGGCAGTCTTGGCACCGTAGGCATGCGGTGGCGCATCCGCCCAGCACCCCCTGGGGCCCCCGGGATTAGCCCACCTCATCGATTTCACCATTTTGCTCCATTGCGTGAAATCTGCCTTTCAACAGGATGTACGGCTCTTATGGATTTTTCTGCTTCCCTCCCTCCGCCCGATGGATACTTACAGAAGCCCTGAATGTTTGAATGTCTGGAGATTACGCAGATGAAGGGGTGCCTTACATCTAGTGGCTGATGGAAATGGTGCCTGATTTGCGCCTGGCATTTAGCCCCCTGCTTGAACAGTGCAATTTTCAGCAGGAAAAAAAGTTTATGACCGGAAAGTGGCTCGCTGAATTGTATGTGTGAATAATTTTGGGGTATTTTAAAACAGCATTATACCAGACAGATTTCAGCTGTTCATGTAATGACAACGCAGTCCATACAAAGAAACGATAAATAAACACTTGACTGTGTGTGAGATCAGCCTGGATGTTAGAGTGGTCTGGAGCCTGAGCCCCCCTGCTTGCAGTGCGGTTTGTGGCCAATCCTGCTGGCACCCCCAGCTCCTCTCTGGCATGACCAGCTCCTCTCTGCCTCCTGTGTTTCTCAGTGATAAAGTAGGTGAATGGCCTCCAGCCACTGGAGCCAGCATCTGTTTCCCCCCAAGGTTCCCATGAGTGTGACAGGTATTAAATGAATGATTTGGTAGTTGGGAAGTGTTGTGTAGTGTTACTATCTGAATTTTTTTTACAAGCACTGCTGTTTGCACTGCCTAAACTGGCAAAATGTTTTGGATGGCAGGATGATAGTAATTTTCCGCATTATCTTTCCTTTACTGCATCAATCCAGTCATTGTAATTTTATTTGTTGGACAGAGCTCCACCCAAATACGTCACACTTTTTGATGTGAGTTTGTTTTTATCCCCCTCACTCCTGTCCTCTGTCAGTATGTGTGTTCCTGCAGGATTAAAGGTGAGTGTTGACATGAAGCCAGGTACATAGACAATGCGCCCTCCTCCCTCCCACACGCACACCTACTCCACCCCCCAACAGTGCAAATCCCGGCTTTGCTTTATTTCAATTTGTTCAGCTTCCGGCCCTTGCTGACAGACCCACAGTGAGGCAGGTGTTGCTCAGTTAAGGGACCAAAACAATTAGCACGAGAAGAACTGACCTCACCTGCATCTACCCCACTTGCACTCACAGAATTACCGGCACGTCTTCATCCGCCACAGGATCACCAAGTAGGATGAGGAGTATATCCTCAGACATTTTATGGGTTAACAGGTCATAATGCAGTGGCCCAAAGTTGTCTAGCGCAGAGCTTGCTGAAGAAATAGTAACATAGTCAGCAGCACAAACAGCACAATGTACGGTAGAGTTGATTAATGGGCTAAAAACTGTCATTAATTCACATCCACGAGGGACAGCGCTGGCTCTCAAAGGCCTCCGTGGGTTTGCGCTTGACACAGATCCGATGGCACACTGGCCTGTTTATTATTTGCTTTCTTCACTCTCCCCTCAGCCTCGTGTTAAGGAGAACGTTGGCTGGCGGCTTGTGGAAGGGGAGCGAAGGAATTAACGGGGTAGAGTAAAGAACTAAAGGAGTGCCTTTTTGGCTGTGTGTGTAATTACAGCACGCCAGAGAGCCCGCTGTCTGCTGAAGTTCATACAACATTCCCTAAAATCCATTAGCATCGAAATCGTTTTTTTTTTTCCTTCTCTGCCAAGGACATTGGATTTCAACATTACTCTGTGGCACGAGCGGCATGCCACATCGCTGCCGGAGCCTACGGTAGATTAACTTTGCCCTTTCTGGCGCCTCCATTTTGCCGTGCTCCCCCAGATGTGCTCTTTTTTTCTCAGGCTCTCTGTCTTTGTGCTTGAAATGTTTTTTTGTTGGCGCCGGTGGCAGTCTCTGGGCTAGATTATGTTGGCTTTTAATCAGGAGCTTTCCAAGCGCACGAGGGCCACCAGAAGAGAAAGGGCTCTTTCTGATGGGGGGTGTGGAGAGGCATAATCAAAAGGCACAATGAGAAGACCCAGATTTACTCCACAATGTGCTTTGTCCTTTGAGTAATGATTTTCAGCAAGTCCTTGGCAGTCACTGAAGTTAATGAAAAGTTTTACAGAAAGGCCAAAAACTGTAAACTTGCTTACATTTTTATATCAAAGTTGTGTACAAAGTCTATTGCATTTCATCGGAATAGACTCTTGAGGAGGTAGCAAGGACAGTGAGGGCGTGAAGGTTCCAGTTTGCTGACAGTGCACATGCATTGGACCAGAAGCACTTCATGAGATAAATTACAAGATGTATGTTTGTCGACGTTTTAGTATGGATTCCCCAAGTGAATGAGAGATTTAAACAGGAGTTGCATAATGAATGTGCCCTAAAATAGCAACACCAATCTGGTTACAGATATGCTTTCTGTCCTTGGAGCTTACATGCACAAGTGATTGGTTGCCAGTGGTAAGATAAGCTGTTAACCAGAGAACAATTTGATACCGCTGATTGCCTGTGCCTCCATTTAGCCCTAATACACAGCCAAAGATGGAATCCTTTTCTTCAACAGATGAGCAAAAACTGATAATGAAAAATTCACCACACAATAAGGTAGCAACAATTATTTTCATGCTATTCCCAAGTTTTATTACAATATACTACAATTACATCAGTAATCATCTGTTGTTCTTGTCTATTTTTATGTATGCCAGAGATCCTCCACATTTTTGAAGGATGTGCTGCAGAGATCTCCATCAAAGAGAAAATTGGCAAATACTGTATTGCAGAAATAATGAAGATTTGTGCATTAATTAAGATGCATTAGCGCTCACCTTTCACTCAGAGCCAGTGCTGTAATTGCCACTGTCTTAAGCTCCAGCTAACATTAGCACAATGCGCTGAAGTCTTCACCTTCTCTGCTTGAGATAAAAGGGTTTCCAGTGTCAACACTGCTAAGCCAATTTGAGCGTGACACTTCACCGTTCATTTCTCCTGAACTCATAGTCTGTATGATCAGTATTTTAGTAGGCAGTCTAAAGAATTTGATATCCATTTCATCTTTTGCCAGGTTGGACACTTGCAAATGCAGAGCAGAGCCATTTACCCGCCACGGTGTCTTAATCTCTATGGCAGGTAAACGGCATCTCTGTGGGAAATGATAAAGGGAGAATTTAAACAGGGAACTTGCCTTCAAATGGTTTTTTTAACCTTTTAAATCACGCAACTTGCAAATGTAGTCTTTTTTATAATGTAAACAAATATCATTTATTTACTTTTAACAAGCAAGTGCATTTATGCTGAAACCAATTGCTTCTTGTGGTTTCGAGATTTTCTGTAAATAAGTACCGTGATCAACAAACAACACATTAATCATTTGAAATACTTTTAACTTCATTATGCTTTAGAAGTCTCAGGTTTCATTAACTGAACATATACCTGTATATTTATGTAATAATGCTACAACATATGTGATAAGTAAACTAAATGTAAGAGAGAATTGGTTTAAATAAACCCGGGAAAAGAGAGTGAAGCCAGGAACAGTGAGTTCTACGTGCTGTAAATATTCAGAACTGTTAATCACAAATGTGTGTGCGGCAAGGGTTTCCCGCAGTGGGAGTGCGTTTCTCCATCTTGGGTCTGCCAGTGTCTCTGTTTCTCATAATGAGGCAGCAAATGGCACTCTGGACAGTCTATCTCTGACATTAATTGAGTTTTAGAAGGGCCTTATATTGTCCTCCAGGCAGATGGCATTCCAATTGGCCCTTAACATAATATAGACTTGGTCTCTCTGGCTTTGTTGCGGAATCCTTAGATTACTGGTAAGATTTTATCAAACGTTCTAAACCTCACCTGCTGTCACTCAGAGGCTCCGCCCAGAACACTCATCTTGACTGTTAATTCCTCCTCTGAATCCAGGGCTTTTCATGATAACCAGCCCAACCCTTGCTGTTTTTCCTGAGCTTTCAATGTGCTAATGGTCTTCTGGAGAAGCTCTTAACTCACTTGCACCCTCCGCTCGGCGTCTGTGTGCTCGTGTGTCATAATTTGGCTTCACATAGTACTGTATGTGGCAGTGCTTTTACAGCGTGATTTAATCGTGTCAATTTTTACCCATAAATATCCCCAGATACGAGGGATGTGTCAAAGAAATCATGAGGAAATAAATCTCTCTTTATATTGAGATGATGAACGATGTGCCTCTGCCTCATGATTAATTGTTTTGCTCTCGTTTCAATATATGCTCCGTTTGTCATCCTTTACCAGCTGTACTGCAGTTTATTTATTTCATGCTGTGTAGTGTGTGGGCTTCTTAATGCATCAGTGGATGATGTACTGCTTGTCTTATTTATTTTTATCATTGACTGTGTATGCAAAGGTGAACGGTGGCCTGTATCTTTCATCGTTGCCCGTGTATGCAAAGGTCCAGAGGGCCTGAGTGATTTTTACATGCAGCCGGTTGCTTTGGGCACAGCAGTTTGCTCGTCAGTGGGTTTTTAGCGTGTGACTGTCAAGTGCCAACTCAACCCACCCACTTCACAGTATGACCAGCGGTTGCCAGAGTGGGTCAGCAGATGTAAAGCGCTGCCCCGAACCATCTCAGTGCGGAACCCTGCGTGTTTCTGTGTCTCCTCCCAGAGCATCTCTCTCCTGAGAGTGTCAGTCTTGTGCATAGTCCTGCCCTAGCCAGCGCATCCCTTGGCGCCCGTTCTCTCCATTCTTGACACATGTCATCACAGAGATGGACCAGAGTTAATGGCCTTGCTTTGGCCCTTCCACGACCTTGTCCACCCCCTTCATGCCACTGAAACTGAGATAGGTTTCTCCCCACCGGGCCATTTAGGCTGATATGCAGGCTTACCCTTATGAAAAATTCATGTTAACATTAGATAAAATATCAAATCCAAAATAGAAGGAATATATATATTTCATATTTCAGTCTCGCTATTATTTGGCATGTATTAGAAAATATGTTACTTTATATTTGTAATTATACTTTAAAGTGTACCTCTAAGATATGTGCATAGATTGTATGTGCTGTAATTCAAACACTTGATATATTATTGAACATACATGATGTATTAAGACATTTTATTAAGAATATGTTTCCATTTTTTATACAAGGATCCATTACTCTGTTCAACAGTGTCAGAGCTGGTCTCTGCGGGTGTGATCTTAATGAGAGTGTTGAGAAGTCCCGGGGCTAAGTGACACGCAGTTAGAAGGTCATGGTGTTGAGCTCTCACAGGACCCCCAATTAATAGAGCATCACTCCTCAGGGTCCAGCCAGCCATGTCATCTGTCGTCCACAGGTTTTAATAAGATCAAAGCAGAGGGACAGCTCCCATTAATTCCCAAATCTCTCAGCTCCTTAAGCACTAGACGTTTATGAGTGGGCCAACAAACATGCCCGCCATAATGGAATGTCTTCAGCCACTCCCGATGCTAACAGATCTATGCATCTGCCGTCGAATATCAGGCATCCAAACGCAGCAGCGGAGAGCTAACCTTGCAGGACGGCGCCTGCTGAACTCAGGAATGGCACGCAAAGCGCCACGCACCGTAACTCTAGGCAACGCGCTGAACTTCCCCCCACCTTGGAATTGTAATTACTTGATCCTTCCCCGAAATCAGCCCAGTGCTGTGTTTTGGGAATTGTAATTGCCTGACCTTTCCCTGAAATGCACCAGGTGACACGTTAAAAGAATAATTGATCTTCACCTTAAATCCAGCAGGTAGCAAAGAAGGAAACCGTTGCTGCCAGAATGTTTCCCCATTGTTCCCATTTTAGTTAATATTATGGTCCTTGGTGATCAGACATGAATACTAATTCTGTTTCATGTCAGTGATATGACACCATTAAAAGCATCTTCACAGCTCTTTGTTAAAAATAATATGTAATTCTTCAAGGATGCTGTATTATAGAATATGACTCTAAACCATATTTACACTATTGAATATTCTGTGTATTCTGTGTGTAATATATTGTATCATTATTACATATGTTTCTAGTAATTTAGGATATTTAAGGTTGCAGCAATGTATGATTATCCAAAGTTAAACACACATTTTAGTCAGCCAAAACTAATCATATACTAATTTCCTTTCACTATAATGCCCCAATCATATGTTCACTGTCTGCCCCCATCTTTTGGTGTGAGGAAGCATTTCACGAGAAATGCTGCAGTTATTACTTGATGAGGACTCAATTACCAAGCTGTCAGCATTAGAAAGTCTCACAATTAGAAAGTTAATCGTGGATTTACATGAATTTAAACTTGAAATGCAAACAAAATATTTCTGTTTACTCATGATTTATTAAGACTGTAAAATGTGTTTGTCTCCCGTGCTCTGCATGTGGCCAGGGAGTTAGCTATAGGGAGCCGCATTAAGGGGAAAGTAATGTAGCAGCACGGCAAGGGCAGGCACTGATCGCTGTCAGCAGGGACAGCTCTTCTGTTAATTGTTCAGCTCCAGACTTGTCAGGGTAAAGGTTGCACCTTTGTTTGTTGTATTGCCAGTGTCTGCTGTTTGTAGCTAGCTTTGTTAGCACCTGGGGGTAGGTTATTATCCTGCGAGCCATTAAAGCTGTATTGACAATGGTAACATCACTTTAGTCTGTGTACAGTTCTGCACTTCTTTATACTTGTGTTGTCTTTGTACATTTGTATAATGCAAGTAAACAGGGTTTTTTTAGTTCACCGTGGTAATTTTAACTTTGATGATTCCTTAGCAGACTTTAAGCTTATCTCTTAAGGGTAACTCTCCTAACCGCAATATCACGTAGACAGGAATGTAACTGGGGTTGGAAAAGGACTACAGTGCTGCAGGTTTTTTTGCCAGGCACAGATTTTAATCAACTGGTGGTAGCCATTTTATACAGTAATTTTGACAGTCAAGATCCCAATTGTCTTGGAGAGGCCTTCACTGTACATCTACAGTACAGGCAGAATGGTGGGGTCATCCCCAAAGGCCAGACTAAGACAACAGCTGAAACTGCAGATACAGGACCCAGGACCCAGTCGTATCTCGTAATAATTTTATTTTAAAAAACATTTGATTTGTGAGACTCTTATTATTTTTATCACAAGTATAATGAATTCCCGTGCCTTCACAGCTGCTGTTTCATACGTCGGGCACATGGTGTTCCGTACCCTCCCCCTCGTAACACAGCCTTATAAGCCCATTTATTGACCCCTCCAGCAGAGATGCCTTGCAGTCATATTATTCATGAAAACTGCCACACGGTCACAGAAAGCTTCAAGCCACTGTGCACATTACATTCTGTACATTTCTGTGAATGAGTTTTATTTTCTCAGTTCCCATACATCCTCCGAGGTCTTTTATGTTGAGTAAAGATTTATCAGAAGCAGTATGTTGTTCCAGAACAAAGTGTCAAGCGGTTGTTATTGCCATGTAGCTGTCATGGGAATAAGTCATTCGTCTGTCCTTGAGGATACAGATCTACAGATTGTTCATAGGCTTATCCAGCTTTTAGTATATCAGCCACGGTCACTCATGCTACGCCAAAAACATTTCATTCTCAGACACGTCAAGCAGCAGTTTGTAAAAGCCTAAATACAAAACGTGCCCTCGTGCTTGACAGGAGGGAGAGCAAATGCACCAAATCAAATTTTATGAGTCAAAGATCAGTGCAAGAAATGTTGCAGCTATGCTTCTCCAATGTTTCAGTAACTGACCACATCAGGGATCAACATGGGTCTCCAAAGAATGAGGAAATAAAATGTAGATGTGCCAAATTTGCAAGGGATCACAGCAGGAAGAGTGAACCCTTTTGGGCACCCCCTCCATCCATGAGAAACCAGAACAGAGGGATTACAGCGCAATGAGAGGACAGAATGTCTGTTTGGAGAGGCGTCTCACTGGTCTTCTGTGTTTAAAGCAAAGACAGAAATCATGCAGTGAAATCTAACATTGGGGATTAGTTTGCACAAGCAGAGGAGTACTCGAGGGATGCAATGCTGAGCATCGCTAACTTCAGCTAGCAGCAGGTGAAATGCATTGTGGCAACGCTGTTCATAGCTGACAGATGAACAATCTAGTGGGGAAGATACAGTGTGATGAGAGGTAAAGGCTCATTTACTACCTCTCAGTGTCACTTCAAAGGTGTTCTCAGGCTGAATGTCGCAGTCACTACAATGCTGGCTGATGGCCCAAGACAAGAATTCACTTTCAGAGAACATGACAACCACAGATCTGGAAAAAGAGGCGCCGATACATTTTTCCATGTTCTTTTTCCACTGAGTGTCATAAAGAAGAATAACATCTCACCGAATACTTGCCAGTGCAATGCGGCCAGCTTTTTCATTGTGCTAACATCGTCCAATTTTGTCTCTTGGTCTTCTGATGTATCAGGTCCCTCTGTGAAACATAGATAATGACACCTATTGGAAAGAGAATTTATTTTTGCAAAGACTTTTTTCACAATTCACGTAGCCTCATTAGACGAATGTCAGAGATGAATCGGTGGAGAGTAGGCCTCATGAAAAGGTCAGGACAAGATCTTTAATACATAATGATGTAATTACAGTGAGACGTTAACCCAAGCAGAACTTCAGTGTTGACTGACACTTCACTTGCTGTGAAGCACTGGGAGAATCCAGACAAAGATCAAGATCAAGCCAGCATTGAAGATTTGTTTGTTTTAGCAATTGAAAATGTTTTATGGGAGTAAAGGGGATCTTGACCATATATATACACGTGTGTGTGTGTGTGTGTGTGTGTGTGTGGCATTCTTGTTCCTACCTTCTGCCACACCTCGAAATGAGCCCGAAGCACACCCTGAGACTGTCAGATATATGTCACCCAGAGCACTTGCAATTATGGTTTTTCGATGGGGTTCTTCCACAGATCAGATGTTAACCTTTTAGTGAAATGGTTTCTTTTTATGACTTGACAGAGACGAGAGCCCTTGCCCAGCAGTAAACAGCCACGGATCCTAGTGTAGTGCTGCGGAGAATTTCTGTGGCATGTGGCTGGTGGCTGTGTGGTGCAGTGGGGTATTGAATCTTTATGGCCCTCCTCATGGTGTCACAGGAATGGCAGCCGTTCAGCTTGTTGACCAGAATTGATTTCTGCTTTGGATAACACCGCTAGCCTGAGAGAGGGCAGCCTGGTTCTGGGCCAGGCATTGTCTAGCAAACATCTTCAACAGTGACACTTAATTCCTAACATGGCCTTTTTCCACTGAGGCTTTATGGTTTTGACATTTCACTTTCCCTTTTTTATGTTTAGGCCTGCTAGTATGTGCATCTGTGCTGTTATCCATGCAATAATAAATAACTGTTGTTCACAGGGGCATGTGAAGGAGAAAACACACTTATGCATTCAGGATGTTTTGATTTATCCTCATTTATTTTTTGGGGATGGTGGGGGAGGTGCTTGGGGGGTGGAGGGGTTGTAGAAATATCCAATTATGATTGTGAAGTTGCCAGTTAAGGTCATGTAAAATGCTACTAGTGGCTGAAAGTGGACCGCTAATAGGACATCATGTTTTAATTAAGTTTTGCTTCATGTGTTTTAATTGGAGTGGATGTAAGGAGCAGTGATTGCACCAGAATTTCTCCCAGGTGGGGCTTTCTGAGTAACATTGGCTTGTCAACAAATCATCCGTTATCGTCTGGTCAGGGGAGATTCGGCGTGGTTTCTCTTGCTTGGTGCATAGATGGCGCATAGTGCATACACGTCTCTTCATACAGCTTTGCATTCTTTAAGCTCAAAACCAACAGAATTTCCCAACCTAGTAACAGCTGAAACATGAAAGCATTTCATTGGAGAATGGGCTAGCAAGAGAGAGGTAGACAAAATCCATGATTGATACATGTTTAATATATGATATTCTAAAATGGAGAATAACGTATATTAAACATGTATCAACAAAACCTGTGTCAACAAAACCTGTATACGACGCCTGTTTAGATGTCCTACAAGCCACGGCTTATTTGGCATCTGTGGAGAAGAGACTTTAGGCTAAGTCTGTGTTCACAGATGAGCTGTGCTGTGCTGAAATGTATTTTCCCTGAATATACAGCATTGATGCCAAGTGGCCACTGATTTTCATTCTCAATATGTAACTGCTATGTTTGATCTATTTTTTTTTATCAGCCAGTAAAGTTTCTTTTACCTACTTATTTCTCTCTCACACATGAACACAGTATGTGATTATTATATTACTGTGAGAACTGTGAGTTTAATAGTATATGTTTAATAATCTATTTGTAAGAAAAGTGATTTTTATTGACATTTGTGCTATTCCTTTACATCTCAAATAGGGGTGATAGAAACTAGATGTCAGGATCTTGGTGGGAGATGCAGATCTTGCCAAGATCCTGCAACCTGTTAATACAGCACTGATTTGTGCAACCTCAGACCTTCAACATGTGATCGCCACTTTGAGAATACACAAAGCAGAGGAACTGAGCGATCAAACAGCAGCTTGGAGAACCAGATACAAAGCGCTTGCAACGGTGCCTCCACAATCCCTGCAGTGCCACAGTAGGAGAGGGAGAATTGGCTGCTTGAAAATAGGTGGGTCGATTTTTCTTCAAGACAGTGTACATTAAAAAAGACACTTTGCCAATAGTACAGTACACAATAGAGAAAGCCCTTCAGAATGATTGTCAAAGCAGTGGCCCAAAGGGAAGCTGATGGGGTGCATTGATTTGGGGGTGTTGTCCAGTGTCACCGCTGAGTTCAGAAAATCTACAGTTGCTTTGGGGACTGAATTATTTTGCAAGGGCTCAATTAGCCAACAGTGTATGATTGCTGTTAAAATGCTGGGGATATGTTTGTTTTTCAGACCATAAAAAATAATAATATGGCGCGGAGTAAAGGATTTGATTTTTGAGACCCTGACACGGGGCAGCTCAAGCATCGGAATCTGCAGGGGTAAGAAAAACAATTTTGCGAGGCAATCCACTGCAGAGGAACACAGGCGCCAGCTGATTGTCATCCGCGGCATCTCATAAATGTATTAAAGATTGAAGTCACGGCTCCCGCTCCAATCTCGGTAATCGAAAACAAACCTGGTTTAATCCCAGAGGCGTCCTCCGATGCCTTTATGTCGCTGGCCTGCCGTCTTCACACACTCCGAGCCTTGCGGCCAGCGTCCGGCATATTTATTCAATTAACACGCCTTCCGGCTTCACAGCAGAAGAAAGGCGCAAGATACCGAGGTTGCAGGAACACATCTTCGCACCACAGTGTTGATTTTAAAGGCTGGGGTGCGGGGGTGAGTTCAGTAGGGGGTGGGGACTTGCATCCGTTCCTAAATTCAGCGCTTCAGTTGTATTTCAGTCCTGCTTTCTCTCCCTCGGGCGGAGAAGTCTTAATTGGCTCAATAAAGGGATTAATTAGTAAGATTATGTTAATGTGATTAAGAGCTCAGGTGAAACAGTGGTATGCCAGATGGGCTGCGTGGAGCGAAGGTGGTGACCCCGTGCTTCAGAGGAGCCTCGGACTGCGAGCACGGCGCGGGCAGTGAAGCGCGGCCGTGGTCCAATGGCCTGAAAAGTGGCAGTTTGATCCAGCTGGTTTCTTTTCCATCTAGATCTAATTTGAGTGGGGAGAGGTTCAGAAATAACCCGCCCTAGCTATCAGGTTTCAGCTCTCAGGTCTCCAGGACCGTTGAAATCAGCCTCTGGAGGTGTGGTGCCTTTTTTTTTGCATTTGTTGTAGGCTGTTACTGTATCCAAACCGCCAGTGCCGTGCCGTATCTGTTACTGAAGCTTGAGGTACCAGGCTGATGTTTGTGTCTCTGTTTCACTCTGTTTTACAGCAACACTGGGTACCCTGGACTTCAGCCTCCTATACGACCAGGAGAACAATGCCCTCCACTGCACCATCAACAAAGCCAAGGTAGAAGCCAGCGCTTTACCATCATATGTGTATCTTTCAGCATTTTACCCAATCATACATATTCTCATGCAGCTACACTGATGGAGGGGTCCAACTCAGTTTATATTGCATTCTCTATATTATTTTCAGTAATTTCCATCTTCTTAAAGACATTTTTCTGTCTTTCTCTGTGTTCATCAATGCTCAGCTGCTGACCCTCACTGAAATCAACATTGTTCACATCAATGGCTGACTCCCTAAGTTCAAATTCCTTGTAGTTTTCCTATTATTGTTTTGGCGAAGCAGTTGTGCCACATCGACATTGCATCAATAGCACATTGCTTCCTCTCATCTGTTAATCAAATCTGAGACTGAGCCTCTCCTTTTTCCCAGCATGCCTTTCTGCATAGTCCTGCATTAGCTGGCGAGTGATCTCTGGAGAGAGGACATGGAGTTGCTGCTGTCCCCCAGTCTGCTGATCAGCTGACAGAGCGCTCTGACAAAAATACCCCTGTACCTGCCTACTTATTATTATGCATTTATATTCAGCTGATGAGCCCCAGATGGTCCCTGTGAGAAAAGCAGTAATTAATAATCAAGGAAATACATTCCAAGTATGTGTCAGTATATACTGTGTACCACATGCTTCAGAATACCACATATATCAGAAATAATAATTCATTCCCATTTCATAGATGCAAATTTGCATTAAAACATGAGGCACATTTTCACATTTTGATGTGAAAAATACACATGACCATAGATGCCATTAAATGGCACACTCCATAATGGCATTGTAAGAGGTGGTTATTTTGATTTTTTGTGTGTGCATTTGTTAAAGCAGATTGATAGCTTCCCAGAATCCATATCATATCATATCATATCCATATAGACATAGTGTGCAAATGCTTTTTCGCTCTTTAGTGTCATAATTGCAGGTACCACTCACCAATGGTAGGGCTGTTTCCTCCAGTCACAGGCATGTATTTGTCATAGTCATGTTGAGGTTACCTGGTCTCAAACTGATAATCTTTCTTAGCAGGACTGATACCCATGAGGAGACCCTGTCACACCAGTGTCAATATCAGCCCTTTTGAAAACACTGCAGTGCCTTTACCATATGACAATGCTCTTGGTTGAGCTGCAGATTACAAGATTTTACACAGATACACCTTCAGCCTGGCCTGAACCCTAAAATACAGAGAGTGTTGCTTGTTATTTTTTTAGTCCAGTAACTGCGGAATCCGATTTTATGTAGGGTTAGGTCTCTCAGCTAGGAACATTGGGGTACTCGCATGTGGCACGGTGTCCCTCACCTTGTTTTATGAAGTGTATTTCACCTGGGGGCTGCTGGCTCCGTATGCAGCTGTCCATTCCGCTCTGTGTCCAGCCCAGCCCTGAGGCCCCCAGCCGCAGGGGCGTCCTCTCAGCAGGGTACGCACAAACCCAGGTGCTGAGAGTGCTCCAGAGGCGCCCCCTGAGCCATCGGCCAAGTTCGCTAAGGATACAGGCTGCCCTGCAAGAGTTCAGTTACTCTGTGGGTTACTTTCAAAGCAGCATGGGTTCCTTTGAGTTTCATGTCAAATGTCAGATCATGCCGTGTCTTCAAAAATGGGTTCTCCAGCAGTCGCTTGTGCTGTGCTGCTTTGACAAGTAAGACGCTGCTTCTGGTTTTTCGGAAGAGTAGGTGTGCGGTCCTGCATCTCTGGGTCCCTCTACACCAGCTCCTGCAAAATATCTGAAGCAAAGTCAAAGGAATGTTTAGCTGTGTGGCACAATTGCGCTCCAATCTGAAGGCCTGCGGAGCTGTGAATGCCAGCGTGCTGGAATTAGGCCACGGCAGCAATCATTCGTGGTTGTGTGGTAATCAATAGAAAGTAATTGGTCTCATCCCCCAGTACAATCAAAGCTAAGGTCGGGGGTGGGTGGGTAGGAGGAGGGGGGGATGGGCACTGGGGGGCAGATCAGCACCTTTCCAGAGACTCACCTGCCTTTCACTGTGCTTCCCAGAGTCCTCCCTCAATCCTGCTCCGCTCCTCTGAGATGGAGGCCTGCCCACGTCTCATTCTCAGGGTCAATAGGATGAGGCCTGCTGCCCCAGACCCCACTGCAGTGGTGTGTCACTTACTAAATTACCCATCAGCGTCCATTCCTGAGAGAAAACAAGACTTTTTTTTCCCCCAAATACATATGTGGTGAAGATACGGTTACTTAGAGCTCCGCTGACTCTTTTTATACATGCATGTGTGTTGATGCTGTCTCAGTGGGGAATGGCAACCCTCAAGTAAAATGTTAATGGAAAATAATCCTTTTTATTTGTATTATGCTAATTGCACTCACAGGTCAGACAGACAAGCCAGGGGGAACATGGCAAAGAAAAAACAAAGTGGCATTACTCATGGGGTCCGTTTGGGTTTAATCTCTTGAGGGGAGCTGGGACTGTTCTCAGAAAACAAAATCAGGTTACTTTCCTTATATACACTATCTAATTAGATACTGAAAGGATTTCTTTGAATCAGATCAATCATTTCTGATCAGTAGAAGTCAGTAACAGGTCATAAATCATCCTCAGGAAAAGTGTCAGTGACATTAAAGGCAGGTTTGGAAATGCTCTGCATGTTTTTTTTCTGCTGTATGTTCCTTTTAAATACAACTCTTCAAAGATTAGTTTGTTGGTACACTGCAAGCAAACAGCAAATCTCGACATGTTAATTCTATTCAGAAAATGCAGGTACTCATTCAGCCAGTTTGCCGACTTTGTGTGCTTGTCTGCTCTCCGCTGCCGTCGCCCATTCATTCCGCCTGAAATGAACCCCTCATCGTGGTAAACAGATGCTCCGCTTGAGCACGATTCCTGACACCGCCATCTCAGCGGCACTCCAAATGGGGCCGCGCCTCTGCCGCGAATGGAGGTGTTCCCGGAAAGAAAGGGACACTCGATCACGTTGCTAGCTTCTGTTGTTGCACTCGGGGAAAAAAAATGAAGCAACAAAACAAAGAACGAGCAGGGGGATGCTCCTGTTAGGAGACGGTGCTTATTGACAGTCACTCGGCCCCCGCAGGGAAGCCAGCAGCAATAAAGAGGAGCCGGGGTCCCACAGACAACCCGGAGCAGTGTCGAGGGGTGAATCTCATGGGCCTTGGTGGGTCTGGCTCTAGTGATAAGTATCAGCCGTTATAGAGATCTGCTACCTTAATTTACCCACTGCTTTTTAATGATTGTGAGTCTGTGGTCGATGAAACCACAGGCTGGGAACTGGGCCTGTGAACAGCTGTGGCTTTGCCTCCATCGTGCGCCTAATATTCTGCGCCGTTGATTTTTGAATTGTCCATTCCTTCAAATGAACCATCACTGTCCCTCTCTCATAGTGAGATGCGTGACAAGCAGGGATGAGAAATGGGAGCCGTAGCGAGTGGCTTTCCCTTTGGTCGTCAGTCTGACACCAGTCCTCCCCAGTGGAAGCACTCGAGTTGGACAGGGCTGAATTGCTCCAGTGATCTCCAGCTGCCAGAGCTGCTCAGTAATTATTGCCCTGGAAAGATCACAAACCTCAGATGATATTGCCTGAAGGAATCAAGGTTTCAGGAGTGGCAAGATAACGTGGATTTCTTGAAGCTGGCAAAAGCAAAGAATCGGTGTTGGGGCTCGTGAGTTCGTCAGCAAGATGGAGGTGTTTTGTTTTTGGGTCAGAAAGAGCACAGTGAGATAGCAGGCTGTATTCGTGTAGGCAGTGAAGAGTGACACAGTGGGTGTGTGGGTATACGTGAGTGCACGTGTGTGTGTCTATGTTGATATTTAATTCTACGCTGTGCAGCTGTATGTTTACTGCAGTCAGCGGGAGGATTCTGTCCTCAGTCCATCGCATCGCTGAATGCATTTGAATTTGTGACACCTGTGGCTAAGCATCACAGCCGTGTAACATCGCTCAACAGAACATGACCAAAGTCCTTGAGTGTTGAAATTAGTTTGCTTTGTAACATCCTGTACCAACGGAGACACTTGAAGGCAAACGTGTACACACATACACGCACACACACACAAAGCAAGCTTTTGTTCCTCCTAACTCCGGAGCAGGGTGTACAGTATTAGCTGAAGCCAGATAGCAATCACATCAGCTGTCAATCCTGCTGCAGAAGCCAATCTCCTTGGTCATCTATCGATTCCCCACGCCGAAAACAAGGGAGCTCGCCATCAATAGCACATCGCCGCGGGGCGGCAAATGATGATTACACATGACGGATTACAGATTATTCCAGGGCCAGAGATCACCAGATGCATACCAGTCCTATACATGGATCCTGCCCCCCCCAGATCTTCACATTCACCAACTCAGAGATGGAGATATAAAATCATACTGAGGGATACTGTCCCCTCTGTTAATACAGCGATCACTCAAGTGCTGTTTTTTTGGCACCTGTGCTGCAAGTCTCTGAATAGTGTTGATTGAAACCCTACGTGCTGTATGGACAGCAAAATAGCTTCCCTGCTTCGTTTATGATTTTAATGCAAATTTACATTCAGTCTGCTCTTGCTCCGGGGAGCATATAATGCACAGGAAGAGAGTCATTTTCTGGAATGAATTACCTCTGGTCTCTCTCCCCATGCAGTGCTTTTACCAATCCACAGCTGCACTTTCCATCACAACTGCCTGCATGAAGCAATTCTGACCTGCAGTACGGACTCGCCAGGGCTGTTGAAAGAGATAAAGAACAGAAGCCTGTGGATATAAATTCAAAATGCATGTGCAGCAGCTTGTCGAATTCATTTTATGTTTAATGGCAGCCATCAGGTGACTGTCATGATATTGCTCTGCATTTACATTTATAGCTAAAATATCTTCAGTCTGTTAGGCAGCCCACATTGACCTGACTTCAGATTCATTTTTGTGGCTTTGGTGTTACTTCTTAAGATTAAAAAAAACATGTTTTATACTTGCCCAAAGTTAATTTGCAAATTTGAAATCAGAGTCATGTTGCTTGAGAAACAAAAAAAGTACACTGGAAGTAGTTGTACTAGCCATACATGATTACAGCTGTATTACTGTGCTTATACTTGTTTTATACTTATAAAGCATTGGATTGATGAAGATAGGCAGGAATAGATGTTTTCTGTGGTTCATCCAAATGTTTTGTGGAGACGCTAATGAGCAAACAGAGTGGGTGTGAAATCGGGAAATTCAGGATCATGCTGCTACCCCCGTACAGCAGTGTAGCAGCTAAAGCCACCCTGCGCTGGTCCTGTGATTCAGCACATTCCTCGAAAAACACACACATCATAACCAGCCATGGGATGTTTTATAATTCTGTTTTGCAATCTGCATGTTATGAATTATGCAGCTGTCTGACATTGACTTTTTTCATTAGGATACCTGAAGAAATTCATGTTTTCCCAGAACATTTTTGCCAGATGGATGATTGCCAGTGTTGCATGCAGATGTCAGAGTTCAGCCTGACGTGCTTGTATGACAGTGATTGCAGGCCTGCATTGCACTTTTTTCTGTGTTTGAATAGCATTGAACGAGTTGCTGTATGTGGGTGACTATAGAACGTTCTTTTTTCTTATAATAGACAGAATATGTGCAAATGATGTCATTCCTCCAGGAAAGAAAAAATAATTATCATTGTGTCACTGAAAACCCCATTATCTTTAATTAAGGTAAGGAAGGACACATGTCAACGTTAACAAGCCAAGGTGATATGCTGTAGAACCAAAACGTGTCAGAGATATCGTCAGCAGGAGCAGTCCTTCAGAACAACAGTACTTGAACGGTTACTTCCATGCGTAAAAAAAGCTTTTAGCAATACACAAGTATGTGCTTAATCATAGCTGACCGTGTCCTAATGGAATTCTCGTTTCCTCCGTAGCTCATTCTCCTTCGTTCTGTGAGATTGCAGCCATTAAAAGCAGGGCTTCCTGTGTATCCGGTGTCATTCCCACTAACTCGCATGCTCTAATAAGAGAGTGTGGAGCGTCGCTCAGGGCAGAAGGGTCAAACGAGTGGGTCAAATGATGACAAAATATGGAGGAAGTGAAGTGGAAAATACTTCTGAGGGTAGCAGTGCAAGCAGATTTTCAGTGTTGTTTCCAAGCCCACTGATTGTAAAATTAAATTGACAATATTTTGTAGGGCAAATGGGTTTACTCTAGATGAAGGCATTCCCCTGAACACCGCTGTCGTTATTTTACATGATAAGAACCTGCTGATAATCAGACATTTACGACAATAGTCTTGGTGCTGTGATAAAACCCACCAAAGAATTACTATACTATTTATACTATGGCAGTAATTTCAGGGAATTACTATGTGAAGCATATCTTGGGCCAACAATTTGATGACTGTGTTAGCAGACAATGAACAGATGACTCATGCAATATAAAGTTCAGGGAAGCTTTAAAAGCTTTAAAAGCTCATCACGCTGGCATTAATGCTGAAAGAAATATTTGTCTTTAATTCATGGTCTCTTTGTGTTGTTTATCCATTCAATATCAGGTGTATGCTAAATATGACAGTGTAAACGTTTCCGGGATTCAGCCAAGGTTGATTACCAGTCTTTTTTTTTACTTTTCAAATGGTCCTGTAGCATATGTGATTTCTTTTTATCTTTTTGTATATTCCAATGTTAAGTCTGTAACCTGTTTCTACCACTCTCCAACTGAGGGCAGCTGCACAATACCCAACTGAACAAAAACGATCCCTAAAGAAAGGGTTTGCTTCTACCATAGCCATCCTTTTTGAATGCTTCCATCATATCTACATAAACTGTCAGATATGATGACTGTAAACAGAAACACATCTGACTGCAGTGAGACAACAGTTGATGCTGTCCACCTCCATATTCTTCACAGTGGTTAAGGGTATCCCTGACAGCTCAGTTGTGCACCTCTTGTCCTCTGACATGGCTGTGCTACCATCCTGTTGTACATGAGATTCTGAATACTGTTATAGCACTGCTTGGAGGAATAATGTTAAAAGCTTGAAGAAAATTGCAGGCCACAGTAATACCCAGTGGGGTTCACTCCATGTGACCTGAGTGAGTGAATTGCAGCTTTATTCGAATCGAGGTCCCAGACACGTTTTGAGAGTTCCAGCAGTGGCAAGTGGCAGAAGCTGCTGCAGGTGGCTTATGTGACATCAGGTTCACAAGCAATTAAGGTTTGGTGCTAACAATACTGTCCTGGGAGGAGAGGATTTCTTGAGCAATGAAGGCATCTTGTATACAGGAAAGGGACTCACATTTTTGGTGAAGATGAGCAGACACCCTCTAAACCAGCCTGTTAAAGAGATAATGGTGCCTCATTTCGCTCAGCAATCTTCCTAGGATCCTCGCCCCAGTTATTTAATTAAGCGATGGAAGAAAATAGCACAGAGTACTAAAATTAGTCAATTTCGTCCTTTTGAATTCATTACAAATTGATTTAAACAGGCGCGTGTGCTGCGGCATCACCAGCTACCAGGATCCCTGAACAACAGGGAGACAGAAATAGCTGCCCCCAGCATGGGAGGGCACTGGCTCCTGCATGGGGACTCTCCAGCAGCTCTGACCTAGGCCAAGGAGCCATTGGGGTAGGCCACAAATAGGCAGCTGCACCGTTTCCCTGCGTCCACTTAATCATTTACCCTGACCAGCGGCGCCCTAGGGAGACTATGGGGAAAAACTGTTCATGTGAACATGCTGTGCTACTCAGTGCCAGGGGGATTTCAAATAAAATTCAGATGCCCATGCTGCTGGATTTATGCCTTGAATATTGGTAGGAGAATAAAGTGGAGAGTGAAAACCCATGCTGGCTTTTTAGGTCAGTTGTGACAGGTCATGTTCATTGCCAATGATTGTACTATTAACATAATGGAGAACCAGGGGTTGTAAGGTTTTTTTATTGCAGTATTTAACAACTTTGAGATCTTTTTTTCCTTATGAATAATAAAGTATCATTTCAACTCATTAGAAGAGAAATTTGCCATATGATGGAAGACCGATAAGTTAAGCCATGTGACATATCCCAAAACATCAGTTTAGTGTGGCCCCTTTCTGGATTAAAATATGTTTTGCATGGTGGGGGGGAATCATTTGAGTGCAACTCAAGGTGGGAAGGTTTGCTGTTGCATTAGAAAAGGAACGTGGGCTCGATCATTCGTGCTCCAATCAATTGACTGATTGACCGAATCCCATCAAGACGTGCGTGACCCTGTGAAATGACTGGAAGACATGGATAGACAATGTCGCCATGTCCCCAGTGCTTGGTGGCTACCATCACACCAAGTGAGTCCCAAGCTCCATTAAAGCAAATCCCTGAGATTGCACTCACCTCCATGCAACCCCAATTTATCTGCAGGGGTCAGCTCACTCCCAGTTGCCTTCCACTCAACTCAATTAAAGTCACCTGTTCATGGTCCTCTCCACCTTCGAAGGTGACAAAATACAAGGTGACAAAAATACCCCCTGAAATACAAAGGGTCACACATATATCCTGCCAAGCACAGGAAGGTCATTGGCTCAAACAGTGAGGCATAAGTGGAAGAGTTAGACTGATGGATTTCAGTATGGTCTACATTAGTTGACCTTTTGCTAGTTATGACTGACATGTCACCATGTATCCATAGCTTTATCGAAACAATTATGTAATTAAATGTTCATGCATATTTTTATTAGAAGCAATGCTCTGTGGCCACAATTTTGCAGCATTTTGCTTGTGGTGTCTGTTGGGGACAGATACTAGCAATTTGCAATAGTCTTGCAGCACGGGTCACTAGCATGGCCAATGGTGGTTTTTGGTTTGAAAGGCACATATGAGATAATAAAATTTAGGGCTCTATACTTGAAGAGCTCATTAAAGAGGCATTAGGTTTAGATAATTGATGTTTGATTGTACCTCCAGGCAGCTTGTTAATGTGATAGACTTTTATGAAATTAGTAAGTTTCCAGTGACTTTTTTGTCATATTCTTTTATTATTTATTTTGCCTTTGGTGGTATTAAATGTTTTAGTTTATATTTGGAATGGGTCACAGTCACACTTTTTTACTGCTGCCATCATTTAGAAGTTGTAGATGCTTTAGGCACAATCATATGTCTTGAGAGATCCAAATATCCATATATCCATATGTCATACGAGAGATCCAACTTGAAAAAATGTAACCTATATATTTATACTCTTATTCTGGAGGAAATATTGTTTGTCTTTGCATCATGGTTAGCAGATGCTCTTTCTCAGCCTGAAATGCAGTGTTGATTTAGGCACGCTGGATCCCATTTTACAACGGAATTTTCACAGGAGCCGTTGAGATAGAGCCCCTTTCATCAGGCTATGACAGCAGAGGCTCATGTCGATATGCCTCATGATCCTTGGAGTCCACTGTGTTGCTGGCAACAGCTCAACTCTCCATCATCAAATTGGGTCCCTTCTAATAATTGGAATAAGCAGGGAGTTGTAAATTTTGGCTCTTTATGACAGGCTGGAAGTGTTGAGTGATTAAATGATGTTTTTTTTCATGGCTTTCAAGATGTTACCGTGCATTTCATATTTATTTCACATGTGGTGATACAAGTGATTTGTTGGCTTATTCCCATACAGTTTTAAGTTTATTTGCCTTTTCGAACATTAGAAAATTAGACATTAGAAAATATAGTGAATAGAAGAAATATAGTGATAGAAAACATTGACTTCAAATGTGAAAGAGATGGCAATAAGTACTTCATAAGTCTTATACGCAGGTCTCAGATGAGTTTAGAATTAAAGTTATGTGCAATCCAACTGAGTAGTTTGAATAAAAGAATGAAGTCCCAATAGGTCTCTCACTTTGATGTGACATTGAAATATCCTCAGCTACTGTTTAAATGATCAGTTTTAGAACTACTGCACTTGAATGTTGAATGAACTGATGGTTAATTTTTATTTTTTCATATAAATGTGCTGTTAAAGATGCTCTGGATATGCATACAGATGGGGACGTAGCATGTGAGTGCGCTTAGACGATGTACAGCCATGCCACACTGTATCCCACATCTGCAACAGGTTGGGCTGTCGGTCTCCATATCGTTCTGTTTTTCTTTCCTTCTTTTGATTACTCTGTGGTTGCCTTTGTTTACCTCAGTGGTGTTTTCTGTTTTGTCTTCTTTCCTCCTTCTCTCCGTTCGTCGGCCTCGCTGTCTTGCATGCACTCCTTCTCACTGCATGGTCCCCTTCGATTATGGTGGAGTACAGCTCCCCATCCCAAGGTATAAGAAGGTAAGGAGGCCAGTCCCACTGCCCCCTTTTCACAAGCCCTGAAAGTCCTGAATTGTCCCCTCCCCCTACTCCACTACCTTAGGTATTGCTGCTGGTAGTATTCCCCCTTCTGCACAGTGCTTTGATCCCTCTCAGATGTTGCAAACAGCCTGTGGAACATATGTTCACGCCTGCATATAGATGCTTATATTTGCATTAAACAAACTGCACATGAGAGCACACAGATGCACATGCATTCATCATGTCAGCTCTCCTACTTATCACGGATACTGGAGTTTATGAAGCCGGTGCCCTGCGCTAAATGCCAGTTGCACTTGTTTCCATTACGCTTGCAGAGCTATTTTTCTTTTCCAAAACGACTCCCCCGAGTCGACTCTAATGGAAACAGCAGTGTGCCCCACTCAGAATGATCCAATCAGCAAGCTTGAAATATTCAAGAACAGGTATTTCCATACATGGAACCTGCCTGCTTACTTATTAAGGTGCTTTTTGCTTCCTGCCCTTATTCCTCTCTCCTGTTACCATACCTGCTGCTTTTGTTTTCAACTCCCACCTGTACTAATTACAGGCACAGTCATAATGCAATCTGAAGGCCGTGCTTTAATTGCAGTATGCGAAGCATAGGGAACGGAAAGGCAGTGTTGTCACATCCACGTCGCATAGTCATGATTCAATGATTTATTTTAATCAGTGTTTGTTAATAATGTTACTTTTATAGCTTGTTTTCATTCCCCTTCAGTGCTGGCAAATCAGTACTGTGCAAAGGAATTTTCAGTCAGAATAAGAAAATCGTGCGTTAACCATCAGAGTTTGCATTCCTGAAAACTGTAATTGATTAACTGATTAGGGCTAATTTTGCCTGTAATTAATCAGATGTAGACGTACCTTCTTTCATGCTGTGCTGTAGTTTTGTGTTGTCATCTCCTTTTTATCATCGTTTTGTAATTTCATTATATTGTCACTCTTCATGTGTATGTGTGTGTATATATATATATATATATATATATATATATATATACACACACACACATTTCCTCCCTTCATTGTCTGTTGTCTATATTGTGTATGTGTTCTGTGGGTTGTGATTCAGGGCTGCTGTTGGAAATCTCCCTGATTACTCCCCGATTAGGTTGAAATTGGGGGTTTCAAGTAAACAAGACTTCATTTCACCAGAACTCCCTTTCATGGGGAATCAGCTGCCCCTCAGTCCTATAGCTGTTTGGGTTTGGTCCAGCTTACCTCTGCCCCTCAGTGATATTTCATTGTCTGCCAGGTAAGGCATTTTGGATAAGGTGAGAAACCAATTGAATTTAGTCTGGGAGAGCGAGGCACAAATCACGGTTTGGAAATGAAAGGCTGGACTTCTCGATATGCTGGAGTGCAATATAGCTCATAGAGCTGTTTTTCAAACTAGCTGTGCTATCAACGTGCATGAAAAATAGGGCAGCATTAATGATAGAGTACATTGCATTGCATTTTAAAGTGTGTGTGAAACACTTCAACATGTCATGGCCATTTTTCAAAATAAATGGAATGGTATATTAGTGTCCCAGCAGGTATTCAAATTGACATGATGTCAATATGAGATACTGCTCATGCATTCAATGGTATTGCATGTATTCAGCACCTAAATAGATACAGGCCCCCACAGGGCTGGAGGAATATTTATGCACTGCATATATTCACGTCTGAATATTTCATTACTACCACATTTGTTAATTTATCATTGCCTCCCCAGCCGTTACTGTGGCGACTCCCGGTCATAGATAAACACCTCCATCGATCATTAGGGCAGGCGACCACCCTGTGGGATAACCCCCGCCTCTACCCCCTGTACACAGGGCAGAGGACC
Organism: Megalops cyprinoides; assembly: GCF_013368585.1. Classification (NCBI taxonomy): domain Eukaryota; kingdom Metazoa; phylum Chordata; class Actinopteri; order Elopiformes; family Megalopidae; genus Megalops; species Megalops cyprinoides. The sequence goes on along the minus strand of NC_050585.1, from coordinate 10,287,576 downwards.
ATGCGCTCCTGACCATGTCCCCATGGGGAGCAAACTTTCCCCTCGTCATCCATCCACACGTTCCTGCCTTTAGTGATTGATGCTTCACTCCTCCACAGTGCCCAGTCTGACATGCTGCGGAGGAGTTGTTCTGTTGCATCACAATGTTAGCCCCGCGCAATCACCAAGGCCGGGAAGCCACTCAATTTGCAGCTACTTTCTCGCATGTATTTCCATCTTCCTTGCATTTATTTCAATATTCCCTTCTGAAAACTGTGAACATATGAGACAAATGCACTTTTGACACAAGCCACACGTTTTAGAGCAGCATACAGCAGGTCATTTCAGGTTAGATCAAGCTTCTGAAAGGCTGAAATTTGTATGAGGGCCTTTTCTGCCAGTCTAGTGTTCACTCAATATCTCAAATCAAATCTAATCTCGGGGTGAATGAATTCACTTACAATCTCCACTTCATAATACAAAATCTGTGTTGCCTGTTCACGCCTCCCTTAAAATCAGCAGCTTTCACATGACAAAGTGTAGGGTTTATTTCACTGGGCCCATACAGCTGCGCTCTAGCTGATTGGCAGCGATTCGGGATATAAACTAAACCCTGCACTGTGCTGAATTTTGCTGCTGCTGGCGTTTTGCGAGGAAAACGCCCTGTAGGCCACAGATGGGCTTTCTGTCATTGCTCCCCGATTTTTCCGCAAGTCTTTGTTGCAGGATGTTAGGAGAAAAGGCTGGGCAAGAGAATTTAACTCAATTTCCAGCCTTTATCAGATAGCGCCAAGAGGCAGCGAGAGACAGGGGAGGAAATGCAGGCGTTGCAAATTGGTATGAATGAGTAGGTGCGTGACGCTGGCATGTAGATATACTGATGCATGGTGCCCATCTGCCTCTCGCGGTGGCCGTTGCACCTTCCTCCATAATTATGATCAACTGCCTATTCACAGGAAACATGGCAATCAGAAGAGCATTAAAGTGCACTGTTCATCCAGCGCCTTCCAGCCAGCCTCACGCCTCAAATCAGAGCCGTCCTCCTTTGGGGGGGGGTGTCAGCTCTGTCACGCCATGTTCCCCAATCAGCACAAAGAGTGGGTCGCTCCGCCCACCCCTGAAAAAGGCTGAGTGGGGCTTCCTCTATCCTCATGCTGTTTCAGACCCATACCAATCCTGAATACACAGTCGATAAATAAAGCCTTATTGTCATAATTAAGGGAATTCTTCACCATTCTGCAGCATTCAGGTAAGTGGTTAGCCGCTGCAGAGAAATAGTATTTTCTGATTATGACAGTGCTATGATTATGATTGGATATCTGCTGTGCTGTTAGGAATCAGATTCTACAATGGCGTCTGTTCTTTTCAGCTCTGCGGGAGTGTGAAACCATTAAAAACTTGCTCTTACTCTGTCTTGGGAGTTATACCCGGCCTACTGTTGAATTATATCAGTCCATATCTCTGTTATATTACTGGCTTTTACTTGTTTCAGTGGGGAGAGAAGAACTTGGAACTCTAAAACAGTATGAGCCTACTGTATATTTAATGCGCCCTGCAATGCTGTACATGCATGCTTGCGCACTCACATACCACAAGAGACTTGCATTCTTCCCAGATACTCTTTTTCATTCACTGGTCTTACAAAATAACAGGCAGTGGAGCGAGGTACCCCTTGAGGCTTGCACAGTACATCATACCACTGCTAAAACACTGATGAAGGTGTTTTACACAGAATAGTTTCAGAAAGAGCTACGTAAAAGACATAAAACGGAGCCAGCCTACTTGTCAGAAACACAACTGCATGCCTGCTACATATAGCTAACTACATCTTGACTGATTCTCTTGGATACATGTTGAAGATACTGGCAATACATGACATGTGAGAGGAGGCACTCTCACCTTTTTTGTGAATTTCTTTTTCATGGCAGATCATATGGAGGCACACTCACACAGTGTACACACACTCACAAGAGCATGCACACTCACACACACACACACACACAAACCACTCCGCGCATCTCGGGGGCTGTTCGATGTTGAGCACTATCAAAGAGAATGTCCATCTGTGTTCCCACACAAACATCTGGCAGAACTGGCGGATCTAAACCACCTTTGTAGATCAGATGAGACTCCGCTGTTTGTTCTTAAAGAGAGGCAGAAAGCAGAGGCACTGAATGGCTCTGAAATCGAGCTTCAGGCAGGGCAAATGTCTGCCAAGAGCAGGCAGGCTTTGAAGCGAGCAGCTCCTTCTACTCGGCACAAACCTGTCGCTGATCCTCCCCTAATGTTTTCACCACAGAAACGAGGGGCGAACCCAAGAACGTGTCTCTTAATTACGCACTCACATAAAGAGCGGAGCGACGCAAGGCCCCGCAGAAACGCCAGTGATCAGTTTCCACCGTGGCGTAGAGGAGCGGAAAAAAACGTTAATTGCGATCACTGTTCTGACGAGAGGTCTCGATGTTGGGCGGAAGCCGCGGCCCTCTGTGACAGTGCGAAAAGCGCTCATCCCACACATGGCTGAGCACATGGGCTGGTGAGATGACGCAGATGCCTGCTCTGGGTAAAAATAAATGAATTAATTAAAATAAAAAAACTTTACAGAGGGGCACAGAATGAACTAATGCCAGCGTGATGCTGCCGACAGCAGGAGATAATCAAGTTGCAGAGAGTTGGAGATGGAAGTAATTACTTTTCTTCGTATGGCTACTGCTAGCTGCAGGTTGTATCTGTGCAGAACTCATAACCGCCTAACACGGGGACCACGCCAACACTGCCCATCCCCTTTTAAGATGAGGGGAGCTGGCCTGCTCACAATAGACATTAAATACTGATGGGAAATGACATTTTTTAACTTAAGATTCCATGCCTCTGAGTTATCACTAAAGGGCACCAGTCAGTGATTTAACATTATCAATTAATTAGCATTTAAGACGAGACCACATGTAATGCACTTCAGGTTGTTTAATCAGTAGAGCCCAATAATGAGACAACACAACTTTTAAACATGTAAGATTTTTAACACTTACAGGAGATGCAGTGGAACTGTAATTCAAACGTCAAGGGAAGTCAAAAAACTAGACAATGTAAGATGGAAAGTGAATTTTAAATTAATTATTTAAAATGAGTGTTAACCTTATTAGAATAAACATACAAATGCACACTTTATTAGATATTAGAAGAACTAATTGCAAGTCAGTCTCATCCTGTACAAAGAGATATTCTGAAAATGTCAGTCTAAATTATAACATGTTGTGAAATTCAATCTGTCTGGATGGTTGTTGGAAACAGTCTTACGCTCCCAGCTGCTGGTTCACCACAGGAGCCTGCATGCTGGGGCTGTGTCCTTTGTTCGGCATGCAACCTTGTGGTCACGTGGTTGGATGCTGGGGTATTTTGGCTGTGCTGACACTGAAGAAGCTCTGTTGAATCATTCACTGATCTGGTTAGTTTAGATTTCCCACTGGAGCTGACTTTTAGACACAGTAATTGTCACTTCTGAGAGTTTCCCATCACTCTCATTTGACTGAAGAAATGAGCCTTGTTATGAACTTATTATAAATTGCCACAACCTGGTTATTGTAACTCAGTATTAATTCAGTCTGTTGTCTTGGAGTCACTTTTACTCAGTCATGATACTAGTTACTCCAAGTTTGGTTTAAAAATATTTTCAGTAGGATATTCTGCCTGAGTGCTAGGCTGGTAATCCAACTATCAGAAGTTGATGGATGGATAGATGGATAGCCATCACAATCACAGTTGAAAACAACCTCCCTCTGTTTTTTTGGGTGAAGGGACTGTCTGTGCAAAAAGGGGAGCAACTTTTTTCTTCAGAAGGTTAGAACTGCTCACGACAGTGTTGTAGTGAAAGTACTGTTAGGTTCAACATTAAGGTGTCTGAACAGAGCAGCAGTTAAAAGGTGGTGCTGCAAATCTGTATCATACTGGGCAAGTAAAGAGGTTAATTATGTACCTAGCCACCACTGTATGTTGAAGCAGTGCTTTTGGTACCTTCTGAAAAGAAAGGCCAGTTTCTGCTTGTCCAGAATCAGGGCTGATTAACCTTGAAGAATTACTGGATTCTGGATTCCTGCACATTGTGTTTTACGGTTTCTCTCCACTGTCCATCCAACTGCAGATCAATTTGACTGCTGTCAGGAGTTATAAGAGTCGACTAGCTGAGGTTGGTGAGGTGTGCAGCCACCGCAGGGAATGCACATCTGTATCCAGTGCATCACTGTTCTTGCAGTCCCAAGGAAAATCAAACGTAAAAGTAGAGGCTTACTGAATGCACTGCCCATGGATCCTTGGCTAGTTAGTTGCGTAACTAAACTGTCAATTAGACAAATGACATCATTTTAAGCAAATGTTAGTTAATGAAAGAAATGGCATTAATATGGCCTGGTGTTGTGAAATCAAATGAAATAATATAATAAACAAAGGTGTCACTCCAGGGTGAATTGGTGTTGGCCTGCAGAGAATGCACTGTAGTCCCTGACTGCCTGCCTCTGCTGTGAAGCATTCATTAATTTGCAACTAGTGAAAAATGCAGCACTAGCCCAAAAAATATATATATATTTTTTGTCAGTGAATGAAAGCTCCTTTATTTTAAAGAAGATCAGAATTGAAGCATGATTAGGTTTTTGAACAGGGGAAAAAGAGAGGAGATGGGAAGTACAAAGGGAAATCCCACCAATACAGAGCTTTGATTTACAAGCTTGACGTACCGTATATCTCCACCACATAGATTCACTGAGGCCACCTAGGAATGGTTTGTGAAACACATCAAAACAAGGTCCTTTCCATGTGCACTAACTGACGTCAGCTCTCATACAGTACATCCTCTTAACTACGTTATTCAATGTGTACCAGTACAGAACACTCTGGCTAAAAACAAATAATCTCACTTAAATGGATGTGGGGACAAAACTGTAGAAAAAGGGATGGCTTCTAGAGAAGCAGAAATAATGAATATGTTGCATACAGTAAGAATAAACTGCATTAAACAGAAATTGACCAATCTCCTCTCGGTGGTTATCTGAGTTTGATTAAAGCTTGATCTGAGTTGCTGAGAGTACTTTGAAATGAATCTTGAAAGCCCAGTTTCCACAGCACAGGTTGGAGAATTAGCAGCTCCTGGGTGGGAAATGGAGATTTGGTTTATACAGAAAAAAAAATCCAGCCTGCCCCAAGCATCTGGGAGATTCACATCCTCAGACAGGAAAGCATAGCTGGATGCTTGTGGAAGTCAAGGTAGCCCTAGGAACAGAGGAGCTCTTATCAAGCAACAATAATTATGCTTAAACATGGTGAGGAAATGGCACAGCTATGTGATTTTAATGCTTAAAAGCATTGAAATTGATAGCAGTTGCAGAATCGATAGCCTTTCGATACACATCACTTGTGCCCTATTTTCTCCCATTTCAAGTTCACATGCTAATACACATGCAAAGAACATGCCAATGCCAGCATTGCTGTACAGAAACAAATACGCCAAAGAATACTCATAACAATGAATGCAATTCCATCTGAAGAACTACCTAGAGAGCAGTTCAGTGTTATTCGATTCTTCCCACTATGACAGTAATGGCTGTATGCAGTGCAGCCTCAGTACTATTCAGACTTCAGAGAGATGAACGTGGCCTGCTTCGGCGCAGAGACCCGATTACATTTGATAATGCGTAAGCATTTATTTCTTTGACATCAAGCTGAAAAAGGCTGATCAGTGAAACCAATAAATCCACACCCAGAAGTTATTTCTCATGTCCCACATGATCAGCTCAGATGTTTTTTTGTTTTTCTCTTGTTTTCATGTGCAGATAGCATGCAGTGAGTAATCCGGCATAAAAATCTGCAGATTTCTGCAAAAGCCATCAGAATAAGACAACATGATCACAGTTACTTGCTTTCACAGTGGCCTGTGAATCATACCAAGAATACTGTTCAACAGTGCTGAGTAGACTATGGTCACTGGAAGTCTTTCACTGAGGCACCAAATGAGACACTCACCATTGCACTTCAGATTCAACCCCAGATGAACTCTCCCTGAATTTAGCTGAAAACTAAGTGCCATCTGCCAACAGGCATCTTGCTGATGTTTTATTGATTGCAACCATCACAACCTGTTCTGGCTGTTTGAATTGCATTGAAGCAAGCTGCAGGAAGGCCCATTTCTCAATGCTTATTGAGGTTGCAATCACCCAATAGATGAAAGGTGTGGACATAGAAGATATAAGTACTGCTGTTTATATCTTGCTGTGTGACAAGACACATATCAGATACACTATATGGCCAAAGGTATGTGGACACCCCTCCTAATTATTGAGTTCAGGTGTTTCAGCCACACCGATTGTTAGCAGGTGCATAAAATCAGGCACATAGCCATGCAATCTCCATAGACAAACTTTGGAAGTAGAATGGGTCGTACTGGAGAGCTCAGTGACTTTAAATGTGGCACTGTCATAGGATGCCATCTTTGCCACGAGTGAAACTTATACAGCAGGGCCGCCGAGTGCTGAAGCACGTAGCACGTAAAAACCGCCTATCCTCTGTTGAATCATTCACTACAGAGTTCCAAACTGTTTCTGGCTGCAACATCAGCACAAGAACTGTGCATTTGGAGCTTCATGAAATGGGTTTTCATGGCTGAGCAGCTGCACACAAGCCCATGTTCACTATGTGCAATGCCAAGCAACTGCTGGAGTGGTGCAAAGCCACTGGACCACCACTGGTCTCTGAAGCAGTGGAAACGCATTCTGTGGAGTGATGAATCACGCTTCACTATCTGGCAGTCTGGTGGACAAATCTGGGTTTGGTAGATGCCAGGAGAGCGCTGCCTACCGGAATGCACAGTGCCTACTGTAAAGTTTGGTGGAGAAGGGATAATGGTCTGGGGCTGTTTTTCAGGGTTTGGGCTAGGCCCCTTAGTTCCAGTGAAGAGTAATATTGTTGCTACAGCATACAAAGACATTTTAGACAATTGTATGCTTCTAACTTTGTGACAACAGTTTGGGGAAGGCCCTTTCCTGTTCCAGCATGACTGTGCCCCTGTGCACAAAACAACGTCCATAAAGACATGGTTTGACGAGTTTGGTGTGGAGGAACTCCAGTGGCCTGCACAGAGCCCTGACCTCAACCCCATTGAACACCTTTGGGATGAATTAGAATGCCGATTGCAAGCCAGGCCTTCTCATCCAACATCAGTGCCTGACCTCACAAATGCTCTTTTGGCTGAATGGGCATTCCCACAGACACACTCCAAAATCTTGTGGAAAGCCTTCCCAGAAGAGTGAAAGCTGTTATAGCTGCAAAAGGGGGGTGGGGGCAACTCCATATTAATGCCCATAGTTTTGGAATTGTATGTCCAATAAGCTCATATAGGTGTCATGGTCAGGTGTCCACATACTTTTGGCCATATAGTGTGTGAGCCGGGTGTGTTATTCTGTGTAGGCCAAAGTACACAGTATTCCTACGCAGAGATCCTTACTAACATGAGAATGATAAAGGAACTGTGAAAAGTGATTGATTCATTTCTGGCGAAGACCAAGAAGGGCAATTTCTCAAGCTTACCAGATATGACAGCACTGAGGCAAGATAAGTTGCAAGGTGGGCAAGACGAGACTGTCAGAGTGTTTAGATCAGCGATAATGGAAATGGGCCATTATAATGGTTAGATAACCAGCAGAAGAAGTGCTAATGTGGTGGGGGGCTATGTATTCTGCATTCTTTTATCCTTTTATTGTTCGACATGGAGATTTACATCAAGCTCCATGTTATGATGATAAGGAGCCTCAAAGAAAGTGGAGATGAAGGGTATCCCCAGTCTCTGGATAGCACTGCACACGTGGAAGTACACCAAGTATTCAATAAGCAAAACACAGTCTTCCTCTCAGAAGAGGCATCGAAATCTTTGAAGAGGTAGATTGATGGCACATACCATGTTCGTGTTGAGCAGAGCAGGCTACTGTTCTTAGCTTGAGGAGAAATATGCCTGTTATGATTGTTGAGGTGAAACGTACAGATGAGCCCACATGCTCTGTGGCCACTGTTTCAGCAGTTTGACACCTGCGTTAATTAAAAGAAAATTGTAAACAGTTTGCTCAAACATGGCATCATTGGGCTGACACAAAATGTTTGGCTTTTCAGTCTCTTGTTTGACACCCAGATGTTCCCAGCAGTTATAATTAGTCATTCAGTGTCTTGTTCATTTTTCATCACTCCTCCTCGCTTCATTCCCAACTTGTTAAATCAGTTTTGATCAAGCATTGTTATCAAGACGGATATCAGAGTTTAAGAGTATATAGTGTGGGATATCTTGGTGTCAAAGATAAATCGATCTCTTGCTTTTCAAAGAGCTTGACATGCTGCGCGTGATGCATTTGTCAGGGAGGAATGCGCATGGACTTGAAGTAGATGTCAGAAATTCAGCATCAAAGATCCGCATCAAGCCTGAAGCTGTATATGTATCAGTGGCAGCTGGTGAGCTGGAAACAGGGGAAGCCTGAACACTACCTTTAAATCTATCATTACTTTCAACCTGTTCCCCTTTATCCTCCTTGATTAACAATAAAACAAATCCTTCACAGAATAATCGACACCAATCGAGTAATTAGAATAAATGATTATGCTTACGAAGCACCGCAGATTGTCTGAAATTTGTGTGCTATTGCAAAAGCTACAGCATGCGATTGTTTAATTAAGTGGCAAGTAATCCCAAAGCTTTCTCTTAAATGTTTCACATTATAGCTATCTTGTGTTACAAAATTAATATTACAAAACGGAGCTAAATTTAGTTAAATCGATGTAAATTACTGAGAATAAGCTTTTAGGTTACGTTGAGTGCAATGAACAATACTGTTTGGAACACAGACCTCACAAAAGCTGTGATGTGTCATGAGCATTTAACAAAATTTAATCGATAAATGCAATCCTTGTTAATTATACAATCTCACGTTGTAGCTTTCGCAAGAACACAAGGTACAGACAATCTGGTGTTTCACGAGCATAATTATTTGTTCTAATTACGCAATTGGTGTCGATTATTCTGTGAATTATTATCCAAAGAGGATAAAGGGGAACAGGTTGTAAGCAATGATAGATTTAAAGGTAGTGTTTAGGCTTCCCCTCTTTCCAGCTCACCAGCTACCACTGATATGTATGTCTGATGTTTCAGCCTTTTCTTGCTACATTTCTCTGTATTATTCAGTACAGACGTGAAGAGAGAGCAAAACTGCTCTGAGCCTGTACCATCTGTGTCTGTCAATCATATAAGTCTTCTAAATGATATATTGATGCAAATTATCTGCGAAATTAACCTGACATTCTGTGCAGGTTAAAAATGCAGCTATGTCAGATAGATGCAGACACCCACACACTGGTAATGACTAAAGAGGTGATGAGAGGGGTCAGAGGACATACTGTCACTGAAAGCCACAGTGTGTTTCAAAGATTTGGGGCATTCCCTTATGTTTCAGTTTGCCGAATAGTGTGAGTTGTCTCACTTGGTATTCAGTTGAAGAACAGGCTGGTTTCCAGCCCTGCGGGCTTAGAATTCCCAGTGCTGTAGTAAACTCAGTTCTTTTAGCATTTGTACCCTAAATGCCTGAAAACTGTCTGTCTCCCACAGGGACTCAAACCAATGGATCACAATGGACTTTCAGATCCCTACGTTAAACTCCACCTGCTGCCTGGAGCCAGTAAGGTAAATATATCTTTCTATTAGAAAGCAAGAATTTACAATTGAGAAGGTACTTTTTGACCCACTGTGCATATGCGCGTGTATGTCTGAGGGAATTTCATTCATTGATCACTTCAGGAATCCTACTGTATTGTACCTATCATCTGGACATATAGAAAGCATAATTTGATTCATCAGTAGGTGTATTGACTGGTCAGTTAGATGATTGGTTGCTGACTGATGGACTGAATGGTTGGTTAGTTGGTCCTAAAGGATAATAGATTGATCGATTGATTGATTGATTGGTTGGTTTCTTGGTACATTATTCTTAACCTAAAGCAATCTTTTTGAGAGATGACTTATTTTTGCTGGTGTATTTCAAGAGGTTTGACTACTTTAATCAAATCGCCCATGTAATCCCTTCGGACCATGACAGTTTCCTTCACTGTCTGTGACCATTTCCAGAACAAAAATCACTGTTGTGCCTCTTATTGGAATTCATAACTGTTCTTCCTCTCTGCTGCTACCTTTCTCTCTGTCTTGCCAACAATCCACTTAGCAGCTGACAACAATATTTAGGTCTCCATATTTCAGTATTGAATAAACTGCATGACCTAGAAGTGGTCTTTCCTTGAGCTAGTCATTAGATAATAGATTGAAAGCGTATTCTGACATGAGGAATTCATACTGGGGCCAGATGATGCCCACATGCATGGCAGCTGTAATGAGCTGCAGACGCTTCTCCTTGTTCTTTGTTGAATTACTGCTCGCATCTGGGCCTTCTGTGCACCTCTGTGCATGACCTCCCAAGGTGAGGAGCATGCTCAACTGTCTTTACTCACAACTTCTTGGCATAATGCTACCATAGAACAAATTTTAAGACCTCAGTTTGCACTAAGCGGTGATGTAGTGTGTGTAGCTTTGTGGTCAACATTAAAAGAACTACCCATACTGGATTTTTTCTACTCTCACACTTTCACAGCATTGGGCACTCAGTTTTCCGCCACAATGGCTCAATTTCTCACTGCAGTGTTTCTGCGCGATGTGTCTCTGTGGAGCACGAGGGATAACCGGCCAGACTCTGACGCTGCCCAGCCTCTCCATGTACGTCAAGAGTCATCCGTCATCCAGCTGAGCATTATGGTGCAGAAATCCTCAGCACCCATGGCCCAGCAATCGCGTCAGTGGCTGAGTGGTGTGAAAAAAGCTAGCATGAGATCATTTGCTGGCAGAAAGAGTGGTGGGATTGATTTAACCAGCAGCTCAGGGCTCTGAGGGGAAGAGGGCTCGTTAAGGAAGGGAAACGTGGCAGCAATGTTGATGTTGTGTTTCGAGACAAGAGAGAGACAGTGGGGTGCTAGAGAGGAAGAGTGCCACAGGTGACGTGTACATAGACCGCATTGACAGGCTGGGCTCCTTTAGAGAACTATTCAGATATATAGGTATATAGTCTTTTGACTATGTCAGTTTATCCCGTTGAAAATAAAACTTGAATTTGGGCCTGCCTGGGAGCCATTTTGGACAGGTATTATCTACCACATCTATGACAAAGGCTGCTTTGGTGTTCTAGAATGGCAGGTTCTCTACATGTTCAGCCGTTGAGAAACTGGAAAAGGAGAAATGGCGACCCTGGATGGGGCATCAGTCCATTACACTGCACACTCAGATAAGGATCATTTAAAGGTGCTAATCAAACCTAGACAAACTTTTTGCACAGTGTCAGAACGCCATGTATGCCACAAGAAGAAAATACAAACTCCACAACAACAGAGCCAGATTCACGCCCCAGGGCCGGGAAGACAAAGCACTTCCTACAATGCACCACCCACATCCATAGTTTATTCAATATCTATTTTTAAAAGCACTAGTTATTATAGATAACTCCCTTTACAGTTGTGGCACAGAAGGCCGGTTCATCTGTGTCCTACATGAATATAAAATGAATAATGCTAATAGCCCTCCAAACTGTGTGGAAACAGAGCAAAGTAAGCATACACTGAAGGTCTATTTGTGTAGTCAGATTTTAATTTGGAGGTCTGAAGACTCTGATTTGATTTCCCTTCATATCTTCTGTGTGTCTAATGAGAGAAAATGCATGTTTTTTCAGCTTCAATAACATGAATCAATCTACAGAAAAGTACGCCACATTATCAGGAGATGAGCAACAGCAAAATAGTATACCAGATACCCATCAAATTCTTGTAGATGCATTGTGATGGATATATTAAACGCCCCGCTCTTAATAATTGTCTTCTCATTAGTCTCCCAACACGTTTTAATGTGCCTGTATTTTTTAAATAATTGCAATCTGGGGCTCCCATATTTTAATGATGAAAATTAGTTAACACCCTTGCCCTGACACCTAAGCACTGGCATCAACATGTGTAAACGAATAGGAAAATACATCTTGTCTGGTTTTCTGTGAGACCCAGGCCTTGCATGGTTCAATTAATACATTTGAACTATCCTGTCATCTGCAACTGTTCTGTGGCTACATGAGTGTGGGACTCTTTCGTATTATTTTAAAATGGCACTGTTGCTGTAGAAAAACAAGATGGGCCTCCTCACAAGAAGCTAGAGAAATTATCTCTACCACATGCTTTTGCAAGCTGTTTTTGACCCACAAACTACTGCCTTTTATTGACCATTGTACAGTGCGGGTTGGTACTGCTAATCATTCACCCAAATGGTTACAGTTTCTCCTTCTCTCTCTCTCTCTCTCTCTCTCTCTCTCTCTCCCCTAATAGTGTTTTTTTTTTCCTTTCACCTAGGCCAATAAGCTGCGCACCAAGACCTTGCGCAATACCCTCAACCCTGTCTGGAGCGAGACCCTGACTTACTACGGCATCACTGATGAGGATATGGTCCGCAAAACACTCAGGTACTGCATGTGTGATGTGCATTCAGTCACATGGCCATCAGCTGCCTCTGTTGTGGAGGCAGAACATTGTGTATTTCTGTATGATAAACATATAGAGACATAATTTCACAGTAATAAAGCGAGATGAAGAAGGATGTTTCATCTCCACTTTCACTTTCTCCACATCTTCAATCTGGACGTTTATCTGAATATTAGTTCCGTCCCTCCTCTATCTGCTTAATAATTTATATTTGAATTCATATTAAGAGATAAGGAAACATTCATTACCAGGGGCTTTAAGAAAACTCTAGGTCAAGCTCTCACTCTTACTCAGATTGAGAAGATCTTAGTACTTTTCACTGCAGCATTCATCTTGGCCTTGGGGTTTTAGTCACTGATTGGTTACACTGTGATATATGAGCGGCCTCTTCGGCTTGGCTCGTTGCGCACGGGCTGCTGTCATATGAGGTGCTAAGCATGACAGACAATTCAGAGAACACCAAGGGGTTCTGGAAGGTCCTCCTGTTGTCATGTTTCCAAAGCAGTGACAGATGACGCCTCTGGATGTGCTGTTTTGGGCCATTGATTGTACAGGTGGAACTGCTGAAGCTCAGACAGTGTTTGTTAGGCATGCACTAAACAGCGCCCTCTTGTGGGTGTGTCATCTCAGCAAGGGAATTGAGGTGATGTTAAAATTTCCCAGCTTGCTTGCCGGTGTGCATTAAAGCAGAGTGCTTAGCCCCATGGCTCAGAGCTCTGTTAGCATGACATGCTGTTTTGATTGGAAATGTAATTTTTGGACATCTTTGTCCCACAAGGACAATGAATATTTAAAGAAATTAAGAGAAAATTCATAAGAATTGACAAGAGTCATTGCATCAGAAAACAAGTTCCTCTCATTATTTTATATATTACTTTCCGTGATGAACAAATTAGTCTTGTGAAATTGGTTTTTAGAGGTTGCTCAAGCATAATAATGTTATGCCTCAGTAATGTTCGGGTTCTTTATGCTTTCTAAGCAACATGTAGAGCCTGCTTAATCAGGGGATCCTTCATGTGTGGCCAATGATTGACTTGATTTGATCTGCAGAAACAATTTGATTGGCTAAAATCAGTAAGTCATCTAAGCCCATGGCACAGTAGTTTAGTGCTTTTTCTTACTTTATTAATAGTGAAATTATATAGAAGTGCATAGTGTAAATACAGTATA